>NW_026593286.1:29028834-29034456 GCF_907164565.1 Psammomys obesus | reverse complement strand
CCCCCCCCCAAAAAAAATAGCTCCAAGCAAGTAATGATGGAAACATAGATGTATAAGAACCCCTGAGAAGGAACAAGATTAAACCAAAGAAAACAATTACTTAAAAAAAAAATCCCGAATAATTCATTAGCATATTGACTTTTAAAAGGTTCAATGCATTTGTCTATGTATAGCAATAATGTTCAGTATTCTTGGAGCTATGACCCCATGACAGCTCTTAGCACTCATACTGTTCCTATTATGTATTTAATAGTTGTAAAAATCACAGCATTTTTCTTCAAAGAGACAATGTATGAATCAGCTTTCCAGTGACTCCTTGCATGTATGAAGAGATTCTTTTGATAGAGGCCTATTGTCCGCAGTTAGACAACCATACAGTCTTTGCAGCATATTCGTTTGCATCTCATGTAGATCTATTCCCAAGACAGCCTGACTACCACCTGATTCAGAAGGCCCATGCTGGAATGGATGATGGGGAAACAGGCCTAGAAAAGGAATTGTATATGTGGGAAACTTGTAACCATACTAGGTAACAAACATTGACTCGCTGCTGGTTGAGATAATTAGTCCAGTCTGGGCAATAGCAGGATTCTCAGAAACCACTCTAGTTACATTTCAGATTTTAATTTTAAAACTGCTTTAAGAGGTATAAAACCAACAGAGGCCGGTCCAAGTTTTCTTGGACCAGCAACAGGAGCGTGGCTGATGCAGATTCTAGGCACACAGTGGGTTCAAGTATCATCTCCACTTCTTCACCATTTTTTACTGTCACTGGCAGTTACAGCAAGAAGACAACCTGCTGAATTTCAAATGTCCTTCAGTAGCTGGAACACTGCATTCTAATGCATTTTGATGAGTCAGATTAGTTATTTGTCACATATGTTGGTAATGCAAGGAAATGTATTCAGTCCAGAAAATTAATCCAGGCAGCCAGCCATGAGCAGATGAATGAAAGTGACCAAAAGCATATTGGAACAGAAAGCTGAGAGGAATGCACTTTAAAGGCTATTTAGTAGCCAAATCTTTTTTAATATTGAGTAATAGGTATAAAGGATTGAATACTCCATCTTTGTGTGTGTGTGTGTGTGTGTGTGTGTGTGAAGAAGGCAGAAATCCTTTCTTTCTTTGCCTGAAGGAATAACGCTGACATTGGAATAAGAAGACGTTCTGTAATTTTCCTGCTCCTTGTATATCTATGTCTTTCTTCTAGGACACATATGGATGACACTAACCCTTGGTGGGAAGGGATGAGACAGCATGGTTGTTGCCAGCAAGCTTGATTGGAGACTTGGAAAGTATTTAGATTTCCTGACATAGCTGGCTGAGGATCTCTTGTCTTGGAAAAACAAAAAAACAACAAAACAGGAAAACAAAACAAAAAATATCTGGGCTAAATTTTTCCCTGTCACTCATCAAATTTCCCCCAGAGCTGAGAAAGACATTGCCCTTCCCAGGCTGTTGAAATGAGATAATGTCACATTTCAAATGAGATCATTAGGTCATAATCTCATCCTCAATGTGATTTTCTTGGCACATGTGAGCATTGCCGGGTGGGTGAAGTGGGGAGAGGATGAGCATGGATTGAACGAAACTATTCCTTTAATTAAGCTTCTGGCCTCGTCACCTTCTGTTCTGATCCTGTCAGATCTCAGTAGCTCAACAAGGTCAAGCTGGGGTCAGCAAATTACTCTATCAGTAGCATGTACTATTGAGACAAAGGCCTCTGGCGCTAAACAGGTGACTGCTATATTAGGGGCTTTTCACAGCGAAGCATTATTTCAATGAAGCATTAATAAGGCAGCCTCTGAATGCCCTTTGAGCTTTGCAAAGGGTCGTATGACAAAAATGAAGGTGCTGTGGTTCACAGTCGATGAACCATACCTCAACTAGAACATTCCTGAGGACAGAACACCTTTCACAAAATCAGGCGGGACCTGGAGTCAACCGAAAGAATTTCCAGCCTCCTCAGATATTGGGAGAGTGGAAACCATAATGGAGAGCCAACATTTAGAGCATCGTCTCTAGTGAACTAGTCTTTAGTTGTGGCTGGGGACCCGGTTTCACTCTTAAGGCCTCTAGAGCTTGTTTTAATCATTGAAACAGACCAGAATCTGGTGGGGACTGACTGTGAATGTCATATCAAATGGTTGTGATAACACTTGCCTCTACTGGGTCTCCAGGATATACCTTCTCCTCAGAATGAAAGCTGCTTCCACACCTGGCTGCTGTGGCTTAGTGCTAAAGGTCCTCAGGGAACCCCAACATCTGGGAGACACCAGGTGCTTAGCTAGAGGGCTGTAGTGTGTTAGCACATTCTTTGTGTCCTGGTGTCTGCTTTATCATGTCCTTTAATCCTTTGCCTCTCCAGCTTCTGGGAATAAGTTCCAGAGTAAGCATTCATCCTTCAATCTCGTTTGTTCTTTCTCAGGGTGAACTGCATTTTGGTTAAAAAATGATCCTTGCCCATGACGTTCACTTGTCTTTGAGAAAGCAGTAAGGAAGGAAGAGACTCCTTGGAGAAGGAAACAAACCTCATGTTCCTTGCCTCTGTTTTAGGGCAGCTCCACAATACACAATGCACAGACCAGCAATCAGGCCTGCGAGAACACATCTATTCTTTCATTTTATTGCCCCTGACCCATTTTGATCATGCTTTCCTTGGCCTTGGGCCTCTGTCTTGATTTAGTGTTAGCCTGTGCATATGGTTACCAGATCCAAAAGGGAGTCACATTAGAGAGAAGACTATTGGCTAGTACCCAGATCTTCAGTATGGAAATTTAGAACGCCCCATGTGGCAGGTATCATGTACTCTTGTTCTGGAAATGTCTTCTAGGAACCTGGAGAATCAGAGAAGAAGATGATGAAAACAGACATGCAGAACACCTTGCCCCAACTCCCCACCTCCTCTGCTTTCTCTAGAACATGCTACTAACTTCTACTGGCCAAATCCAACCAGCAGCCTTATAGTAAGGCTCCCACTGGTGCCATCGCATAGGTTAGTTAGCCTTGGTGGCTTAGGCTGGGGAGGGGAGAAGCTTTGGGAGTAGAGTCATTAGCGTCTGTCTATTCACTGTGGACTGTCTCATGCTAGTTTCCTTGATTTCTGAATCTGCTCAGAGGTCCAAAGGGCTACTTTAAAAATAAACACAATCCAGAGCAGGAGGACAGATTTTACTATGCCACATAAGTATATAGGTTTAACACACAACTCCGTCCAAAGCCCAGTGGAATTGAGTCAACGAGAGAGGGGTGTGCTCTGTAAAGTTGGCCTTTGTCCTTCAAAAGTATTTCTTTTGAGCGAAAGTTTGCCTACAAAGCTACTTTTACATTCTAAAAAGTCCCCAATGTATGACCACCAGCTCCAGATGTGTTAATAGTGCTAACACAGCTCGCAACAGGCTACTTGAGTTATTGAATAAAAGAACTCAACAGGCAGCTAAGCCTTCCGACCACACACTTTCACCTTTACATGCTCTGAATCAGCTTTCAATAGGCATTAAATTTCCCCTTGTTTTCTTTTTCTGCCGCAGTAGCTGGAGTGGAGACATTTGAATAGCAGGGGCTACTAAGTACCCTTAAATATAGGTCTTTTAAGATGTGAGTTCTATATAGAAGTAATGTCCAAGGGAGAGATTGAAACATTGAAATACTGAAATAAAAGGCAGGTGGATTTGGTTTTAATTCTGGTCTATTATTTCTGACTAGCCCCACAGGATAAGCTTGGACAAATGTCTTTACTTTTCAAAGACTCATGTTTGGCCACTTCGAATAGAAAGTAGAATCCTGCCCTCTAAGAGGAGATGTGGACAGGCACACATCTGTAATCTCGGACTGTGGTGAGCATTAGAAATCCTTTGGGGCTGAGGAGAGACAAACTTGTCACAGTATTTGCTCCTAGATAGTTGCTTCTAGAGGATTCACTGATTCACAGTTTAAGAGACAACCAGGCATGAAGAATAAAAGTGATATTAAATGATGCCTATGTTTCTGCTGCCACAACAACCCAGTAGCCCCGACTGCATGGCTCACCATCTCAGTGTTCACATCTGGACATTTTAACATAGCTCCATGTCGTATTGAAGTTTACAGCCTTTTCCCAAGTGTTTCATGGTGAGTTATTTACTTGGTGTGACAGGAAAGGGATTAAAGGTGTACCTAGTTAAAAAAAATCACATTCTTGTCTTCTGCAAGTCCACATGACACACCAGAAGGTGCAAAAGAGTGATGGCTCTGGGACCGTATCCAAAAAAGAGTGAAATTGAATCTCCTTTTCTCTTCCTCAAAGCCTCTGTCTGCTGAACCCCATTTTCCATCCTTCTCAATATTTGTCTGACTGACACATTAATAGATCCATGTTTTTTCACAAGATGCTCACACACCACAAGCATTCAGGGAATTCCTAGATCTCTCTACATTTTTCCTAATTTAAAATCATCTGCAAGGAAAACCACACAGCTTTGCTTTAGGATCATTCATGTGATTTATTTTATATTTATAAGTTTGTTTTTTAACTAGGACTGTGGGTTATAATGATAGACACAGCATGCCACTCTACTCCCTGCAAAAGGACAGAGAGAATGGATAAATGAATTTATTCATGTTAAACAAATATAGAAATACTTGCCCCAACAGAGAAAATATTAAATAAACAGTTATTCAACAAACTTGTTCTTTCCACCCTCATACCTCTATTCCAGACAAACAAGGTCTTCAGAACACTTATCTCCTCAAGGGTGCTCTTAATATTCAGTTAAAGGAGATTACTTCTTCTTCATTCAGATTTACTTGGAGGAAGCCCCTGTGCCGGAAGCTCCTGTGCCAACTAGAGAAACACCAAGAGAGTGAGCCGAGCAGAAGAGCAGAAGCACTTGAGGAGTTCAGGGGGAAAAGTTTCAGAATGTGAAAATTAGAGCAATAAAAGGAAGAGAAGCCAGCATTTGCCAAGTGTTGAAGCTGTGTAAAGAAATCTGCCCCCAAGTCTTTTGCTTCTCTGACTTGGGAACACATGGCTCTCTTTGCCTGTAGTTTGAATTTCTAAGGACCATAAATGGGGGAGGTAGGGGATGTGAAGAGAATATCTGCTTCTCAGCAGAAACCAGGTTCCCAAAACTCCAGCCATGTATTTATCAGCTCTGTGAAATGTTAATCATAGTAGTCATGAGGCCATGATTCCTACACATCTGACTTCATTCCTGGGAGATGCTCTTCGAATAGGCACAGAGACCTGTCGCATGTGTGCCGCATTTCAGTACTGTGCTACAGTGGTTTTGTTTTTCTGCAGGTGCATGTATTTTAATGTGTTTAAGCTGACAGGCTGACTGTGAGTGTTGCTGAAGGCTGAGAAGCGGGGAGAGTAGAATGTTTGCTTGGCACGCAGGAAGCAGGAGTTGGGGGCTGGGATGTGAAACCAAAAGGATGGAAAATGAATGAGCGATGTATGGATGAATGATTGAGATGGCCTGTTGTGACCAGTCTTGAGGGTTCTCAAAGGCAGCCCAACCAGGCTCTAGAACAGACCCATGTGCTGAGACCTGGTTACATGATCCTTCCTTCCTTCCTTCCTTCCTTCCTTCCTTCCTTCCTTCCTTCCTTCCTTCCTTCCTTCCTTCCTTCCTTCCTTCC
>NW_026593286.1:28975795-29028824 GCF_907164565.1 Psammomys obesus | reverse complement strand
TCCTTCCTTCCTTCCTTCCTTCCTTCCTTCCTTCCTTCCTTCCTTCCCTCGTCTCCACTCAGGGTCAGACTTGTTTCACAGACAGACCACTCTCACAGACTCTCCTGGTGGCTTCCTTTTTATTTATTTATTTATTTTTTAAATAGGAACCACTTCTAGAACATTTAATTCCATCTTTTCCTTTGCTTCTTCAAAGATTTGGATCAATGTATATAGGAATACTACCCTGCATTGTATTATATGCCATTATATGTTTATCTATGTTCTATGTATGCACAAGGTACATATTTAAGGTAAGTTATAGCGTTATATTGGACACCTGTGCTTTATCACTTGACTGCTGCTCTTCCTCTAGCCACTTCTTCTAGCCACTGATGTAGGTGACCCACCATGTAGGTCCCACCATCATTGCCTAGTTCCAACTCGAATTACACCTCAGAAGACCTGCTGGAACTGCTGCCACCCCATACTCACCCCATACTCATGTGACATTGGAGTCTAACAGTGTGATGCCTTCCTAGATTAGTGGGGATGGTAGTCCAGATATTTAAAACTTTGTCCCATAAGCCCCCAGAAAACCCTGAGGTTCATGTCAAAGCAGCTTCAGAAGGTCCTGAGGATCCAGGATATTTGTGATCACTAGCGACCAACTTATCATCTTCATCATGTCCCTTCCTTGCCTCTCTTCTTCCCTCCCCAAGCTTGTCTTTGTTTCTCCTCTTGGACAGGTCCTGCTGTACACCCCAAGCTGGCTTTGAACTCTTGATTCTCCTACCTTAGCCTCCTCAGTGTTGGGATTATAATACTCACCACAAATACCTCACTCTCCATCCCACTTTGACTTCCCAGTCCATCACTTCTACTTCCCAGGATGCCAAGTAAGCTGTCTTTGCTGTGACTTTTCAAATAAACCAATAATTGAGATTGTCCTAAGTTAAGTCCTTAGAAATTTCACATAAAAATAAATATACAAACATTTAAACAAAAATGTTTAACAAAATGTCTAAAGTCAACTCGTATGTGCTTGATTCTTGGAACCTCATTTTAGGGAATGCTTTAATAAAATATGCTAGGATAATTTGGTTTAGGCTCTATTCTCTGGACAAGATGAAATAAATCTTACTATACCATTGAGCAAAGATGTCTAACAAGATCAGAAATAGCTAATAATTTTTGCTTTTGCACTTTTTTGTACCTACCCAGCAATGATGGCTTTCCTAAGCAATTTTGCTCTCTGTAGCTTAATATAATTTTGGTAAAGATGTTTTAAAGTTTATGTTTATAATCATTTGGTTCCAGTTTTATTTTCTGGAAACATTTTCTCGGGTGATAAATATCGCAGAACATGAACTCAGAGTGGTAGTCAGAATTCTAAAGATGTCCCCCCAAACTTAATAGTCCTTGGTTGTAGAATCAAGAACTAACTTAAGACTCGTGAAGGAAATTTACAGATGCAAATAATATTACTAACCAGCTGACGTGGAAATGGAGCAGCTGTTCTGAAATTATCAGAATGGGCCCATTATAGTCCCATGAGCTCTTTAACAGAAGAGGAGACAGAGAAGAGTGGCAGATGGGAGAGTGGAGGAGAGCAGGAGGAGGCATCTGATGAGAGCAGCATGTGACAAAGATTCAACCCTCCGCTGACTTTGGAGATGGGGGTGAGGTGGGGCATGAGAACTTTGGGAGCTTCTGGAAGCTGAGAACAAATTCCTGGCCAGCCTGCAGTCAGGAAAGAGGGACCTCCGATGAACAATCCCATGGGGCTGAGTCCTGCTAGCAACTTGAATGACCTTAGGAGATTATCTCCCAGAGCCACCAGAGAAAAGCTCAAATTGGCCAATATCCTAAAATTTGTGTCCATTTGAAAGCCATGGCAAAGATATTGCTCAGTGATAACTAGGTAATAACACATGTATGTGTGTTACCTGTGTGCACACAAGTGAGTGCGGTGTATATGCATCTATGCTTACATATGCATTTGCAGGCTAGGTATGTCTCATTGATTGTTCTCCACCTTACTTTATTTTGAGATTCATTTATTTTATGTGTGCAGGTGTTTTGCCTGTATGTGTGCATTGAAAGGAACAGGCTAGCTTTACAGGTTTCTTTATAAATTCTATACCCCGTGTTAAACTAAGTTCTCCCAGCACTTTTCCAGAAAGCAGGATGAAAGGAGAAGCGTATGAGTTGAGACTAGAGCCACCTGTTGCAAAGGAATGCCAAAGGTCTCCACCCCGATGCAGAGAAATGAGATAGAGTTGCCTAGCAACCGGGGCAGGACTGACTGGATGTGGTGCCTAAAATCGACCAATCATTTTAAAAGTCAACTACCCTACCCAATCCAGTGATGCCAAGCTTGTAACCCTTGAGCTTCCCCACTCTTTCCTTTAAAAACCCCAGGTTTCTGTCTCTTTCTGCTGTTCCTCCTTGGTTTGGAGGCAGCCACATCGCATGATGACTTGAATAAACCTCTTGCAATTGCATCAATTCGGTCTCCTGAGTTCCCCTCATCTGTCTCCCTGTAAATTAGGCTCCCCCTGGGCCTAACAGTATGTATGTATGTTTGAGCACCACAAATGTGCTTGGTACCAGCAGAAATCAGAAGAGGGCAGTGAATCCTTTGGAGCTTGAATTATGGATGGTTGTGAGCCACCATGTGGGTTCTGGGAACTGAATCCTGGTTCTCTGCAAGAACAGCATGTGCTCTTAATCACTGAGATGTCTCTTCATCCACCATATATTTTGAGACAAGGTCTCTTATGAACCCAGAGTTTGCAAGTTGGCTGGACTGGCTGGCCCCTGAGGTCTTGTCCCTGCCTTCTCAGCAATAGGATTACATCCTTGTGACACCATGTTCAGCTTTCCCACGGATGCAGGAGTTTCAAACTCAGGTCCTCATGCTTATGCAGTAATTGCTTTGGCTACTGAGACATCAACTCAGCCTCATTTGTGTTGTTTTAAACCACTATATTTGTAGTATATATTATGGAAATCACAGAATCAATTTCATTCAGTATGGCCACACACTTTTCATCAAGTTATAATGTGCTGTAATAATTTACATTGGAGTTTTCCATTGTAAAAGGAAGTGGTTACATACAACCAGAATAAAAAAAGTCCTTCCCAGTACAGAATCATAACTCTATGGATTTCTTTAAGGATAAGTGGCACACACTCGAATTTTATGCAGCCATAAGAACAATTAAATTATGGCATTTGGAAGAAAATAGATAGAGATGGAAATCATCATATTAAAAGGGGGACAACAAACCTGGAAAGCAGATGATATAATGTAGGTTTTGGCTCAGATGCAGAATATACTTAGGTAGGTATAAGTGTATATGTATGTATGTGTGTGCATGTGTGTGATGAAACTATAAAGGGGATCATAAGAGCAGAGTAAGAGATTTTAAGAGACTAGGGGATAGAGAGCAATGGAATACATGTAGCATTAAATCAAAAAGGGGACATTTTCAGGGGGAAGAAAGGAAAACAGCTAGAGGTGAAAAGGGGGACAGGGAAGAATAGTAGGGCAGGAGAATGAGGTAAAATAAAAAGTAATGGCACATGTGTATAAAAATGTCATAATGAAACCCTTAATATGATAACATAAAAATTTAAAGTGTTGTGTATGTGTGTGTGTTCTGCAGCCCTTGAGAATTGAAAGGTATAGAAACTACCCTAATTATATTGATCCAACATTTCACTCCAAGGAATCTTTTGGGGGATATTACAAGGTGTATATATGTGGTAAGAGTTTAAAGTAGCAGCGCGGTGGTGAGTATCAAGCTATCTAAATGTCCACAAACTAGTAAGACAACCCAGGACCTTCAGCAGGACTAAGCTGGTGATTCAACATCATTTCCTCCGTCACTGTTCAGCCATCAGTTGGACCCTAATGGTCTTTCTTGTTTCGCTAGCTGAGTATTCCCAGTCTTAGAAGAGAAGGAGAAAAGTTTTGGACCTTTCACTGCCAACCGCCTTCAATTTGGGAAACAGTATAGGTAATTGTTCTTCTAATATGGCTACAGATAGAGCTAAAGAAAGAGAGTATTTAAAAGGGGAGTAGTAAATAAGATTATTTCACATGACAATTAACCAATGATTGGCATATGTTCACAGTAGAGTAGGGTTCATTTATTCACTGGGACCATTCCTAGGATGTCAGGCATGGTGGCTGACTGCAAAAGCAATCTCACTAGAGAACTGAGGGCTGTGTGACACAGAGTTTTTATATCAAAGAAGCTACCAGAAAACTTAACACAACTAATCATCGTAGATTTCTGACAAGGAATCATCCAATTTTACAAGGGAATCCCCCAAGATTTGTTCATAATGCATAACAAACTATAAAACCACTATAGTTTTGCTCCTTTTCAGATATCTGTGGAATGCGTTTGACTTTCAGAGGAATGCTAGATCATTTCTGAGTTGCTCACAACACTGTTTCCTGTCTCAGGGAACCACTGTCTTCAAAAGACAGCACCATAGTCAGAGGAAAGGAATGATTTCAGGTCTAAAAAATAAATAGAATTACAGTCAATGGGTATTCTTAGGAAGGTATTTTCTCAATGAGACAAAACTTTAGAAAAAATACACCCACTGCTACAGTAGGTGCCTGCTAGAAACCTGCCTAACAACAGGTTTTTCTATGACAGGAGCTTAACCTGTTTATGAGAATTCAGCCCTTCATAAATTCATTGGGAAACAGCCAACGTCATGTAGAATAACTGCATTCTGTGAACCCAAAGGCTGAAATAATCTAAATGAAAAGTCATGAGATAGGAGAAGTGCCTGGAGAGTTGACAGCAAACAAAGACAGTGAGTCCCTAGAACATGTTTCTGTTTGGTAGTGAAAGAGCTTTGCTGTCATGTTTGTGTCTGAGTATTGAAGTAGATAGAAATATATACTTTCAACTTGTATTCTTGGATCTATTACGTCCATCTCAAACTGAACACAGCCCCCAAGAACATCTTGTCCCGTATGTTTGGTTCATAAAAAAATGTTTGTTTGGAAACCACTACAGAAAACCACAACCCATCAAAATGCAGAGCTGTAGTACCCAGTCCCAATGGACACATCTACAAAACACTTCTACACTTGAGGCTCAGGGAACATCCTGTAAGAGAGAGCAAAAGACTGTAAGAACCAGAAAGATGAAGGACTTTGCTGTGAGTGGGTCTTCTAGTAATATATCAAAGGTTATTTCTATAATTCTCACCAACATGACCACTAAAGCAGGAGCTGAAAATGAGGACACCAATGAACATGGCAAACTGGGTGGGAAATTGCATGAGGACTCAGACCTACAAAAAGAACTACAAGCAAATGAGTAAAGCTAGGAGGAGAGGTATCCTTTTCATGGAAGAGCGCATCAATTGGTTGTTCAATACCAAATGATCAGCCCTGAAAACATGCATGCAAGTAACATTATATGGACTCAATATATGCATATTGCACACATATATTTATTCAATAATGATACATATATGTATACAATAACAATTAATGAAAAAAGAGGCCATGAATTTGAATGAGAATAGGAAAGACATGGGAGGGTCTGGAGAAAGGCAAAGAAAGGGAGACACATTGTAATTAACTTACAGTTTGAAAAATAAACAAAAAAATCTTCATCTTGGGAAAAATAAATGCTTGTTTGGCAAATGGAGAGCAAATGGGAACCATTGCAAACAAGAATGCCTTGGCTAATCACTTCTCCCCCTTTCCCATTTAATCCAATAAAACTAGTAGTTGTAAAAAAAAGTGCCAAACATCACAGCAAGGTCTAAGGTACACAGTAAGAACATTACTCCTGTACTCATGGCACTCACGTTCTGTTAGTGAAGAGAGTCACTGATCAAATAATTGCAAGGTCAATTTAAAATGACAGTGTGGGTGTGCTCTATCATAGGGGATGTCTTGCAATAGCAGAATACCTATATGACATAGACTGTGAGGACATTCTTTGAAAAAGTTCCTGAAGAAGTAATGTTTGAGCTGATGTCCAAAGAAAGAAAAAGAATTAGCTATACACAAAGAAGACAGGAATACTATTGGTCCTCAAGAAAGGAACCTCATTGTGTGGCATCCATAGCCCCAAAGAAGCAGGGAATGTGTCAGGCACAGGAAGGAGACCTATGTAGCTGGAGTGAACTCCAGAAAGAGCAGTGTACAATGTGCCTGGAGACAGGGACAGTTGCAGGTCCAGATGGGGACTTCAAACCAACTTCAGGTCTTGTGTCTTACTTACCACTTAGTTATTGAAAGGTACTGAGTAGAGGAGGATAATAACCAGGGTCAGACCTGGGTTCATCTGGCAAATAGGTAGATACTGTGTGCAGGGGTGGGTGGGGCAAGAATGGACAGCAGGAGAACATTACACTCCTCAGCAGAGGGCATAGAGGGGACCACAACTGTGAAGATGGAGAAAGGAGATAACTATAGGAGATAATATAATGAATACAGGAGAGAAAAAAGAAATAAGATTAGGGCTTTTGCAGCTGGATGAATTTCGATCTTGAAGCTAGATGAATTTTAACCTTGAAGAAGGACAGAGCTTGGGAGAGGTAGTGAGTGAAGATCATGTGCTCATTTATAAAGATGCAAAATTTGAGTTTCCTCTGTGATCCCTTAGATCAGTGGTCCTCAACCTTCCTAATGCTGCGACCCTTTAATATAGTTCCTCATGTTGTGGTAAGGCCCAACCATGAAGCTATTTTTGTTGCTTCCTCATAACTGTAATTCTGCTACTGTTATGAATTGTAATGTAAATATTTTTGGAGAGAGAGCTTTCCCAAGGGGTTCCTGACCCACAAGTTGAGAACTGCTGTCCTAGAGTATTTCTGAAGCCCAGAGATGCAGCCTAGCCTGGAAAGTTACATTTATAAATTCTCTGCTAACAACTAAGAAGTGGAAGCTCATTGCCTAGATAAGGCTTCCAGGAAAACAATGCAGAATGACTTGAGAATTTAGGGGCTAGTCTTGAACTCCAGCTCTTGCTGACTAGGCCAAACAAGACAAACATTCAAAGGAACAAAGTAATGTAATGGATTTTAAGAAGAAAATATGCTCCAAACAGAAGCCATTTCACGCCTGATACAAAGGATAAGTACAGAGATATTAGTTGAATGGGTGTCTTAAAAAAAAAAAAAAGGCTGTGAATGTATTTTGGCCCCATAGATAAGACACTGCTAAGTAGTTAACCCCAAATGTATTCCTGTGCTTCCCTTGCCAAACATTACTTTAGAAAATATTAAAATAAAACTGTCACTTCCTTTAGCTTCATTTGTTTAAAGTGGCACATGGCCTAGCGTGTTCAGTGAGATATAAGCATAAATCAGTGGGAGACTGAGAAGGCAGTCTGTGTGAGGTAAAAGGGACAGCTATAAAAATATAACAGGGCCCTTTCTCCTTATCGTCCTTGTTTTCATGCAGACCTGATGGGTGAGGGTACAGCAGACACCTTGTTATCATGAAGGTATCGACACTGGGCCAAATGGCCATGTGCTGAAGAAGGACAGACACTGTGGAGCAGCAGTTCTCAAACTGTGGGTCACTACCCCTTTGGCAAACCTCTGTCTCCAAAGATATTTAGAGTATGATTCATAACAGGAGCAAAATTACACTTATGAGGCAGCAACAAAGATAATTTTATGGGTGGGCGTTATCACAACCTGAGGAACTGTACTAAAGGGTCGCAACACCAGGAAGGTTAAGAATTACTGCTGTAGTCTATTTTAACAATGTCCTGGGATCAATACCAAGCTTCATCACTTCTGTGTTGGTTGGTTTTAATTGTCAATCTGACACAACTTAAAATCATGTGGGAAGTGTCTGAATGAGGCATTCTTTACATTGGGTGGGCCTGTGGGAATGTCTGTGGGGAATTGTCTGCATTAAGTTAATTGAGGTTGGAAGACAAAGCCCACTGTGGGCGATACCATTCCCTAGGCTTGGAATCCTGAACTGTATAAAAATAGAGAAATCAAGATGAGCGTAAACAAGCACATATGCATGCATTTGCTTCTCTCTGCTCTTGACTGTGACTAGCTATTTAAAGTTCCTACCTTGACTTCACTAACATGATGGACTATAGCCTGAAATTCTAAGCTGAAATGAATCCCTTTTTCCCCTAAACTGGTTTTGTCAGGATATTTTTATTATAAAAATAGAAATTAAATAAGAACATGCCCCCCCCCCGCAAAGAACTCTTATTTTTCAAGGAAGGCAAACTCCTATTCAATTCAACAACTCTTAGTCCAGCTTTCTGCTACTTATGCCAAACACATTTCTGTCAATCTCAATACTCTTCAAACAAAAGGTTCACTGATACTCAACAAGAGTTTCTGACATCCTCATCGGTGAAATGCTTTAACAGTTGTTTTATTATATAAAGAATTGCTATGGGAATTTGAGATGGATAGGCCAATTTCCACTTGGTCTGACTACCAATGCAAAGGATCATAGGCTCAGCATCCCCAGCAATGGAACTGTGATGCCCAGACCAAAATGCTTAAGAGTCCATCAGACTCTCCTGGCTTGACTGCTGGGACATTTCCCACACACATTACACCTTGTTCTCACAGCTACAGATTCTTACATATATGTTAAGTTCATTCATAAGAGCAGAAAATGGCTGTCTGAGAAAGGAGCAATGGATCACCTGTCAGCTTTCTGAGAGCCTTTGCTTACCGATATCGAGCTTGCTTGATTCGCCTTCTCAGGATAAAAGTGTTTAATCATCTATGACTGCCTGGTTTTACTTCTTGCCCTCATGCTATTGCGCCTCTGTTGGTTACATCCTGGGTAAGGTGGGCACAGCGGGTACAGAGTACTATTAAGTCAGTGGTGCCTTGCTATAGGTGTGGAACGAAGGTGCTTCCTGTTTGTGATAGAAATCACCCGGTATCATTATTTGTCAGCCTGTCAGAAAGCAGCTGACAGATTCCAAATTCCTGTTGTAAAACACAACCCTCTCCTGACTTGTCCAGCACTTTTAGTTTGCAGCCAAACTGCAAATGCCATCCCAGCGGTATTAGGTGACTCTTTTTCTCCTGTGTTCATGACAAGAAACAAGAAAATAAAAACTTGTGTGAAGTTGAGAAAATTGCAGAAACCTGGCAGGGGATGACTTTCACCTGAGCAATTTGTCAGCTCCAGAGGGAAGTCTGAGGCTCGTTATAAGGATGAGAGGCATCCGGTTCTCATTCCGACTGGTTTGCCTGGTAATAATTACTGCAATATGGAACAAGAGCCCCAGTCTTGCATTGCACCTGTGCAGCATCAGTAACTCCAGCTGGCCCTCAGTATTAGTTAACAGTGACGACAAAAGCCGAAATGCTCTTTATTATTGCAATACATTATCTTTCCAACTGCAGACACTGGCTTCTACATCCATCCCGCCAAAGCTGTGCCTGCACGTGAACTCATGTGGCCTCCTGGGAAGGAGGCCTCCATTTTCAAGTCTCCTTTCTTTAGGGCCATGAGTGAGCTAGCCTATGGCATGAAGCGACACACGCCACCCGGATGATGGGAATCATCTGTCATTTGAATCACATGGTAGACACATGCTTTCAGCTTCTAAAGTCTCACTTTAGTCTCTGGCCCCACTGGATCTGTGGGGATCTAGATTAAGATAATACAAGTGAAAGATTAACTTTCTTTCAAGAAGTGGATTTGGAAGAATATAGGGTCCAAACCTCTCAACTTTAATCCTTTAGTCACCCATTTACAGAGCTCTTTAAGCCTCTTAATTGTTGTGCCCTGTGCATGAAAAAAATAACTCGAGATTGCCCTTCCTTCTACCAGTGCTCTGGGGATTAACACATATTGGAAAAATCCCTCTGCAAATGTGAAATCTGGATGAATAGTATCAAGTCACATGAACAGATATAACTAAAGACATCCTGAGAATCTTTAGCCTGCTGCTTCCTATACAAACTCATACATGCATGGCTGCATGTACAAACTCACACATATACACTACACACACAAACACATACACACAATACACATACTTACACACATACTCACATACACACACTTACACACTTACATACATACATGCACACAAACATGCACACATATACATGTACACATGTACACACACAAAGAACTTATGGATGTTGATTTACATGCACTGAATGTGGTCTTACCTTATGGTTGCGACAAACACTGTTTGACCTCTTGAGGCCCTTTCGAGACCTATTAGCCTATAATGTTCATCTATGGATGACGTTAAAGCATTGAACACAGAGTGAGGGTCATAACCTAAATGCTCTCCTGGCAGTAAGGACAGGGTTTGCCAGTGTTACTGAACTCTGGGACTTCATTTATAACCTGTGTTAGCATCAACCATTGTACAAATACTGTCTCCCAGAATTGTGCTATGAAAACAAACACAGGAACTCTGGGAGAGTCTATGGCCCGAATAAAGCACAGCATAGTGCTGAGGGTAACAACATAGTTGTGTATTCCTGTCATGACACACTGAGGTAAAGAAACTTCAGCTTCTTTTAAACAGTGTCTGTCAATTTCCCTGTATCAGTGAAGGATTTGGTGACGTGCACAACTTTACTCATCAGGATGAGGTCCAATTATTTGAAAAGGGTGAAAACTTTATGCCTCTTTCCAATATGATGGACATAACCTTTAAATATTGGCAAGGGCTGGGGTGTTTCATGTTATAAATTTCCCAAACACATTTGTGAGTTTTCACTTGCCATCAACTTCACGTTCTGTTCAAATTAGAAAGTAGTAACAACACTTTGCTTGTCTCTCTTAAGATTCAAATTCATAGCCTCAAAGCACGCTTAGCTGTGTGAGAATGGTCGTGTGAATGCTAATAGACATTGCGAACTCTGCTTTGGGCACTATTTTATTGTATCCTGGGTACTTTATGTGTAGAATAGTCTGAAGACACCTTAGGGTTGTGCGTAAACTCTTTTGATCATGTCTATATATGTTATTTAACATATTATTCTCATTCAAACCTCAGGCCTAGTCACACAGAAAAGAGTTAAATTGTTTGGTTTCTTGTTGACTGCAAAGAGTTAATAATCTTCACCAAATAAGCCATCAAATTCTTAAAAATATAAATTTGTATAACAAAAATTACAGCTGCCTATTTACATGTGGCATGCGAATTTGAATATGCATATATTCTGAGTACATATGCAAATGAAAGTCATTTATAAATGACTTCCCAACAATAATGCCCAGTGCTCACTGCTTTCCCTTTCTCTCCCTCCTTCTTTTTAATTTTTTTTCCTTCCCTCCTACTTCCTTTATGCCATAGAAACACTAAGCACTTTTCCTTGGAGATATACTCTGTTCTTCATCTGTCAGTATGTGGAGTCATCTGTAACACTAAAATGAACATTTGATCACCTAACGAATTCCCTTTCTTATTTGAAGACACCTGTAGTTGGCATAGAGAAGGCAGCATATATGTGCTGGGGTGGGCATGTGATGTAAGCTCGGTGAGTCGGATGGCCCACCTAGAAGTTCTCTTGGAGTTATGAAATGATGAAGACAGTTTAATGACCACCATATGGGACAGTCCATGTGAAACCCACATGTTGTAAAGCGCCGATGTCCACGGCAGCATGAGGCAAGGGGGACGCCTGAGGAAAACTGTTGAGGGGCTTGTAATCAGACTATTTCTGCAGTGAAACCAACTGTTCCTTCAAAGGAAGTTCTTCTGAGTAGGAGTAGAGTGAGCTCCAGGTCGTGAGTTAAGATAAAGGCCTCATCACCCTCACAGCTGAGGGTTGTTCTTGATTTGACTTTTCCTCCTCGTTCTCTGTGTTTTCTGTTCTGCAGTCATACTGACCTAGTCAGCACAATTTCTTTTTCCAATTAGGTACTTCAATTTGAGTCAATGTCGTTGCTTATAAAAGCTTACCTATTGCTCTAATCCACGTCAATTAAAGAATCCCATGTCTACTGTGTTTATAGACACCAGAGGCTAGAAATTCCTTCATATGCCAACTCCCCCAAACAAGACTTATGTGGTTACCCCAAGCCCATGGAGACAAATTTGTCCTTGATCTTTTGGCCGTTGATAGCATCATTGTTATGTCAAATGTTAATATCCCGCAAGGGAGGAAAAACAGTCACTCTGGTCTTCAGTCTCTCTTGGATTGTGTGCTCCTACAAGAGATATTATATGTCATTTGTTTTGTAACTGTAACATCTACTGGTAGTGGTCTGGCATGCTGGGAAACAGAATAAAGGCCACAATGCATAGCTTACCAAAACAGATGTTATACTTTTCAAATATCCAAATTCTCTCACTGCTTGGCTCAAAATACTGTATTATCTCAAGTTACATTCTATGATATTAATCTTAACAAAAAAAAAATAATACATTAGAAAGTTGAAAATTTAACATCTAAGTATTTGGGTGTTAAGTAAATTGACTGTTATTATCTAGTCTTACTTAACTAAATATTTCAGGTGCTTTACAAACAGCCAGCATCTTTATAGAGAGTACAGTAGACAGTCCATGGAAATGAAACGTATTGTTCTAACAGCAGAGGTTTGCAGTATAAGCTTGTTTCTAGCAAGAAAGATGTACGGATTCTTTCGTGTTCACGAAGTATTCGGAAAAGAGTGAGATGAGGCTGCAGAGCTGGCTCAGTGGGGAAGAACACTAATTCTCCTTGCAGAAGACCCAGGTTTGGCACCCAGTACCCACAGGGCAGCTCACAATCTCAGCTAACTCCAGTCCATGAAGCTCCCATGCCTCTATGACCTCTGACTTCTGTAGGCTCCTGCATGAAGATAGTGCTCATACACATACTTGGGCACATACACATATACATAAAACTAACTAACTGAATGTTTTAAAAAAATTTTTAAAGGAGGGTAAAGAAAAATGAGGGAAATTTAAAGGGGAAAGTCAGTGATTCTCATTTACCTATTTCAGTTCTCAGAGGAAAGAGGTTTGAAGAAAGCAGTTTTGTGACATCAATAACTGGCATAGATAAGATAGCATTTCTAGAAAGCAAAGAAGAGATAGAAGAAGAACCATATGTTTAGAAAGGCCTTTATGAGAGGCATAAGTACAGCCCATTTGGGAAAATATTACCATATGCATAATGCATTTGCAGAAGGTTTTGAGGAAAACATACTTCTCATGGGTTTATTATTTTGTTCAATAAAAGAAAGCCAGCTCCATTTTTTCCTGTAAATTTTCTATCTCCCATGAATGCATTTGGAATGTGGTAATAAAATAAATGCATGTGGCACCTTAGATGCAAACAGTTGGGGATTTTTGGACATTTTTGCTTTTATTGTTAGGCTTCTAATGTAATTAAATCATTTCTCCCTTCATCTAAGCCCTCCCACCTATCCCTCCTTGCTCTTTTATTCCCAAATTCATAGCCTTTTTTAAAATTAACTGTTGTAGCATGCATATATGTACATGTATGTAAATATATAGTCCTAAACATAAATTTCTCAGTTGATATAATGTGCTTGTATGTCTGTTTTCAGGGTTGACCATTTAGATAAACAGTCGGTGCCCTCTGCCCTGAGAAAGACGATTTCTCCTGCTCTCTGAATTCCATAGTTTCCTGTAGATAATTGTGTAGGGCAGAGGCCTCCTGAGCCTTTGGCATGTCTATTGCTGTCTTCCTTATTCTGTTTATGTTTAGGTAGCCATGTTGGTGGAAATTTTATGGGTAAAACACAATCTCACAGCAAACACCCTGATCCTCTGGCTCTTACAATGTTTCCACCACTTACGTAAAATCTTCCCTTGGCCTTGCCTAAATGTGGGAGTGTTTTGTTGATGAAGGAATTGGGACTGGGTTCCACGACTTTGCATTTTGATTGGTTGTGGTTTTCTGTAGCGGTTTCTGTCTGTTGCCAAGATAAGTTTCTGTTTTGAGGGGTGAGAACTACACCCATCGGTAGGTACAGGACAAGATTTAGCCTGTAATTAGGAATCGTACTTGTTCAGAGTGAAGTGGCAGTTATAAGTTCTCCACAGTTTCCAGTGTTGGCTAGATTTCCAGTGTCAGGCCTAAGTTCTTTCTTGTTGGATGGATCTTAAGGCCAATTAGAGAGCCATTGGTTACTGCCAAGGTGTGTCTGCCACAAGTGCACCCTTCAGTCTATTGTGACTTGCTGATTGTTGTCGTGATTCATAAATGCCATAACTGGGTAAGATTGTTGGTTGTTTTCCAAACTGATTTTCATAGTGGATGTACCAGTTTGAAATCTCAGTTGTGGGTTTTTAAGTACTTTTCAAATTGCTTCGTTGATGGCTCTAGGTCATAATATGACCATCTAGAAGGCGGGCATTTCAAACAATGTGGTTGTGACTCAGTTCACATGTGAACACATGCCCTGAAAATGCCCTAAGTATAGACTGTCTTTGTTATTTTTTTTTTTAATTTTTAAAGAATTTTCTTCCTTTGTTTTTAATTTTACTTTTCATGTGTTTGGGTGTTTTGCTCACATGTGTGTCTATGTGCCACAGGCATGCAGTCCCCAAGGAGGCCAGACATGGGCATCAGATTGCCTGGTGCTGGAATTACAGATGGTTGAGAGGTACCATGCAGGCTGTAGAAGTGGACCCAGGCTCCTCAGGAAGCGCAGCCTGTGCTCTTGAGCCCTTGATCCTTTTTTAGCACTAGCACTTAACACAGCCAGGCATGGACCTGAGCTCCTTAGCATTCTTGCTGACAAAGATCTCGAGGAAACAACTGTGCCTACTCAGATCTGAGGGCATATTCAAGAAGTTAATTATTCCCCTTGCACCATCCTGGGGGCTTCCTTCTTACCTTGACACAGTATAGAGTGACACAGGGTATGATTCATGAGAAACATTGGGGTCCAATAAAAAAACCAAGCTTCCCCTGATTTCAGTGACAAGCAGCTTTTATTTCCTGTTTTATGTCTACTTGTACACAGCATCAGGAAACATCTCCTGTTTGTTTGCTCTGTTCGGAGGCCTTCTGCTCAGAGCTGTTTCCCCCTGGCTCATAGATATGTCACTTCAGGGCACTATGTGTCCTCGAATGTCAAGAGAAGAGAAGAGGTAATTCTAGAAACTAATTTTCAAATAAAATGGCAACATGATTGAAACACATTCCTCTAAATTCAGTATCAATTAAGTTTAATGGTCACAAGTCTTCCATTGATTTATAGAGCTGTGTATATCATGATTTTTAGAGAGAACATTACTCCTGAGACAGCTCTCTAATTGAGAGAAGGATTCTGCCGTGCAGAGGCCTTCGATTAATGTTCTATAGAGATGATTTGCAGCTTTTTGTTCTGTTGGTCACTGGACCAGCCATACATGGACTCCAGTTAGCAGGTTTGAGAAATTTAGCTGCACTTGCTGCAAACAAAGGCTGACAACTGTATTCTCCATGACAACAGAAACCAAAGGAAAGGGCAAATAGCTGGCAGGGCTTTTGTTCTCCTGGTCATTTTCCTCATGGAAATTATGAATAGACAGCACAGATGACAAGGCAGAGAGGTAGAAAAGGGCCTAAAGTATTCATTATTTTCAGGAGTGCAGTCCTAGAAATAAGGTAGACTTGGGTGCTAGATAGTCCTGGGGTTCACGGCTGCTCAATAAGGTGTCAAAGTGAGCAATATGGCATGCTATTCATTATTGGCCTTAGGAAAGCTATTTAATATCCCAGATGTTCAGTTCTCACACCTATGAGATCCCAATAATGAACTTCTGTGAAACATCACACATCAGTACTGTACTTGGTGAGCCCTTCTCAAAAGAGATTTAGTTCTCGCAGTCCACTAACATCTGAAGGTTTCCCCTTTGTGGGAGGCAGAAACTTTGACATGATGGAGTAACCTGTCAAGAGTGGGTGAGGGGATTGGTAGGATGGTTCATGGGCTGAAAAGTACTTGCCACCAAATCTAATGGCAAATCTGAATTCAAACTGTGGGAGCCACATGGTAGGAAAAGAGATCCGAGCCGTCCAGCTGTCCCCTGACACCCAAAGACTTGCTGCAGCATATTCCCTAACCTCAACAAATAAACGCAATATCACAGAGAAGAGTAGACAAGAGGAGTTGAAAGGAGTGATACAAATATGCAAGATTTTAAGTTCCAGGCTAGGCCTAGCTACATAGTGAGACTCTAATCTCAAAACAAAACCACAACAACAATAGAAAAAAATAAATGGAGGGTAGATCATAGAGAGTGCAGGGTGGAGGGTGCAGGGTTCTGGGTACAGGCTGCGGGGTGGTGGGGCGGAGGATAGAGGATTTTTCTACGCTGCCTTCAGACCATTACATTCTACTTGCCTCCCGGCTTTTCTGACATTATTGATCTTTGAGAACGCACTGTGGCTGGACTCAGCAATTGCTTACAAACTTGGCTCCCTCGAAGAACTAACAAGGCAATTTGAGCTTCCCAAGAAGGCAGTGTGGTGATTAAAATGCCAAAGATGTGATCCAGTCAAGTGCTAAAGAAGTCCAAAGACAGGAAAGCAAGAAACTGAGAGAGATGGAAGTCCTGAGTGACACCTTAGGACTTTACTCGTCACCTTGGGCAAGATACTGACTGGCAAATTCACACTTGGTCCGAACAAAGAGGGGACAGTGGGCACCATGCACCTTATCTCTGTGCAGAGAAGGGCTGTTTAATGGTCGGGGTAGATCTGGGTTGGGAACTGATCTCTCACACTGGTTTCCAGGTGAACTTGAAGAAGTTATCTCACCTGTCTGGGACTTAGTTTTCACCTGTAAAAGGAAAGGTACTATGTTCACAAAATTATTTGAGGGGAATTAAATGAAGAAAATGAATTTCAAGCAAAGGGCCCAATAGTGTGGAAGACTCTGAAGTTAAAAATCATCGCTTAGTGAATTATAGAGAAGTTTCCCCAAGGTTCTATGTCCTCTATAAAATGATTAAGAGAACAGTTCCCACTTTGGAAGGCTTTGGGGAAATTAGATAAACTATTTCATGAACCTCCAAGTAGTCACTGGCACAAATTAAGTTTTGCATATGATATCATCAGGCATCTATACCCCTCTTTATTATCTGGTTCCTTGGCCATCTGCCCTCTCCTCTGAACATACAGTCTCTAGTACTGTACATGGTCCCCTTTCTGTGTTCTAATAATCAGAATGGATTTTTCAAAAAGCCTTGGCAACCAAATTTCAAATGGATATCAATACTTTCCAGCAGGGTAAGTCTTCTGTCCTTTATACCCACTGGTCACAAGTAGCCACTTTGACGCTAACTTTACCTTTCCCTGAAGAACAAAACGACTAGCCTAGTGTGACATTTCCATCTCCTTCACAAAAGCGAGGAGATGGCTAAAAATATGGCTGGTCATTTCACACCTAATTGGCTTCCTCTTGAAGAAGTAGTATGCCTCTGTCCTTGTGTGGAGTCTCATTTTCACTCCTGGTCACCTTGTTTCAAGAGAAGTGGAACTGAGATTGAAAAATGCCGGGGAAGGGCATGCGCCTGCTCAGAGGTTGAGGAAGATTCATGTTCTATGAGACACAGCAAAGAATAGGATTGGCAAAAGATTAGGATGAATTTGATAGTAGACCTTAGCAAGACGAGGGTTTAATAAAAACTCATTGGTCAACATAACAAGCAGAAGTTCAGAACAAGTGGATGCCCAACATGACCAAAAGGCAGCAAAAGGAAAATCGATACTCCCAGCAGTTTACTCCTCCAGTAAATGCTTTCCTGTACAAATCTCTGATGGCAAAGATGTTTCTGTAACTGGGATTTTGTCATTATGTTTTAAAAGACTGAACAGTTTTATGCATGAAAAATATGTGATTACATATGCATGTCTAACATGGGTAATTAAATTTCACACTTCAGGAGGCAAATAAGTTGTTGAGAGATATCTGGGAAGCAATTCTTCTGAATGTATGTCATTTCATAACTAGCCAGCCTCCCCAGGAGCCTTTGTTTTCCTGCTGGAGAGAGAAGAGGGGCCTGTCTAGAGGACCACTTAATAAGGCAAGTTAATTCTCGATTACACTGATCATCTCTTCTCCCCCACTGAAATGTTGGTTAATGCTTAGAATCTAGCTGAAGAGACAAGGTCACTGAGTATAATTTGCTTTCTAGAATGACTTAGAATATCTCTCTAGATGTTCTGAACCCAAATCTTAAGATGATTCAAAGCAAACATCATTTTTCTCTTGACATCTTCTGAGCCTGAGCCAACTGTGTAAAGACTATCACTGGGGAACTCTGATTTTCAAAAACAGAGGTCCTGTGAGCTGTGGCTCAAACTGCAGGCTTTCCAAAGGTCCTAGTTGGCTGCTTCCAGAAAGAACGGTCATGTTTATTTGGCTAGCCTTTTAGAGAAGAATGCAATACCTCATTAAACGTACGAGTGCCCTGGAAGGGAACTGGCAAAAAGATTTTTATCTCCCATAAAATTATATCTGTTGAGAAGAAAATAGTTCAAGAAGTCTCAAAAGAAAAGCTCTTCGTAAGGGGCTTATAACGAAGCCCAAAAAAACATGTTTGGCCCAACAAACAGCATTTTTGTATTAACTCATACAAATCAAACAGAAATATTAGAATGAACACATTTAGATCATGACTTCCTTTGGGAAAACTGTTTCTCTTTAAAACATTGCTTAACCACTTATTTATTTCTCAAGCATTTTGCCTGCATGTATGTATGTGTACCACATGCATACCTGGTGGTCATGGAAATCAGAAAAAAAAACAATCATTAGATCCCCAGAAACTGGACATATGGGTGAGTCTGAGCCTCCTTGTTGGGACTGGGAAATGAACCTGCATCTTCTGGAAGGTCTAGAGCTAATAACCGACAACCCATTTTCCCAGCCGCACATCACTTCTTTCTGATATCTATGTTTTCAGGGTGTTTTGTAGGATTAGAACTATTGTCAATTTTGAGCTGATTCTTATAATAAACCTTTTATCAAACTAACTTAACTCTTAGCAACTCAATGTGTCCCTCATTAATTAAGTGGCTACTCATTAATTAAGTTAAAATCTGCTGGCTTCAATTAAAACATCTATAGACTGCAAGAGCAATGGGCTCTGTGTGCTAGGGTCAAATGTCAGTTGGAGTATGGCATTCCATATGCCCTGATGTTCAGAGAAAAACTGAGGTCATAGCTGCACATGTTGTAAAAAATAAGGGAGAGTATGAAGGTCTACTGGTTGGGAACCTTACCAATCCTTTTAATTTCCACAACAACTGGTTTTGGTAACATCCTTCTTGGCATTTCATGCAGCTATAACTCTAGTTCCTGAGGATCCCACACCCTCTTCTGACTTTCTTGGGCATCAGACACATATGTGGTAAACTGACATGCTAACAAAATGCCCCTCCCACAGGCACATATACAAACACAGCCACACAGAGAGAGAGAGAGAGAGAGAGAAAGAAAAAAGAGAGAGAGAGAAGAGAAAAGAAAGAAGAGAGGAAGAAAAAAAAACCCCTAAAGTCCAGATAGAATAAAAGACTCTTAGCTAAAATGCCATAGCCAAGTAATAGTAGAATAAGAATATTAGCTGTCATTTGAATGACTTTGAATGCCAGACTTTGTTCAAACTCAGATCAAAGCAAGATGGGGGCATGACAATGGCAGGCTGTATTTTGTGTAATAAACAGCGACATTCTATTTGCTGTCCTACATATTCCTTTGCCTCTATCTACCAAAATGTAGAGTCCTAGAGGAGGAAGCAGGCAGAGGGCAATGGGAGTGATTATGCATAAAGTACAATGGTATGTGCATCACAATCTTCCTGGTTAGGTGTTTGTTTGTTTGTTGTTTGACACAAGCTAGAGTCATTTGCGAAGTGAGAACTGAAACTGAGAAAATTTCCCCAGCAGACTGGCCTGTGGGCCAGCCGAGGGACATTTTCTTGATCACTCATGATTGATATGGCCTTGAGATAGCATCTTCTGGGGGTGCCACCCCTGGGCAATTGGTACGGGGTTGTGTAAAAAAGCAGACTGAGCAAGTCTGATCCAGCCAGGAAGTGCGTGTCTTCTGCTTCAGCCCTGTCTCCAGGTTCCTGTCTCCAGTTCCTGTCTCCAGGTTCCTGTCTCCAGGTTCCTGCCTTGACTTCTTGCCCTGACTTACCTTCCTTCAGTGATAGAATATGACTTGAGACTTGTAAGATGAAATAAACCCTTTCCTCCCGTACTTGATTTTGGTCACGATCTTTATCACAACAATAGAAACTCTAAGACAATTATGTATTAAGTGATAATAATTTTTTAAATCATGTAGAGACCATACTTTCTCCTTAAACATGTTTGGGCTTTTCCTGATTGTCAGGATGAACAAACTACAATAAAGATGACGTTATGAGATTTTCAAGGGTAGGTCATAGAAAGTAATGTGCTTTCTATAGTCTCTCTCTAAGTGACTCTTCATACGATTCAGCCACAGCCTTTGGGCTAACATGTATTGGAACAGAAGTAAATTGTATCTGCCAGGCCCAAATTGTAGGCTTACAAATGAAGTAAATGCCATTGCTTTAAGACATTAAATTTGAGGCTAATTTGTTATATTTCAATAGTAATTGTGAAACTGTAAAAAAAAAATCAACTTTATACTTAGAATCACAAAAGGCAAGGTTACATCCATATGAATATATGCATGTGTATGCATCTCTTGATCTACTTTCCATTGATATAACAAAATTCCTGAGGCTAGGTAACATATAAAGAAAAGAGGTTTTTACAGCTCACAGTTTTTGAGGTCTTAGATCCTGGCACCACTGTTTGCTAAGCTTTGATAAGGACCTCCCTGCTTTATCATGTCATGATAAATGGCTTCACGGTAGGTGCACTGACAAAGGGAGAGATCAGGTGGGAGGGCCAGTTGCTCCTTTGTAAATATCTGAACTTGAGGCAAGTGACTAGGGTCCTGGAAGGACTATATACTAAACCCTTTCTGAGGGTAGTACATCCAGTGATTTAAACACCTCAACCGATTAGAAAATCCACTCACTATACCGGGTGCCAAAGCTCCAACACATGAACTCTTTGGGAATAAAGAGTATCCAAGCCATTTGGTGCATGCATAACTGTAAACACACAGGTGTGGAGATCTAGAACACAGAATTAGAGTTAAGGAGAAAGAACCCTTGGCATATGTCTCCTTCTGTTTGCTGTGTGGCCCAACGCTTTGCAAGATCAAGGAGTAAAGAGTGCTGCATATGGCTGCTTGGGCTCCTTCTCTTGGCCCCATGGCTTACTTTGGCCAATGAGACAGTTGTAAGCATGATGAAAGCAGACTCAAAATAGGATTCTGAACTGGGTCTTGTTCATTTTTTACCTCTGCTTTTAACATCGTCCCTTCATCTATGGCCTAGACTGAATACATGTGAAACATCTGCTGTCTCTGTCAAACAAACAAACAAACAAACAAACAAACAACCCCTCCCCAAATAAAACCTCTCCAACAGTCAGCTTCCACATAGATAAGAAATAAACATTTCTTATGGATTTTGCAATTGTTGTAATTTTTTTTTTCCAGTAAGTAACTAACATACTTTCTTTCCATGAAATTGCTCAGATGGGCAACACAATGAACAGTGGCCATCTTACAGAGGTAGTTCAGCTGAGAAGGAAGCCAAGAAAGGAGCCAGTGGAACCACCAGATGGAGAGAGAAACAAATGCACCACGTCCACAGTTGCAGCTACTGCCTACAGCATTTGGATTGATTGTTGGAGCCTCTACTTACAAGGCAACAAAATTCCTTAGTTCTTCTTTCTTTTTCATTAACATAGTTTGAACATGGCTCCTGCCATTTGACACAGTAACAGTCTAGACTCAAGTAGATAATATGAACTATCTTGTATATGTTTCCTGCTTCTTGGCTGCACCCTTGGTTACCCACATTGCCATTTCTAACACCCGAAAATTGGCTTTCAGCCAGATAGGTTTTTGGAAGGCACAAAAAGATTTTGCAGTTGAGGTGTTCTCAAAAACACAAATTGTTATATCTATCCTTCTCTCTTGCAACGGATGCAATGAACATTGGCCTGAAAGAGACATGGCTTCTCTCCATCAGCTGTGACAAAGGGCCATTGTCTTTTGGAAAGGCTAGATTCTGACTCTGTTGGGGTTTTGGAAAGACAGAAAACTGAGATGAATGTGGAAGAACCAGCTTTCTCTCTTTCTCTCTCTTTTTATAAGAACAAGCAGTATCTAGCCAAAACTAGAAGAATGACAGCTTCATGATTTAATTATTTGCTCTAAGGCCAGGAGCTTCATCTGTGACTCAATGGTACAAAATTTATGCTGGAAATGAAGAGCTCCTCAACATACATATATGTGCCTTCTTTTCCTTCTCTTTTCCAGCTCTCTGGGTACTCTAGAAATGCAAGCTAGAGGATATTCTAAGTAAGTTCTACCATTCATAGGTAGCATGGGGATGACTTTCAGAAGGGTGCGTTCTTCCTATTAACATATGGGACTCTAGTTTCTTCCCCAGGACATTCTTGTAAGTATTGTTTATGCAAACTCATCCTATCACCAATCCTCCAGCAAGAGTGGGAAAACAATAACACACACACACATGAATACACACACACACACACACACACACACACACACACACACACACACACCTTACTTTGCTTGATAAGAAATTGAATCACAACACACAACAAAAACCCCAAGACTTCGTCAGCATGTGGGTCTAGGCCCAGAAATCAAACATGTTTCTTCCATGGCAGACACACTGTATGTACTCTAATGACAGGTCCAGCGGGCTTATGTTCTTTCTGTTCTAATTATGAAGCAGGGGTGTAAAGAGACTGTGCGGCAGAGACTGCTGTGGAGCTTGACGAGGTATTTTATCGATGTATTCTGATACTCAGGTGTAGACATGCCCAGAGAATGATGCGGGGCTCTGAAGCTGGCCTTGTGTCTGCACCCAGGATAGCAGCCTTGGGGAGAGAGGCTGAAGCACACTAATGCGGTTTTTCTCAGGCTGAGGAATGGAGCTCAAGAGTGCCGATGGAAGGAGCCAGAGTGCCCTGTGGACCTGACCCAAGCATGCTTGAATTTTTTGCTCAAGTATCTCCTCACTCCCTGTGAGGGATGAAGCACCATCATAGACATGCCATGAAGGGACCTACCCTCGAGTGCCTTCAACTTGAGGCATTCAACATAAACAGCTCCTTCAATCTTCATAAGGATACTGTGAAGCAGATGGTATAAATACTGCCACAGCCTCCCGGCCCCAAAGTAGTCAACGCCTGCTTTTGTTCAGGCTCACAATATGTCAGTCAAACAAACTTGACTTCCTAGGATTCTTTGCAGCTTTGGGAAATCATGTGCTTGGAGAGAAAAATAAAAGTATGTGAGCCTATGAACCCAGTCACAATCTAAAGCATTTGGATCTACCATGGGGACCTCTACTTACAAGCCAACAAATTCCACTAATTCTTTTTCTTTTCTTTTTTCCTTCCTTCCTTCTCTTCCTTTTCCTTCCTTCCTTCCTTCCTTCCTTCCTTCCTTCCTTCCTTCCTTCCTTTCTTTCTTTCTTTCTTTCTTTCTTTCTTTTTCTTTCTTTCTTTCCTTTGTTAAAATAGTTTGAATATGATGGCTCTCACTTGAAACAAGAATAGCCTTATCTTGAATATATGGTATTAATCCGTCTCCAATGTGTTTTCTGTCCCCTCTTTAGATTCTTCATAGCCACCTAATAAACAATTCTCCTTCCAACTCCTCTTTTTTTTTTTTTTTTTTTTTTTTTGAGACAGAGTTTCACTGTGTAGCCCTGGCTGGCCTGAAACTTGCTATGTGGCCTTTAACTCACAGAGCTCCACCTACCTCTGCTTCCCAAGGGCTGAGTAAGATTTCTAAAACCTCAGGAAACCTATTGTCTTCCTGACGAAGGAGCATGTGTCAGGGGTGGGGGAGAGTGGGATCCCTTTTGTCATCTGCCACCTACCTTCTTTCTTTGCTCTTGAACAGAAAGACATCAGTGATGGAGGAGCAGCAGCTTCCTCACACTCGGGCAGAAGGGGACAACAGAAGAAGACATCTCGACGTGTAACCGGCATCTTACCAGACAACTGACGTTTGAGATCAAGCTTTGTTTAAGGTCAAAACACAAAAGCAAACCCCACACTGCTCCACATCCACTCCACATGCTCTTCCCTTCCTGAATTCCAGGTAGGATGCAGCCTTGAGGTCAGCGATGCTAGGAAATGAGATGCTAGGCAACATATCTGGGCCCTTATTTTAAATTGTAATGCGAAGTACAGAAAACACACCCTGGCTTTTAAGCAAGGTCAAATTGTTAAGGAAGGGATATTAGTAAGTGAGCAGCAGGAGATCAGGGACTATAGAGGGCTCAGAAATGCTTTCTTAGCAAGACTAGGAACTGGCAGCAGTGTGATTGTCTTAAGTAAAAGCTCCCACAAAGAAAGGGAGGATGCCACTGTTTTGATTTTGAATTTAATATTTCTCAAAGATTATTTGTTGTTGGTATAGTCAGTCCCCAGCTCAGGGCTACCTGAAGGTAGTGAGGTAGGGCCTCATAGGAGGTCTTAATGTCTTTGGGGCTATGCCCTTGGAAAGGATACAGCACCTCTCTCTCTCTCTCTCTCTCTCTCTCTCTCTCTCTCTCTCTCTCTCTCTCTCCCTCTCCTGTATTCTTATCATTGTGTCAGTGTTTTGTTCTTCCTTACCACAGGCTCAAAAGCAACAGGGCCAAATGGATCATAAACCAAAATACCCCCTCTTCTCTTTGTAAGCTGATTATCTCAGATATTTGTTACAATATTAGAAAGGGACCTACGGGCTATGTCATGCTTATATGTAAACTTAAGACCAACAATAACATACAGAATTTTTCTTCTCATTCTGACTACTCATTTCATCCTATTAAAATGTGTCAGAAGCAGCAACCATAAAGTCCCACCACTGTAACTTCCCAAATATGAACTGAACAAGGATGAAAGCAATTGACTTGCAAAAGTAACTGAAGAAAAGTCCATGAGGCCTCAACCCTTCACAAAGAAGTACAGACAACCAAAGAATGCTGAGAGCAGGAGAAAAGCCTTTCCCAAGGAGGAAGGCAATAACTAGTTACCCAAAACCAAATGATCAGGCTCTGGATCAGGTAACATCCAGCCCGAGCAGATTGTATGTAGGAACACACACATACATGTAATAATAATTAATGGAAAAAGAAGCAATGAATTAGAAAGAGCAGAGAGGACTATATGAGAGGATTTGGAGGTAAGACAGGGAAAGGAGAAATGTAATTATATTATAATCTCAAAATTTTAAATAGATGAAAATAATTTTAAAAATGAGTTCCAAAGTCACTGTTACACCTGGAAGGAAAAGAGGAAATTTTATTTTATTTTTTATCCAAGATCCTACTTTTTCCTATTCCAAGTGTTTATTTCCTATACCTTTTACACCTCCCAAAGGATGTACAGTTAGACTGAGAAGTCTCTTCTTATTATCTTGAGGACATGTTTTTAAGGGTGGTGGAGGGGATTCTGCTCAGGGTCTTTCTTCTCTAATGAGCTTATGTTTCCTGGTTGAGCCTGGATCTACGTTAAAGGGTTCTTTTGTCACATACAGGTTTAACTCAGGGAGAATTAGCAGGTCAAACCCAAACAAGTCTTTCCCTTGTACCAAGACTAAATGATTTTTCCCCTGGAAGTGCCTAGAGAAGAAAATTATGAAGAGATTTGATTCTAAATTCCAGCACCCCAGGAGCTCTGAACTCCAGGGATTTTCTTCTTGCTTTGATCTGAGATTTAAGAAAGAAAGAAAGAAAGAAAGAAAGAAAGAAAGAAAGAAAGAAAGAAAGAAAGAAAGAAAGAAAGAAAGAAAAGAAAGAAAAAAATAAAGACCTGGTTTGTTCTTAGCTGCATCTTGCCTTTAGATAGGAAAGACCACAATGAGTCTTTTCCAAGACCCAAGGAAAGACGTACATCATTAAAGGGTAAAGTTTAGAGGCATATATGACTTAAAACCAGTGTTCTCCAAATAACTGACTTAATCTTTTTTTTTTTCCTCTCATCAGACAGCTAGGTATCATCTTATTTTCAGCTATCAGAATTGTTCACTGGCATTCTGGGCTTATCCAAATGATATTTGTGTAAATAAGCAAAGCATGGTGAAGGAAAAAAAAAAAACAGAATGGGAGAACAATAGAAAGTGAAGGTTACATCAAGACATGGTGTCATATCAGGGTTCCTAAGCAGGTCTGACTATGCCAGTTTAAACAGCATCGTGCTGATCCAGTTACAACGTTTGTTCTCTCCTCCATCCTGCATCATTCGTATCCATGCGGATTCAGAGTAAAAATCCAAATACTTCTTTAGGTGATAAAACAATGGGCAATTATTTTAAGCAGAAGTGGTTCAGGGATAAAGAAACCATTTGAGGAAAGAACACCTCCCCAAAGACAGGGGACAGCCAAAAGACAACTAATTTCTGCTCACAGGGCCTGACATGAAATGATAATTGTGTGTGTGTGTGTGTGTGTGTGTGTGCGCGCACACACACACACACACACACACACACGCATGCATGTGAGAGAGAGAGAACAGCAAGTACTTCCTGAGACTTTACATCTCGTAGGCAGTGCTAAGAGCTTCATACACAGGGCCTAGTTCTGTTTTGAAAAGTCTATGGAATTCCCATTAGAGTGAAAGTATCTCAGGCGAGTTACCGTGGCAGTCAGTGCTTAAAATGGCACAAGAGCCAGATCTCAGGGTGAGGCATCTCTAAGGTTGTACAGTCTATCTCCTGATACACATTGACTTGGGTCCTGAGGTATGAACAGTATGGAGGCATTTCCTTCTGGCTTTTCTGGCCTTTTGATATCACTGTTCAGTGTATGGTATAACCAGAGCCCTAGTAGCAAGAACTGGGAGGCTCAGCTTTCAGTCTGGTCTCCTACAGTTAGTTTTGATGGGGATGGAGAATTAGATTTTAGGTTGTTATTAGCAACCCCAGAGTTTTCCTCCTTATTGAAGCCCCTGGGGAGAAGCCTAAGGGGCTGGGGAAATGAGACAACATTATTTGAGAAGGGTCATTTGGTCGTAATGAAGAAAACAAACAAGTAAGTCACTGTTTCCTGCCTGGGGAAAGGTCATTTAGTGACCTTGTGTATAGGTCTTATGAATAGATTCTTAAAAGAAAAAAAATTTTTCTATCTTTTTTATCATCCACCTTTCACAAAAAACCCCATCAAACAAACAAACAAACAAACAAACAAACAAACTGATGTTCAGTATGGCACATGTTCAAAAGGCTTTCAACAACAGCTTCTGGCTAAATAAATGAAGATAAAGTATTTCAGGTGCAGCACGTTGCTATGAGTTATCAACAACTAATGAGGCTGCTATGGTTCTGACCACTTAGCTCGAGACCTTCTACAATTCATTTATTTTTCTTCAATTATCTTACTCCAAATACAATGTCAGTATCTTCAGATTTCTGCCAGGCGCCTACTTGATCCCTTCTCAGTCACCACATTGTTGTTTCCATTCTCTAGCCAAAGTCACCAGGGCCCCTGTGTGCCTACCCTGCTAGTGTCACCCCTTGATGGATCCCTCATCAACACAGCATTCTGACCTCGTCCAAGAATACCTGTAGATACATCAGCAAGAAAATTAAAAGTGTTCAAAGTCATCTCACAGTTCTTGCTCTCTTATTTACAACTGCTTGACATCTTGCTCTTGGCCGTAATGTGATTTTTTTAGTCATAATTATTTACTGATTTTAATGGCTAAATGCAAGAAACAGGATGAAAATCACAGGACTGTGTAAAGCCAGTGTCTTAGTTAGGGTTTCTGTTGCTGTGAAGAGCTGCCATGACCATGGCAACTCTCATAAAAGAAAGTGTTTAATTGGGGCTTGTTTACAGTTCAGAGGTTTGGTCCATCCTCATCATGGTGGCAAGCATGACAACAGGCAGGCAGACATGGAGAAGGAGCTGAGAGTTGTCATGTATTTCATGCATTGATGATCCCATTCAGTTTCTAGAGAACACTGATTTCAGAGTGGCAGCTCAGGCCTCTCTCGGAACCCCAGTGAGACGTGGGAGCCAGCTGAAGAAGGATCCACGTTTGTTCTTGTTTTCAGATTCCCTCACCACAGGAACACATGTCCTTCGCCCCAACAGCAACTCTGAATTATGTGGGAGAAAGCCGAGGCATGGTTAAAGGGCTGGAAAATGAGATCTATGAGAACTAGTGAAAGGCATGAGGATTACTGAGGCCACGGAAGACGAGGCTGCAGAGCAACTTAACAGCCTTCCCTTTGAAATGATCCCTTATGTTGAGGAGAAAGGCAGACAGCTGTTCAGCATCTCCACCGAAGACCAACCAGGAGGAAACGGGCTCAAGACACAGCATCGGGGATTTAGGACACAAGAAAGAATTTCCTGACTTTGAGAAATGTTAAACACCAGGAAAAGTTACCCATAGGGGTTGAGGAATCTTCTTCTCTTGGGAAACTTAAAAATAGGAGATTTTCTGAGCTGTCTTGAATGATTTAAAGAGCCTGCCTCACACTTGGCGTTGAGGAAGGAAAAGATATCACCACATAATCTTTTCCTGAGTATCTTTTGGATTTAGAAACCAAGAAGACATTTTTTAAAAAGACACTTAAGCTAGATTTACATTTCCATGGGCTTTCTTTATCAATTTATCTAAAATTTATGAGGCAGCATTACAAAAGAAATGTTCGTATTTAAAGTATCAGACCTTTATGTAGTTTCATGGTTTTTAGTTATTATTGAAAGGTAAAATAATTGCCATAATCTTGGTTTCCTCAACTGTAAATTGGATCCCAGATTATCTGTACTGTTTACATTACTGTGAGGATCAAGGAAATCACAGGAATGCTTTTAGCAGGGAAGAATAAAGATACCAACACAAAACCTTATTATGGAAAAGTATTTTTATATAAACACCTCCACGTTTCTCTCTTTCATTCCTGTAGAACAGGGGTCAGGGCTGACAGGGAAACCCTAAGCCTTCAATGTGTGGCTGACTCAGGATCCATTTGTTAGCACACTCTCAAGGAAGCAGAGATGCAGATAAGTTCACTTTGAAGCCTGGCTTTGGAATGTTTCCTGATAGTTTGACAAACCCAAGGGTTTCTAAGTTGAATCTCAAACCTCGGCAAGTCTCTCAGCAACCCGTGAACCCCTCGGCTCAGCTGGATCCAGGTGAACAGGCTGTCATCCTGTTCCAACCGTTTCCAAAGAACTCTCATCTTGCAGGAGATCACAGGGCTTCAAAGGCGGCGGGGGAAAGCTGCCTGGAGCAGGAGCCCCACAACATGCTCTGGAGATCAGTTCGAGTTACAACAGGCTTGTGTCTGTCACAGGGCTCGGAGGCCAACGGGAGCCTGCAGAAGGCCCCAGGGGGCCCAGCCTTCTCTCTCCTCTTAAGATGTCTCTTTACTTCAGCGAGTGTCTCACTAATTGGGGAAATGTTGATTAAGAAACCGTATAGCTCTTCAGAACGGGTTCCCAACGGGCCTGGGTTTAAAGCAGTGGAAAGCGCTATGTGCGTTCTGCAGTCGCTTTGTGCGTTCTCACCACTTCCATGCGTGCTCCCCGTCATTTTCTCCTTTCTAAGCTGCCTTTCCACTGAGACGCTTCCTGTGGTCCTGGGTTGGCTTACAAGAACAACTTCCTTCGACATTGGCTCTCACCAGGCTGGCCCTCCTCTTAAAGTACAATTTATTTTATACTCAAAATAGTAGAGGAAAATGAGAAGAAAAAAAAAAAGACACAGGCTTTAATATATGTATTAAAAAGAGAAAAACATGGAATGTTTTCCTTTGTTGCCCAGCCTGGCTTCCAATTCTCCATCCTCCTGTCCCGGCCATGTCAAGAGGATTGAGGAATGGTGTTTTGATGGAAGGAGTTGGCTAGCAGCTAAAGAAAGAAACTGATAATTAACTATTACATCTCCAAGCTTAGAAAACCCTGCTCTGCAAACACAGGGGCGCCTTTATAGAGCAGCTGGGTTCAACACGCCAGCCGTCATGGCGGAAACAGGCTAGGAACAGTACAGAAACTGGCCCAGGTAACACCCAGCTGGTCATCAGCATGTGTGGTTGCCTCGAACATTTGCACCTCCAGGGGGAGAGCAAAAGCGCATCGCATAGTAGTCACCTTTGTCTTGGCTCTGACTAGGAAATGTTTCTTTTCTGTCAACTGCTCCCCTGGCAATTTCTGGAGGACAGGAGACTGAAAGGGGACTTGGGCTCCCAGACAGCACAGTGGCTAAAGGCACCCAGTGCCTGCCGGCTGACCTGAGTTTACTCCCAGGGCCTACATGTCGGAAGGAGAGAACTAACTTCCACAAGGGGTTCTCTGTCCTCCACATGCATTAGCCCCATCACACAAAATAATGAATGTAGTGAAAATGGTTTTTTTTTTTTCTTTTAAGAATATGGGGGAAAGGCCACATTCCACATGAACTGGTATTATTCAGTTTGTTTCTCTTTCTCTCTAAATATGTATATGTATATGTATATGTATACACATACATATACAATTTTTAATATTTTTTATGTATTTTTTCATATGCTGTAAGAACTACTCACAGGGCAGCTATGCCAGTGCGGTGTGAGCGTCATCCAACTAGTACTTCTTCAGCCATTCAGTCTAAAACTTCATATTAACACCTGGAATATGACTGGGACCCGTCCCCCCTCCCCAGGAGTTGCAGGTTGACGGAAGGAAGTCATATTGACGAAATGGTTAGACAGTGATTAATATGCGCCATAACTCATCGTGCTATCCCTGTCTCAGCACGCTCTCCCTCATAGAGTGATGTTCAATTACTCACTATTGATCAGCAAATCGCATTGCAGGGACTAGAATGGCAGCATCAATTCATCCCGTCCTATTGAGTTCCAGCCAATCACAATTGATATCTGGCTCGTGTTTCCCAGAGACATTTGTCTGCCATCAGGGAGTTGATTAACAGGTTGGCAGTTTGCATGTTTGTGGAAAAGGGGAGGCGAAGTGTAAATTCCGCTTAAGGACTTGTTCTCAGACCTGGTGTGGAAGAAAGGGCCAGCCGTCGCCCCTCTAGATATGAGTCTAGTTGCTGCTACCAGCTGTTTGACCCCCGATAACCTGTTCACATTCAACACTGTTCTGTCCTTATTTTTTATTGATAGTCATGTGAACAATTAAAGTCCGACTACATGAAACACACATAAATCATTTTCAGTGGGCACGTACTAGACCTGGGCTTAGCCGTTCGCTGTTCGCAGCATAAATTAAGGCCAAAATAGTCACACGATGTAAACTAGGCATGTCATTGCCTCCTGCAGAATTCATGGTAACCTCCTTGTCACTCAAAACCTGTCACCTTCAAGGCAAGTTGGCAAGGATGTTCCCTGTACCCCTGGCCCCGCCACCATCCCAAGTCATAGGGGTGGGCCACTCTCTTTGCCTTCACTTCACCTCTACCACGGATGTTCCTGTAGGCAGATGACATGCTATTTGTTTTGAAAATCCCACTTGCTTCATTTGGCCATTCCTGCTGCGGCCTTAGCATTTGTTCTGTGCGTACTTTTCAAAAGCCCAAGCAGCACCGTCCAGAGCTATTAACCTCTCTTACTAATGTCATCCATCATGCGCTTGGCACGTGGGCTTTGCTAGACGAATCTAACAACATCTGCCATGCATTCTGCAACTTCCCTTTGATTCCTCACACTTTATTTTCACTTTCATCTCTGTGTGCTGGTGAGATGTACGTCTGATCTCATTCACATGCCAGAGAACTGGGGATATGCCATTTTTTCCACAGGGCGAGTGGGCCTGGCGAGAAATTGGGGCAACTGCTAGTTGGGAGCTGGCAGGTATTCCGATTGCCAGCATCCAATGGCCACTGAAGCGTTTTGCCAGCAAATCTCCTTGATTCAGTGGACACCGCACCTGAGAAACTACTCACACGTGTAGTCATGAGCAGCTGGCGCATTAAAGGGAAAAAAAATCATTTTGTTTAGGAAATAGGTTACACATTCTGTGCTTGGATGCAGGGATGACTACAGGAGCTCAACAACACCCGAAGCTCTTTGTTCGGTTGAACATCCTTCTACACTCCCCAAGGAAGCTCAACCTTACTTCATTGTCACTGTTTTCCTGAATCCCAGCCCTGGCCTGGCATCAGTGATGTTCAATAGTAACTGTTAGATACATGAAGCATATCACATGATTGCTCTAATGACAGGTTCAGGGGATGTGGCTCTTCTCTGGTATTAGATGTTGCATCTGTTTCCTTAAGGGCAAACCTTCCTTCCTGCCAATGCCTTTAGGACTTTTAGAGTAGCAATCTAAGAGAAAAATTGAAGGTCCTGGAATACCCATCAGCCCTGTTATTGCATTAGTCACCTCGTGAAAAGTTAAACTTGTCCTCGTCCTTTTGTTGTGGGAAGTAAAGAGATAAATGGACTGTTAAATAAAATATATCCACTCTGATGAAAGTGTTCCTAGCAATGAAGAAAACATTTAAAGACCAAAAGACATACACAGCTATTTAAATGATCAAGGAAAATGAGCATTCCAACCTCAAAGGATTTTTTCCCCACATTCAGTAAGTTAACTTCACTCCTATTTTTTCAATGAGCATCATAAATTGTGAATTTTTCTTTTAAAGGGAAAATATGTTTGTGTTGCTTATAAGCTTATGTATCCTTACTACATGAAACCTGCATGTTTAATAAGGGCATAAATTAAAGTTTTCTTAGGGCCTTCTCCACCTTAAAGAATCCTTGCATGGTGATGTGGAAGAGAAAAATGAGGCAGCTGATTGGCTCAAAATGGACGTGCATCCTAATTTGGAATATCTTTCAAATATTTGTTAATCGATGCATACCCACAGTATGCATAAGTGACAGAGGCAGTGAAACAAACATACCTTGAGGTGAGGCCTGGAGTTGAGGAGGCCTGTAAGTGAGGTGGGGTAAAGACAGAACTGATCTCAAAGACATCAGCACCATCGTTTTTCTTCTACTGCAATGCCCTCCTCCCATACGCCCAATCCATGGATCTGAGAGGGAGCTAGCTGTCCACTGACAGTCACCACCCTGGGAGAACACCCTGCTGTTCCTGAATGAGGCCATTAGTGTGTAAAGTAAGGTGGGTACCAATTCTCCCTCAGCAAAGCAGTCTTCACGAAAAGGGTGTTACCTGCAGCAATGTAGGTTAAGGTCACCGATCACAGGTCTAGTCAAGTGCCCTCAGTCTCTATCCGCATCCCTTCCCATCCAGAAGAGTAACGGGAAAGGAGTCTAAGGTGCCTCAGGGGAGCAGAAGCACTCAGAACCTTTCAGTACTGAACCCACTAAAACATTATAAATGAAACGAAGTAGTGGTTCCATCAAGCTCTGCATCAAAGACAGACAAAGCGTAGTGTTTGTTTGTTTGTTTACTTACTTATCTGGTCTCATGTATCCCACTATAGAACTAAGGATCACGGTAAACTTCCGACTCTCTTGCCTCTACCTCCTGAGTTAGAGGTAACTGGCAAATTTAGAATTATAAACAGGCACAGCCTTCCCCAGTTTATGTGGATGGTGGGGATCAAGGCTAGGGCTTTGTGCGTGCTAGACAAGTGCTCTACCCAGCTATTCATTTTTTAAGAAAACCAGCTGACCATTCTACAAACGGTTATTGAGTGTATACTGTGGGGCTTTGTCTCACTCCTTCCGGGGAGCATGGAGTGAGAACACGAGTTGTTCAGAGTGTGACAGAGTGGCATGTATAAGCCAGTTATGGGAAGCTATGGGGATGTAAGTTTAAAGGGTGCTTCTGCAGTACGTGACGGGGTTGTTAGGCCCTGCCTAGCTGACATCGCAGATGATGTTTTTATAGCGAGGGCACGCTTCTTGCAAGATGATGTGGACAGGTAAACCAGCCAGGAGAGAAATAGGCATGGTGCCACCGGCAGCCTGGCAAAGGGACAATGTGTTGTGGCCTGACATAGCTCATTTATGGTGGCAAAGTCGTCCTTGGGGTACTGTTGTCATCTGTCAATGCAGGTCTTTCTATATTCATTCCCCATCCCCCACCATCCAGACTTTTCCATGAAGTCTCCAGAAGGCGTCTGGCATAGGCTCATGAGAAAGGCATTGAGTTATCTTATGGCACCTACTCTTCTTTCTCCTTCCCACCCAGCCCATCTGCAGCCTTGGGAACACTATGCCTGTGGGCCTCACTGCCAGGCCTGCTCATCCTGCTCCATCGATCTGCCCACCTAAGCAACCCTCATGCTTATAATCAATGCCATCCTGTACGATCCGATCCTGTCGGATTTCTCTTCTCTTCTACTCAAGTGTTCTCGAACTTTGGAGATGTTTGCAGCGGTGTTCTTGTTATGAATAGTAGCAAAGAATTAGAATGGGCTTTGCAAAATTTTAGTAAATAGTTTTTCCATTCTTGCACCTAATTTAATTTCTCAAAGGGCTCCAACACTGGAGACAACCCCAGACTAGAATTGCTTTCACCTCAGCCAGGGAGAACTTTTATGCCTGTCTTTGTCGCCCTTCAGGCAGATTTCTCTGCAAAGACTTAACCCAGTCCCTCTGCAAATTTACATAGGGAAGGCTTTCCACACCAGCTTGCCAATGCTTCTAGACTTTTCTCAGTTACTATGATGATGGAGAATTGTGTTCACTGAGACACCGCACCATGCATGACAATTGAGAAATTATATCATGCTGAGAATTCTTTAAGAAGCATGATTAAATCATTGCACCTGAGAAGAAGGGTTTCATGTATTAAGATTTTTAGTTGCAAGAGATAGAAAAGCTGATCTAAAATATTTTAATTTTTTTCCCACTTTTTTGTTTTTATTGTTGTTGAGACAGTGTCTTACTATCTCACTAGTAATTCAAACATGCTCCAAACTTAGCTTTCTAAATGCTAGGATTAATGGCACACACTACCACATCTGTCCTTAAAATAGAGTTTTTTGAATAGGAGAATTCCTGGTTCATTTAGTTAAATAGTCAAAAGATTCCTATCATACCAAGTTTGATCTACCAACTAGACACTGAGTCCAGTTTTATCTTCTATCTCTCCTTTTCCCACTTTTTTTAACTTGTTGTTTTTATTAGTGCCTATTAATTTTACAAAACTCATGCGTTTCAATGACATTTCATACACTTTGATCAAAATTTACCTTCCATTTTTTTTTTACTTTATTTTCCTGTATCTAGTAACAGGTTAATTGATGTCAAGGTGGCTGGTAGTATTTCTTCATAATATAACAGTGTTTGGTTAGAGATACTAGGAAGAAAAGGGAAAGTTAACAACTCTTTCCCAGAAGCTTCTGCATCTCAGTTGGCTCTGGTTGGTGTATGCCATTGAGTCATCCTGATGGGGAGAGAAAGCCTTAGGATGAATTTTTGGTTTCCCCCTTTGGATGGGATGAGGGCACATAGTCAACTCTACCAGAATTCTAGAGCTGAAGTGGGTGAAAGAGAGCTCTTTGGGGGTAAATTAGAATACTGATTTTAGAAAAGGGAGGGAAATCTATAAGCTAAGTGATCAAGCTTTACAAAAAATATTCCAGGGCATAGGGCTGTAGCCCATTACAGGTTTATCAGTGCAAAGTTAATTTAACAATCTAGAGTAAAGTTATTTTCCCTATTGAGAGTTTGATATGTATTAGCCTTTAGGTTAGGTATTCAGCGAAAGGTTTGTGTGACTGTGAAAATGGGGAAGGTAGCATGTGCAGATCCACCTGGGTTTCTAGACACCTAAGAGGACAATTACCTGTCACACAATGAATGTAGTGAGTACAATGTTACTTAGAGCCATCAGATCAGAGATCAGATGAAAACCAGCAGGAAACTAATCAAATTCTACAAGACAGAAGTTGAAAAAAAGCATGCATATATAAGATGTTTTATATATATATTCATATTACATATTATGTATAATCACAGGAGATTGTTTATGTACTCTGCAAAATAACCAAGATAGGGGATTAAAGAATTAGGTAAGATCAACTCCCCATGGCAGGTGCAGCCTTGCCAGGCCATAGAGGAAGACAATGGAACCAGTCCTGATGAGACCTGTTAGGTTAGGGTCAGATAGAAGGGAGGAGGACCTCACCTATCAATGGACTAGGGGAGGGGCATAGAGAAAAAAGAGGGAGGGGATGAGGAAGGGAGTCAACTGGGATACAAATTGAACAAACTGTAATAAATTATAATAATAAAAAATAAATTGAAAAGAACTTAAGATTTACAAAAGAAAAAAAGAATTAGGTAAGAAACCACAATAATATTTGAATATATAAAAATAAAGACCACATGGCAAAAGAGTCAAGAAATAAAACCACAGCAAATAGAAGAGATGGGGAAAACATTTGAGAGATATTTTCAAATATTTGGAAGAAATATTCAAAAGATACCCCCTATAACATATATAAAATTATCAAAAATCTTTCAGATTAGTCAAAGGATCCAGCAGAGGGGAAATAGATTTTAATTCTCAGCTCTACAAAAGGGTAAAAATAATAAAAATGTAAAGCTATAAACATCTAAAGAAATTTAAAAAAAACAAAACTGTAGATAAAGGATAACAAATAAATAATTTAAGAACAGATCTAGACTGGTAACTGTTTGCATGCCCAAAGCCACTAGTGTCAAAGAAATTCGACAACAGAAATAACGGAGGGCTGGCGAGGCAGCTAGGAGGATAAAGTGCTTGTCACACAAGCATGAGGACCTGAGCGTGCCCCCAGCATCCATGTAAAGGCCAGGCCCAGCAGAGCCTGTGATCCCAGTGCTGGGAGGCGGGCACAGGAGGATCCCTAGGGCTTGCTGTCTAGCCAGTCCAGCTCCAGAGTCACTAAGAGACCTGTTCTCAACAACGGTGAAGGACAGTGAAGAAGACATGTGACTTTGACCTCTGGCCTCTACATGCACTGCCCCCCCACTTAAACATGAAATGTACACACACACACACACACACACACACACACACACACACACACACTCACACATACACACACACAGAGTAACATAAGATGCTATTTTACCATCACTAGAAATGCAAATTGTAAAAATGGATCACACCCAGTGCTGAGGGGAGGGACAAAAATAAGTACTCATCCACACATGGCAGAGATGCAGTGTTAGAGTGATTTAGGAAAGGGTGTAGCAGTAATTGAACAACTGAAGTTGGGCATTGAGACTCTCTCTCGTAGTCCCAGTGGACAGGGAGCAGGGGCAGAAGGATCGCTGAAGGTTAAGGCCAGCCTGAGGCCCCATTTGTTTGCTTGTTTATTTGAAAAGGAAAATTGGAGGGGAAGCCGGAAAGAAAATAGAAAATTAAACATACTTTGCTATTGAACTTAGCCATTCAATTCTTGAAGTTTTATCTTATAAAAATAAAGATATTTTATGTATGCATTTGTTTCGCTGGTCACAGTGACAACAGTAACTACAGCAAACCTGGGAAACAAAATAAATGCCCAGGGCCAGACAGATGGCTCAGTGAGTAAAGGCATTTGTCACCAAGGTTAATGACCTGAGTTTGATCCCCAGGACCCAGGTAATAGAAAGAGAGTCCCAATCCCTGCAATTTTTCCTCTGAAGTCTACATATATGCTGTAGAATTTGTTTACACACACACAAAAAAAAAATGGAAAATAAAATGAGTGTCCATTGATAAGAAATTAGCCAGAGTCATATGGAATAGTCATAGCACACAGCATTATGCAGTCAATAAAGAGAATGTATGAGAGCTGTACCTACCACTCGGAGTGCTCACTGTCATCATTCAATCAACATTGCTCATTACGAATCCAGTCTGCGTATTAATTTGCCCATTAGCAATACAACACATAGAAAGCAGTAAAAATGTATAGTTCATGAATAAATTCATAACCACAATTATAACAATATAATTAAGTAAATGATTGCAATATGTTAGGACATGCCTGCTGCATAGTAATGCATGTTTTGTTGTTTGTTTGCTTTTGAGACAGGGCCTTGCTATGTGGCCAACTTGGCTGGGAGTGTACAACCCTTCTTTATTTGTCTCTGAGGGCTGGAATTACGGACATAGCCACCACACCTACCGCAGTACATGCTTAGTGGAGACAAAGGAAGGAATCCATGAAAACATCTGGAGAGGGAAATAATTCTGTCAGTGAAACCGTGGAAACGCGGCAGGGAGGGCTTGAAAGACTGCAAGGGTTTAAAAACGTAAGTGAAATTTTGCAGACGCAACACGAAGAAGAAGAATCTAGAAAGCAAGAGCAGCCTGTGCAAAGTGAAGGGTGACCGGAAACCAAGAGCGTTTGGGAAAAAGCAGAAAGTCCGAGGAAGTCTGTGCACAGAGAAAAACACTGTGGAGAGAGAGAGCAGACTGCTGAAAGAGCCAGTCACCCGCCGGGAGTCTGGAAAGCACTTTGAAGGTACTAAAGTGACAGAAAATCTCTCATCGGGGAAGAAATACAGTCAGATTTAGTTTTTAGGGAGAGAACATGAGCACCAAGATGGCAAATTGACTTTACGTCAAATGTCAGTTCCAATTGAATGGTCATGCGAGCTGAAGGACAGTGTTGAGGAAGACTGCTTGGTCACCTGTGTCTAGGTTTGGCAGTTCGAGTGTCGTGGCCAATTAACAGCATCTACTATGAAAAAGAAAGAGGGGAAACAGGGGCAAGTTGGCCCTGTGTCTCCCATGACTACAGCTACTTCAGATATGTGCAGGACGGCTCACCCAAGGTGGACGACAGTCAGGCACAGCACGTGGTGGTGACAGCATCACTGACATCACAGAGGGAGAGGGAGGGACTGGATTCACCAAAGATGGCAGAGGGGAGGTTGGTGAGATGATGGGCTCAATGGATTCAGGAATGGATGTGATCCAGACGCTAAGGGCCTCTCTGGCAGGCAAGCAGGTTTCAGATGAGGATTATAACGTTATGATACTGGAAACAATCTGAATAGGCTTCTGCAAGCACGGGGCAGAGGGAGGGATGACTCAGCAGCTCTGGAAGCTGCCAGGACACATTCAGCATTTCTTGCCACCAAAGTACTGTCTGGTGTCTGTCGCTATGTCTGCTTACTCCAGCATTTCTTTTGATTTATTCTCCAGGGCCAGTCCTGGGAGTAGAAAGATCTTCTTAGAGGCCAAAACAGGAAGCACAACCCCTCCATTCTGGGTCCAAGGGCCAGGAAGGAATATGTGGTCTCTGACACAACAGTGGTCTATGTTGCCATGATGTCAGCGGTGTTTACCATCGCCAGGCACTTCCTGTGACACGGGAGCACCTCTAAATCTCTTTCCCAGCAGAGGAAATGACTATCTTCAGGAAGTCATCTCTTTTCTCTCCACATACCCAAAAATGGAAAAGCTGTTGAATTTTCACTAAAAATATCAGTCCTATCTAAAAATAATGTCCGTCACCCCTGCCTTTGCTCCAGGAAATCCTCACTGGAGTACCTCTTACATCACCAGTGACCCTTGTCGAAAGAGCCTGTTGGAGCCGCACCCCACCCCTGACATCCCAGTTAATGTTCACTCTGAAATGAATCCCCACCTTCCTTCTCCACTAATGAGATTGAGAATAGCTGCTGGCCATGACGGAATCAAATAAGCACTTTCTCAGGGGACAGATGGTTCCCCAAAATCTTCCGCAAGCACCCACACCCAAGAGCGTGTTTCTTTCCTGTCTGCCTGGCTTCCTCTAGGCTCATTACCGTTTTGGTGTCATTTTGCAGAACAGGAAATCAAGAGCAGGAGGTGGCCTTTAGCAACCTTAGGTGGACACACAGCGGCTGACCTGTAGGAGAGAATGTCTAAATAAAGCTATTTGTTAGGGAGCCGCTGACAGACACTTCCAGTGTTTGCTTCTGTCTCTGTCCCCGCTGCTGGCTCCTGGGGCACTCACTGGGCTGGCTGGCTGGGGTCAAGAAATCACAGTGCAAAGTTGGCATTTGGCTTGGCAGTCACGGAGAGGAGGGGGATCGTGTGTGCTAGACTCTTGTAGGGCAGCCTTGGAGAGAAAATGTCTAAATCCTGGCTTTAGTGAGAGCGATGGGAGAAAAGAGAGGGATGTGAGAACAGAGAAACAATGATGAAGCCAGCTCCTACCTTCTGTGTGGTAGAATGCTTCCCTGTGTAATTGAAATGAGTTATCAATCATACTCTCCAAATAAGGGTGCGGGTAGGTCTCAGATAAGGACCCCTATCCAACGAAAAATAGTACATCAAGGTTTAAATTCTGCTGTTGCTGTATTGAGCTATCGAACAATGAAGGGGTTACATGGACTCTCTAATAAGACTCCTGTCTCTCATGTGTGAAGCTGCTACAATCACTGATATTAGTTAAAATTAAAAAAAAATGTGTAGTGTCTGGTAAACACTCAGTGCTCCATATACATACCTGCCAATTATTTTTCAGTGCTAGGGATCGTACCAGGGCCTTATGTGTACTAAGTAAGCACTCTATAGCTGAACTACTCGCCCAGCCCTTGTTTGTTTGTTTATATAAAACAAGATCTTAGCTGTGTAGATCTGGCTGGCCTAAACATTATGATTCTCCTGCCTGCGCAACTTGAATGCTGGGATTACAAGCATGCACCATCATGTCCAGCTCTGTTTCCAAGAGCCTTCCCACGTCCCCAACATTCTTCTAGTAGTGGAGATTCTACAGACAGGAGGTCGACAAGGTCAGAAGGACAGAAGGACATACATGGAGTTCCAAGAGTGGATCTTTAGTGGCTTGAGAAGTCATGGAAGGACCATAGATGACGCTGACTAAACTGTGTGGGGGTGGAAGGAGGGGCTGAGGGTGACCTATCAGTGTTATGCTTCAGTCTCATCTCCGGAGAGCCCTGAGAAAAGGGATTCAGGCACTTGAGCTGGCCTAGATAGTTTCCAGTCTCACTGTCTGCTTGGTCACCATCTCAGCTAGGACCCCAGAAAGAGCTCAAAGATGAGGAGAGGAAAAAAGCAGTCACTTTAAGAGTCTACCATCGACTTCCCAGGGAAAGGAACTCAGGCCATCTCCAAGAGACACTTAGACAGGTGGGGTTTGGGGTGTTGTTTTCTCCAAAGTAGTGACAGAAGGAAATTAGAAGTAGCAGGAAGGATGCTTAGGAGACTAGCAGATGGAGTCAGAATGAACATGAGGACAGAAACCTACACGCTTTGCTCTCTCTTCTCTACTCTAGATCCAAAATAAAGATCCCATGATGAATATCAACACCTACACCCCCCCCCACTCAGACACACAGAGTAATTAAATATATAAATGTATATAGGTATACAGTGTTAAAGTACTATCTTTCCTGACACACACACACACACACACACACACACACACACACACACAAAACAACATTGCAAAACCTGCATGTTATTGAACGTTCACTTATCACATTGAGCAGCTGAGATTTTCACCTAAGTCAAAGAGATGAGAAATTGAAACTGTACCTATGGGAGCACTGACAGGAGCCAAAGGGAACACAGAACAAAACGAGGCTGACGTCACAGGATGGGGTTGGGCTGGGCCTAGTTATGAGGTATTGACCTCAGACACAGTTGTCAGTAAGGCTGAAGCAAGGCTTAGAGTGAGGCCAGGGACACACAAAGGCAAAGTAAACAGAACCAGTAAGCAGCCTTAAAATGGTACAATACGCAGCAAAACAAAAAGGAGGAAAGAAAAAGTAAAAGCATCCTATTAAATGATATGAAAGATGGGGGTGTTGGGGGAGTGGTATGTGATGCATGAGATGCTTTGGGAGTGACCAGGTCATAGCTACCCTTAGTTTCTGCTCCAAGGCAAGTTAGCATCTCCCCAGAGCCAGCAGAAACACACAGGAAGCCCTGGGGGCCATCTGAGAGATGAGGGTGGATGGTTACAGGTCTTAATCCGAATGTTACTCCCTTGGGAGCAGGAGTCTGTGTGTGGGGACATTATCTGCTACTCAGCAGCCTCTCAAACGCCATTCGTTGAATGAATATCCTCACTCGATAACATCATCCTGTCATTCTACAACATCTTAAGCTTTGGACACACTGTGAGACATGAATGGGTCCTGTTCATACCGATTTTTATTCTAGACTCATTGTGGCTAACGCCTTCATTTCTGACATTTGAGGAAAATAAACACAAGTATTAAATTCCAACAATGCTGCAAATTACTACTGCTTAGTACGCACAGGGGCATGGTGCTAGCTTTAAAGGGAGGCAGGTAGTCACAGCAGCGATTTCAGGGCCTTGCCTCTGAAGCCAGAGCAAGTCAGTGGATTTCTCTTGTTTCTTGAGAGTGATGACAGAACAGATCCCCTAGGGGGCAGCATATACACAGGTTTCAGCCAAGCAAGGCCAGCCGGTTATGGCCGCTCAGGTAATTGGGAAGGCAACAGGCGATCCAAGAGTCTGAGAAAGAAAATTCACTATATGAAGTTGTTCCTTAGGTGAAGAAGAATAAAGCAGCCTGCAAGGATTGCGCAGTAGAGGAAAACCTGGTGACACAGCAAAAAACTGGGGGATGATGATTTTAAAAGGTTTCCACCGCCAAGATAGCTCAAGGCTCGACACAGGAATTATTCGACATGCTCCTTAACATTTGCTAAAGGGCTTTTAATATTTTTATTTATTACCTTTTACATTTCATGTTTCTGAAATCCATTCAGAGCCGTGATTCATTTTCTTGTCTATTGTAGGTGGCAGTTAAAATTCAATTAAAGTTAACCAGTTTTAATTGGGCAGTGATAGCCGATAGTGCATTATTGAGCGTTTTCTTTATGTTATTTTGGTTAATGTTTATGTATCTCCATAAGGAGATATTTATTATTATTATTTATACTGGAGATATGGGGAGACTGTGTTGATACCCCCAAAATCCTAAGCTTCAAAGTCTAGACCCAAGGCCTTTCTCTTAATTCTTTGCTTTTTGCATATCTTGATAAAATGCAGATTCTGAATCGGTGATGTGGGTGGAGACTGAGAGTCCGCATTTCGTTCAGCTTGCAGGTGATAGCAATGCTGCCGCTCCATGGACACCGTTTAAGTCATAAGCATTCAAAGGGGTGCTGGTGTTAGGGTGAAAGGCGCCTGCTTTTACAGATGTGAGTGATCTAATCCCTACGCTCAGAAAGGCTGTGTCAGTAGGAAAGATGAAGACAGGAAGTTCAATAGCAGTGCTAGGGAAGACGGCACAAGTCCAGGACCACAGAGGAACAAACAGAACAATCAGATAGCTATGAGGACAGGACTTGCTGCCAGGGGTGAGATGTAACCCAAAGCTATGATGGGGACAAGCAAGATGAGCAAAAGACCTAGCCCAAGAGAGCCTAGTGCAGACACACGTTTTGCAAGAGCAAAAAGGACTGTGAACTGAAGGAGCTGGCCAGGGGGAGGGGGGAATCCGCATCATTCCCGGAATTAAGAAAACACTGTCTAAAGGAGGTGTGGGAAGGACAGCACCCCCAGCTCCCTGTGAATCTCAGTGCAGGTCAAAATGAAACAGGAAGTAGATCCCTGGTGGGGGCGGAGTTGGCAGTACACGGAAGAAGGTCATCTGACTGAAGAGATCTTGTTTATCCAAGACATGACAGTACATTGCAAACTCGGGGGAATGCGTGCATAGACCTTGTTTTTCCCATCTTTCCACAGAGAAGATACGCTGAAAGCCATGGTTCAGAGCAATGGAGCTCAATCCATATTTATAGATGACCTACAGAGTAGAAAAGGGGACTCCAATCCCAAATCCTGATTCCACTCATCTGGGCAGGGGCTAGGACTCTATGTTTTTCGATCTCCCTATTCGTATTTGGTTGATAGGCATATGCAGCCAGAACTGAGATCTATTTTTCTAGAGCAATGGTTCTCAAGTAAGCAGCCTCAACCAGCGGCTGCAGTGTCAGTGGGGACTGGTGGGAAATGCAGCCCTTGGACCAGTTCCCAGGCTTCCAGAGTCAGAAATTCAGGGCGAGCCCCAGAATCTGTGTATTAACAGACCCTTTGGTGATTTTCAGGCAAGTCAACATTTGAGCTTTAGTATATTCTCAGGCCTTGCATGGGGCAGCTTGGAATTTAGTACAAAAGCAGAGTCTGGGACCCCGCCCACCACAGCTACTGAATCAGAACTGCGGGTCAAGGGAGCCAGGTGATGATGCATGCCCTAAGGTAGGAGAAGCGTGTTGAATTCCATGGTGAACAGTTTAAGTTCTAGAGTGCAGACATGACGGTCATAGCCATGGCAAGAAAAAAGTTGACAAGTAAGAAATTCGTCCAAACAAATATAAGTCATTCGGTCTTGCACAGCTTAGGGAAAAAAAAAAAAAAAAAATCCAGCAGAGGAAATCTACTTGTCACCATCCCTCCCGGGACTTTAGACTTCTTCCCTTCTTCTAGAGTCCAGCAGAGCGCTGCTGGACCTTGGGTGGAAGGCCGCATTGCAGCTCAGGACTCCCTTACTGGTGGACTCCTGCCAGCCATTGATCCAGCATTAGCATCTCTCTCTGCAGTGCAAGTGCACTCAGGCCCCAGCTCCAGCTTGTAGAATATTTCTGATAATAAGAGAGCCTAAATGAAGCCTTCCCTTCAAAGGCCCTCACCGTTAATTTGGCAGAGGGAAAAAAGCCAGCACATTATACCAGGTTTTCCAGTCACCCTGCCTGCGTTGTATAGCCTCTGAATAGACATCCATAATGAAATTACTCAGAATGGAATTCATTACCTGACTTAAGATTTATTGCTTTTTAACTAGAAATATAGGGCTACGCACACTCTGCTCCCGGAGTCGGCCGTGCAAATGTTCCATTCCTTCTCTCTCCAGTTTGAGTATGGGGAAACGGGGCAGAGGACATGCTAAGCGGGCACAGGGGTCGTGGGCAGAAGAATAGAGCGAACAATGCCGCTTCATTAGGACTGGCATATTGGAACCCCAGGACTCTGGTGCTCAGTTCTGCTTCCACAATCTCACCGCAGGGACCACGGGCCAGTCACCTCCCAACTAGCGTAATTGGAAAGACTCTAAGAGGCCCCGAAGTGCTGAAGTGCTGTAAATTGGCAGCGTTAGGTTCTGATGAACATTAAAGGGAGTGCATAGTTAATTCCTCCACTCACGCTGATCCCAAAGTCTTCCCACTGAGGGCTTTTGGCTTGGAGCATCGTGGGGCCATTTGTTCAGCCTGGATTCTCCAAGGGGCCTAAGACCTCAAGGTGAGCTAATAGGCTCAGCTTTTCCACACCTTATTTTAATCTGTATTTACCATCATCATATGTATTTTAACAAACCTCGGGTGCAAAGCACGCCATTGAGCTCTGCACAATGTAGATAAGGGCAGCAGGGTCCGGGCCCAGTGGCAGGGGACAGTTATGGTAGAGAAGTACTTGACAGTACTTGCACTCCTGGCCCCCTAAGGCCTGAACTTCTGCTGGATGTCTTTTAGGGTCCTTACCTCTCTGCAGTGCCTGGGGCCACCTCCTCTGGATTGGCAGGAGCACAGTAAGGTCCTGTCTGGGCAGTCACCTCTGAGAACCACTATAACCACTGGTCATTCTATTTCTCAATCCCTTCCCCCTTTCTTCCTCAATTACTCTCCTTCTGGCACACAGTGTAAAAATATTGCTGATGGTGGCTCTCCATGAGATAATAATCTTAAATAGATGACACTTACACGGATAATAGGATAAAGTAAAACAGGATGGGCAAATTGATAATTGCAGATTAGGAAGTCTAATTAGCAAACCAAACACAAGCCAAATTCCGGGGGTAATAAACAAGATGAGTCAGGACTGTCAGGAGTGGGGTATTTTCAGATCTAAGTCTTTAATCCCCCAAACATTACAGGATATAGAAGTATATCTGAAATGGCAGGTACACTATTTTCTCATGTCCAAAGATTTTCCCATTGTCAAGCAAAAGGAACTATGGTTACAGGTTGTGTTTTTTTTTTTTTTTTTTTGTCCATCACTTTGGGAACTAACAGGGGAAAATGCCATCACGGCTCTAATATCACCCTGGACAATTATGGGACAAGCCAACAGCCAGAATCTTGTGATTATTTTAATTTGTATGTAAAACATGTCAGATATCCAGACGTGTTTTCAAAAATGCAAACTAATGGCCATCATCATCTGATGCTCCCAAGACAAGTATGACAATGACAATGTGTTATGAAAGGCCACGTTGGCACTATCAGAATAATGAGACAGTGGCCCAGGCTGCCTCGTAATTTCAGCTATGGCTTAGGAAATTTGGATTGTCACTTGGATAACGCTATAACACATCTGATATCAGCTGTTCATATAGCTAAAGAAAAGCTTTCTTTCCCTGCTTTTGTCAATGCAAAATGGCACGGCTTTCTTTGTCCCCCCAGCTTTGGTATGACTTGCCTGCTGGCTATGACAAAATACTCAATAAAAGGAACGTAAGGAAAGCAATGCTTGTTTCCGCTCACAGTTTGAGAGTGCAATCCATCCTAGTGGGGAAGGCACTGAGGCAGGGGCATTAGGTGTGTGGTCATATTGCACCCACATTTAAGAAACGGAGAACAATACATGGAGGGACTTGACTCACTTTCTACTTTTACTATTGGGTTCAAGACCACAGACTATGGGATGGGGCCACCCATGGCTGGGCGGGTCTTCTCACCTCAATCATTCCAATCTAGAAACTTCCTGAGACATAGACCGGGGAGTTTGTCTCCTCAGTAATTTCAGATGTTGTCAAGTTGACTACCACAACCTTCCACACAGATTATATCTCTTAACTCCAGTCCTGCCTGCATATCAGAGTGAGAGGGACTAGCTAAATGAGGGCATGTCTTTCCTGGACAGAAGACAAACCCATCAAGCAAGTCTTTACCAGCATACTGAAAGTCCATAATGACGGATTCTGAATGTCCAGGTAGGTGTATCTTAGTACATGTCATTTCTTCTGGAAAAGTAAATCTACCTCTTCCTTCTCCCCACCCCCTCCTTTTTGGAGACAGGGTTTCTCTGTGTAGCCTTGGCTGTCCTGGACTCTCTTTGTAGACCAGGCAGGCCTCGAACTCACAGAGATCCACCTGTCTCTGCCTCCCAGAGTGCTGGGATTATAGGTGTGCGTCATTGTGCCTGGCTTGTTCCCTCCTCTTAACTTTGCTCAGGAAGGGATAGCTTGTTGGCCACCAGTCAACTCTGAGTATGCTGTCTTGCTCCTGTCTCACAATATCAATCACTGTACCACCTGCTTGCTCGTAGCCCGTCAGAATTATCAACAAGATGTCCCAATGGTAGATTTGCTTTGTGGAGACCCAAAATTGCTGACTTCTGCTGTTTGTTGATGCTTCTCTCCCATTACAAGACATTTATCCGAAATTATTATTCATATAAACTACCTTGGAGTTGAGATATGCTAAGTACAGTTACTAACTAACAATTGCAAGAGGAGAAGGTTGAAAAGAGTCCAACAAGCCCCTAAAAAAATAGTTTGTATAATGGTGTATCTTGAAGGTTTATGAATGTATAAGTACATTTTTTTTTCCAAATGACTGCAGTGGGCAAAAAATCAAATCCACTGTCACATAAGAGAATAATGACTTCTTTCTATGAAAGTTTGAAATATTAAATGAATTAGGTTTTTTGTTTTTTTTTTAATCGAAGAGCAAAATTTCAGCATTTTCCCTCATTCTCACTTTCGTCTCCAAGGATCCTCTTCTGTATAATTTCTTATGATTTTTTAGTATACACATGCTTATGGATAGATCTTTTTTCTTTCACTTCCTTTTTTCTCCATTTATTTACTTAATCACTTTACAGCCTAATCTCAGTCCCCTTCCTTCTCTCCTCCCAGTCTTACCCTAATGCCCCCTTCTTCCATGCCCCCCTCTTCTTCTTCTCAGAGAAAAGGAAGCCCCCAAGGGGTAAAACCCACCCTAGCACAGGAAGTTGTAGCAGGACTAAGCAAATCCATTCCCACTGGGCCAGACAAGGCAGCCCAGCTAGGGGGAAGGATCCAAAGGCAGGCAACAGAGTCAGAGACAGCTCCTATTGTTAGGGGACCTGCCTGATGACCGAGCTGCACATCTGCTACACGTGTGCAGCTAGGTCCAACCACGGATGCTCTTTGTTTGGTTGTTCAGACTCTGAGATCCCATGGATCCAAGTTACTTCACCATGGGCCCAGGTTGGTTTAGTCTGTAGTCTTCTTGTGGTGTCCTCAATCCTTCCTCCCACTGTTCCACAAAACTCCTCTGGCCTGGCCTATTTGGCTGTGGGTCTGGACGAATCCTCCCAGAAGACTTCTGGGAGCCTACAATGTCCCAGAGGTGACCCCCCCCCATCCCACACCAATTTTCATTTTCTCTCTTGGTCCTCCCTGCTCTCCTTCCACCCAAACCCCTGCTCTCCCAACACTCCACTCCCACCTTTGTTACCCTTCCCGCCCCTTCCTATCCAGTTCCCTCCTTCTTTCTACTTCAGATGTCTATTTTATTTCCCCTTCTGAATGAGATTCAAGCATCCTCCCTTGGGTCCTCCTTGGCTTCTTTGGGTCTGTAGATAGTAGCATGGTTATCCTGTACTTTATGTCTAATTTCCACTTATAAGTGAGTACATACCATGTGTATCTTCCTGGGGCTGGGTTACCCCACTCAGGATGAGTTTCTCTATTTCAATCCACTTGCCTGCAAGTTGCATGACATCTCTCTTTTTAATAGCTGAGTAATATTCCATTGTGTAAATGTGCCACATTTTCATTATCCATTCTTTGGTTAAGGGACAACTAGGTTGTTTCCAGTTTTTGGCTATTATGTATAAAGATGCTATGAACATAGCTGAACAAGTATCCTTGTTATATGGTGGAGCATCTTTTGGGTATATGCCCAGGAGTGGCAAAGCTGGGTCTTTAGACACAGCTATTTCCAACTTTCTAAGAAAGCACCAGATTGATTTGCAAAGCAGTTGTGTAAGTTAGCATTCCCACCAGCAATAAAGGAGGGTTCCCCTTGCTCCACAACCTCGCCAGCATGTGCTGTTGCTTATTTTTTTTAGTTAGCCGTTTTTCCAGGTGTAAGATGGAATCTCAGAGTTGTTTTGATTTGCTTTTCCCTGATGCCTAAGAACACTGAACATTTCTTTAAGTGTTTCTCGGTTATTTGAGATTCCTAGTTGAGAATTCTCTGTTTAGCTCTGTACACCATTGGGTTATTTGGTTTGTTGGTGTTTTTAATTTCTTGAGTTCTTTATATATTTTGGATATTAGCCCTATGTCAGATATAGGGTTGTTGAAGATTTTTTTTCCCATTCAGTAGGCTGCTTTGTCCTATCGATGGTGTCCTTTTCCTTCAGTTTCATGAGGTCCCATTTATTATTGTTGATCTTAGTTTCTGAGCTGTTGGCGTTCTGTTCTAAAAGTTTTCTCCTGTACCAATGAGTTCAAGGCCCTTTCTCACTTTCTCTTCTACTAGATTTGCTATATCCAGTTTTATGCTGAGGTCTTTGATCCACTTGGACTTGAGTTTTGTACAGAGTGATATATATGGATCTATTTGAATACTTCTGCAAGTAGATATCCAGTTAGATCAGCACTATGTGTTGAAGATGCTTGGGTTTTTTGTTTCACTTATGGTTTGTTTTCTTTGTCAAAACTCAAGTGTTTGTAGGTGTGTGGATTTATTTCTGGGTCTTTGAGTCAATTCTATTGATCTACTTGTCTGTTTTTATGCCAATACTATGTGGTTTTTTATTACAATTGTTTTGCAGTACAGCGCAAAATCAGGGATGGTGGTAGCACTAGGAGTTCCTTCATTGTACAGAGTTGTTTCAGCTATCTTGCTTGTTTTGTTTTGTTTTGTTTTTTCCATATGAAGTTGAAGATTTCTCTTTCACGGTCTGTAAAAATTGTGCTGGAATTTTGTTGGGAATTACATTGAATCTGTAGATTGCTTTTGGTAAGATAGCCATTTTTTTTCCTATTTTAATCTTACCAGTTGATGAACATGGGAGATCTTTCCATCTTCTGATATCTTCTTCAATTTATTTTTTTCAAAGACTTGAAGTTCTTGTTATACAGCTCTTTTACTTGCTTTGTTAGAGTTACACCAAGATATTGTATAGTATTTGTGGCTATTGTGAAGGATGTTGTTTCCTAATTTCTTTCTCAGCCCATTTATTGCTTGTCCAAAGGATAGTGACTGATTATTAGTATTGAGCCACTTTGCTGAAGGTGTTTATCAGCTGAAGGAGTTCTCTGGTAGAATTTGGGGAGTCACTTACATATACTCTCATTTCATCTGCGAATAGCAAAATTTTGACTTCTTCCTTTCCCATTCATATCCCCTTGATCTTCTTTAGTTGTCCTATTGCTCTAGCCAGGAGTTCATATATTGAATAAATAAAGAGAAAGCGGGCAGCCTTGTCTTGTCCCTGACTTGGCCACTGTATCATGCATACTGTTTTACCGCTGGTTGTGACATTGAGTACAGTTTTGTGGGTTTTTTTTTTACAGTACACCAACCACTACCCCTACTAAGAGCTGCCCAATGCTCAATGATGAATCATAGTGTACTTAAATATTACGGTAGTTTCATGTATCTTTCCTACTTCACACCACTTTGAACATTCAGGAGTTCTGTGCAACCATAGCTCATGAGGCTCCATAGTGATAGTGCTGAATCCTCAGTGGTTTTGCTCATGCATAGACAGGGCAATCTTCTGAAAAAGTCCTTCCACGGACTGCAAGCTTAGAACTTGGAACCAAGCAGACTTGAGTGTCTGTCCCACGTTGTTCTGACACTTAGCTTTTGAGTAAGTTACTCTGCTAAGTGTCAGTTTCTTCTTTCATAAAATCAGGGCAGTATTGTGGTCTTTGGGGGCTGTTGGGAAGATAAGTATGACATCTTAAAATCCCTTGGTGGAGAGTAGATTCCTGATAAGCCATAATTATTATTGAGTTTGGATTATTTTTATAACTTGATAAAATACAGTGATGGGAACTATCTAGAAAGAGACATGATGTCATATCCAGATGAACACATGAACATCTATATGTGTACATATTCATCATAACATTTGCCTATGCATTCATATAGAAGTTACATTTTGTTGGGTTTCAATTTCACCAGCATTTCTGTTTTCCATTAATTAGATTAACTTCTTCAACTTTGGTCAACAGATGCGATTTCTCTGTAGAAGAAATCTGTAGAAGAGATTTCTCTGTAGAAGAGAAAATAGTCCTAGTTTATGGTGGGCTGATTTGCATAATGCAGAGGTTCATACAAAGATTTATGCCTTTACTCATTCTATCCCTCCGGGTTACTAAGACGAACTGGCATTCCCTGAGCACACACTGATGTCAGTGTCGAGTCTAATTTATCACATGTCTTTTGTCTTTCCCTGTCCCTTCTCCTACAGCCTCTGGGACCTGGTTTATCTGTACAGTTGGTTCTTTCTCGGCTTCTTGACTTTGCATATGGTATGGCTTCTGGCATCCTTTGACCTTCTGGTGGCCCTTCTGAGACCAGTTATTTTAAAATAAATTTGACTTATTCGATTTCCTAGCTTCCACATGGTATAGCAACACTGTCCACAAACCTGATCACTCGGACTCTGATAGAAATATCTGTCATATCAGGCTAAGTAATAGCTAAGGCGGGACCCCTCATTTATTGCCAAGAAATCACCTGGGACTTATAAATGAGAATAGTTTCCAAATCTCTATGTCCAGTAATATCCCCCATTGCCCTAAGCCTATCGTACCTCTTTAATTCTTTCAGCTGCCAGCTGACAGACACAAGAGAGAAGCAGAGTCAGATATAAAAGAATACATTTGGGAGGCTTCCTTATTTTCTTTGGTAAGTGGATTTTTGTGGTTTTAATAAGAAACATATAAAAACAAAGCTGAATTTGAACCCTAGCAAAGGATTATGTGAGCAGACTCAATGGCATGGTGTAGAGAGAGGAGGGCACTGGAGCGAATACGGTCCCTGGCTCCACTCCACTCTCCTACTTAACAAGTACGTGACCCTGGGAATGCAATGGCAGCCCTGAACACTCCTTCCATCTCACCAACGATGAAGGTTAATTACAGTATCAACCCAAGAAAGGAAATGTGAAGATTGGCCTTCGAAATCACAAAGCACCGAGTGTTTCACCCAGCGTGAGGGTTATTTACATGTTGGCTTTTTGTGTTCGCATTTAAATGCCTGGAGTCTGGAACAGGCAGCCTGAGTTCAAGTCCTTATTGCCGTGTCTTACCTACAAGACTCTGGGACAACTTATGCGACTCTTTTGCAGGTGCTTCCTCTGTGCTGTGTGGGATAGTAATGCTGCATTGAGAGGTATTATGGGGTAAGGTACTTGGTGATTAGCATTTTAAAAGAGCTATAGTTGTAAGCACACAAGCGCAATATATATATATATATATATATATATATATATATATATATATATATATATATTTTTTTTTTTTTTGGTATATTGTACTGCATGTCCATAACAATTGCATTCTGGCCTGAGTTGACCATGTCCATCTGCATTCTTTATGCCTTTTGGTTTCTTAGGAATTTTAGTTTTAGAACGCACTGGGGATAATAACACAGAGCTATCCTGAGACAATGATTGCCAGTTTCTACTAATAGGATTCTATTGACAAAGCAACAGGCAGCTGGTAGACTTTGAGCCTCTGCGAGAATGGTCATTTCTGAAACAACAAACCAACCTGATTATAAGACAATTTCGTCTAAAAGGTCAGACTGCCGTGTAACCGGAGGCTGGAATTATAGGAAACTTCTAGTGTGCTATATTGTACATCGATACTGACATATGTTGTTTCTGCTGTGTGAATGTTATTTAGAGGCCTTAGCTTTATAAGCTGTGTGTGTGTGTGCGCGCATTCATGCGTGCCCAGGCACACATGTGCTTTAAGTGAATGCTGTGACCAATAGTCACACCAAGACCCATAATTTCAATGTTGGCTTTGTTGCTTAGGGACTCTGATTTTTGCAGGCTAGGGGCACTGTTGAAATGAGCCCTTGCTGTTTCTAAATCTTGTGCCATGATCTTCATTTGGCTGATGCAA
>NW_026593286.1:28873295-28970795 GCF_907164565.1 Psammomys obesus | reverse complement strand
ATATGAGCAAACACTCAAGAACTTCCATAAATCCAAGAAAAGTGCCTAGTATGAAAGAAACAGAAAAAACAAGAGAGGAGGGAAAGAAAAAAAAAAGAACTGAAAGAAGATGGCAACGTGCAGGAAGGGACCCCCAGAGAGTAAACTGTGATTAATATTGTCCAAAATCTAAGGGATCTACATATATGAGACAAGGCTTTGGAATAAGGAAGAAGAATATAGGATTCCCACATGTCTAGACACAACTCTAAGTGATGGATGCCCTGAAGCTTGGAGTGGATTGTACACCAAGCCTGGAGAGATTTAAACAGCAGGCATAGGAGCTGTGGGTCTGTTGCCTATGGCCATGAACAAAACAGATTCTCTGATAAAGGGGAGGGGGAAATCCCTCAACCTAAGAATAAAACAGCTTTGCTAAGCTCAAGGAAAAGGGCCCACTCTTGTAGACCAAAAGCACACCCTGCATTGAAGCAGAGAGAATTTCAAATGACACAAACTGAAATGCATCCTGGCCAACTCTGAGCATGGAAGGAACAAGGGGGTCAATTTACGAGCCCCTTGGTGGTGATATATAAGTTTGGTGTGTGTATGGCAATGTGGATCTCTATACACATATGCAGATATATATGTATGTGTATGTGTGTATCAATGTATGTATGTATATTGATATATTTATAGAATATGTAAGTGCGAAGGCATGTAAATAAGACTGCCCTCAAACATCCTTTTCAAAACAATATTACAGAAGATGTATACTTAGAAATAATTGTCATCGAAGAATGTTGTTCCTGGATAAATTACATGTGTAAAGCAACAGGGGTGCCTCTCCAAAGTGTGCCATTTGTGTAAACTTCTTGGAAAAAATTATTTCTGGAAGCTAAAACAGCACTGCCTAAGAGGGGCAGAAAAGTTTTAGAAGTTTTAAAATGTGAGAAGGATTTAAATAAAAAGAACTGGCTGCAAGCACCAAACCATTTAGAGTTGAAAGATATCCAAATTAGTATTTGTAAATGTAGTTATAAAAGTGGATGCCAACTTCAGGACCTATTTTCAAATTAGAAGATCTTCAATGGTTGGGAGGAATCAAGGGAAGAAAATAGAGGGAGAAAGGAGGAGGTTTGAGAGAAAGGGAAGGGGAGGAGAGAAAGGGAAGGAGGGAGAGGTCCAGAAGGAGGAAAGAGGCAAGGAGAGGGAAGAGAGATCATTTTCTTGGACCTACGGTGAGGTGGGGATCTGAATTGCTGCCAATTGCTCCTACTCTCAGATTCTCATTTAATTGGTATGAGGTGCAAATGGAACTCCCTTAGCTATTTTTCAGTGTACAGCAACTTTTGGGAAACACTGGTTCAATCAGTTCAGTAGGAAAAGGTGAGGGCATTTGGAGCATCAGGGCTTATGTTTCCAGTCTTGTTAATCAGTAACAACCTCCTGGGACCTTTATTGAACTCATATCCCTGCTCAGTGGGAAACTGAGTAGATTCATTGCTATCTTCAAGGAAGAGGAAGAAACATTATCACACATTGGCCCTCCTGTTAAAGATCTGATCAAAAAGTAATAATTAATGGATTATAAACAGGATATATCCTTTCTAAAATTTAAGAGTTGAGGGTATAAAAAGGGTGTTGGATTAAGCAGGGATGAAGGGAGGGAGAAAGACAGGGAGGAAAAAGAGGAGAGGAAAAGAAGGAAGGGAGAGGAGAAAGAGAAGGAAGAGATGAAGAAAGGTAATCAGGAATTTAAAAAAAATCACTAAATATGATACCTCAAGTAATACCTCAGTAATATCTTAATGTGTTCATTAAGATCATGAACACCATTTTGTGAGAAAATTTTCCTTCATTAAACAACAACAACAACAACAACAACAAAAAACCCAACAACAACAACAACAACAAAAAAAAAAACGGCCTGAAGAGACTTGATAAGCTAAGGTCAGACGAAAGGGGAAGAGGTCCTCCCTATTAGTGGACTTGGAAAGGGGCAGGGGGAAGATGAGGGAGGGAGGGTGGGATTGGGAGTGAAAGAGGGAGGGGGCTATGGCAGGGATACAAAGTAACCTGTGATTAATATAAAAAATAAATAAAAAAGAAAGAAAGAAAGAAAAAACAATATATTGAACAGGAGGAGAAGTCTGAGTTCACCATAGACTACACTGAAAAAAAAAATCACCAAAATAAAGCCATGTTAAATTATTAAAAGGGTAGCAAATACATAGAAAAAAATGAAGAGTTGTCTCAATTAGATAGTAAACATGATAAAAATTAAAGACATTAAACAAAAAATATTTTTCACAATGAATATAAAATTGACATTAAGGGTTATATAACGGCTCGAACTACAAAAAGTGAAGCCTGCTCCAATTAGGAGAAATCGGTAAAAATATAATATTAAGTAGAAGCCTTAATACACCTCTTTCTTTTTTGAAAATGTAAATCAAAGTTCATGCCATAGAATATGCTTATTGTCAACACTAATGAAATACCAACACAAAGCTAAGAGGACCATGCAACAATGAAATTATACAAAAGTAAAATATACAGTAAGTACACTTTTACTACAAAAACCTTATAATTGGATTAAGAAGAAAATTCTCACTTAATTATCATTTAGAAATCAGAATACAGATCAAAATTTATACCGTTTATTAAAGTGGTATTTGACAGAGAATGAATAGAATTAGTGACTTTTTAACCAATCTGCAACTGGTTTCACTCTTAGAGAGCTATCCTTAGTGGGAAGTTTAGGTGGACCTCAAGGGCCATTATTGTTTAATTACATGAAAGTGGCCCATATCCTCTCTGTTCTGCTTCTTTTCAACCATGCAATTTCAGTGATATTTTTCCCCAACCTCCCATCAATCCCAGCAGAAATGAAAAAAAAAAAAATCAGGAATTGCATATGGCTTTTGATGTATACAAACTTAACTAACCCGTGAAAACTGTAAGGACTTGGGAAAAGTTTTTGCTCTTAAAACCATGTTAGGGACAAGTTCTTTCTGAGCTTATCAAAGCGTTTATATTGAGATGATCATTTCTTTTTTGTTCAGACCCCTTCTTGGGGGAGATGAGGCTCTGAATTCTCCAAATGTTATAGCAATCTTGGAGATCATTAAGGATTGAAGCCTGTTTTAGGAAAACTCTTTCCTTCTGATCAAAAGAATGAACTTTTCTTCTGGCTCTGGATGGGATCGTGACATTTTGATTGGCTCCAAAGATCAGAATATTACATACTATTGGTTCCTTTTTTTTAAAAGTTAATCCAGGTGAGCCTGTCAATCATCTGGCCGAGAGATCACCAATCAGAACACTGATTCACTTAATTCCACACTAAGAAAATGGGAGGAATAATTATCTCCTTAATGAGATAATGTACCTATCTTTCCCAGATAGCTCTTCGCCACGTGGTCACTCACAGAACTTCCAGCATGTAACACTGTGGTCTGTCCAATGTTCAGAACGACTCAGAAAAGGGTTGTTTCCCTTCCTTTCTTCTCATTTATTTTTTTCTTTCAGATACTGCCCAAAGCCTGAGGACATCAGTCTGAACATGGTTTCCAGGACAGCCTAGAAATGCCTTGTGTTCCATGTGTTTGGCTGACCTCTGTTTCTAACCTGCCTGCTTTCTTAGAGCCATGATTTATGCTCTCCTCTCCATCTCCTTCTAGTAACTGCTGAGATTTACAGCTGCCTGCCCTGTTTTTCTTTCCTACTGTAATAAAGTTGTCTTCAAGCTTCTTTCTGAATTTGTTTCTAAATTCTTCTATTAAGGAGACCAAAGAGAGGACACTGGTTTCTTCTGTAACTCAAAGATACAGAAAGAAAAATATTCCAGGTCAAGTAAATTTACATTTTGCGAAAATCCTGCAAGTTAAAGTTTTAATGAGAGAGTAGGAGATGAAGTTCTAAGCAGAAATATCTGCCCTGCATGAGCAAGACTATGGGTTCCTTTCCCAGCACAACAAACAAGTAAACCTTTGACCAAGACTAAATATGAACATAAACCTAGTCAACCTCTAGTAGAAAAGAGGGAGAAATCTGCATGACATTTGGTTCAGTGATGTTTTAAAATTACACACACACAAATATATTTCATGAGAAAAAACTACTTTGTATTTTATGAAAATTGGGCTTTGTTAAAATTGAACTTTTTTAGTAGGTTGAATTTTATTAAAATTTAAAATCTGCTCTGTGAAAACATTGTTAGTTGAATGGAAAAAATAAAGCCATAGACCAGGAAGAAAATATTTGCAAGTCACATATCAGATAAAAGACTTGTAACCAAAATATATGAAAACCTCTTCAAACTCAACATTAAGAAAGTAAACAGCCCAATTAAAAAAAATGGGCAAAAGATCTGAACAGATACTTCACTATCAAAAATCACAGATGGCCAATAAGCATATAAAAAGATGCGCAAAACCATTTGTCACTGGGGAAATGCAAATTAAAACAGCAAAGCAACACCAGTATGTACCTATAGCTAACAGACTAAAATCCAAAACATTGACTGTACCAATGACCACTGAAGATGCTGCATCCTCCTCCATTGTTGAACGAAATCCAAAATGCAAAGCAACTTTGGAAGATGGCTTGATTGTGTCTTACAAGGCTAACACAATTTTTCCTTACCAAACAGCAAGTGTGTTCCAAGGCTCTTACCAACTGATTTGAAATATATATATATATATATCTCCATACAAGAAAAACCTTGTGCAAATGTTATGGCGGCCTTATTTGTCATCACCCCAAACAGAAGCAACTGGCATGTCTTTCAGTAGGCTAATGGCTACACAGTGTTAACACTCACACTATGGAGACTATAGAGTGATAAAAGGAATGAGCTATCAAGTTCACAAACACATACATGAGCCCTAGACATGCATTCCAAGTGAAAGACAGCAGCCTACAAAAAGAATGATAAAATTCTACTTACGTGACATTTTGGGAAAGGGAAAACTACTAAGATACTAAACAGATCAGTGTTTGCTGGGATTGTAAGATGTGGGATGAGGGGTGGGGAAGATTGAACAGGTAAAACACAATGGGCATTAGGATGATGAACCTATTTTACATAACACTGTTATGATACTCGTTGAGATGTATTTGTCCAGTTCATAGAGCTTCCAAAGAGAAACACTGAACCTAAATAAATTTAGGAATTTGGATCCTAAATTCCTCTGACTTTCCCGGGGGTGCCCAGGAAGGAAAGTCAGAGGAATTTAGGATCCAAACCTCTGGATTCCAAGCCACTAGCCAGCATCTAGCTTCCCTCGTGTCACTCAGTTAGTGGCCCAAAACAAACCAGTCCAGAACCTGGCCCAACGTACCTACCAGGTTCTGTCTCTGGAACCCTCATTCTACACCTGTTCACTGTTGTCAGCATTCGCCTCCTCCCAGCTGCTTCTTCACAAACTCAAACCAAAGCCAAGAGCTGCTGCTGCCCCAGGGCTCCACCAACTGCTCCTCACCCTGCCCTCTCCAATCAGGGCCTCAGCCATGGACAGCAGCTCGGATCAGGCTCAATGAGATGTGATGTTCCGTTAATTACCCCCATGCTAGCTCTCTCCTTCCATGCTGGGAGCTTACAGCAAGCTGCGTCGCCAGGGCCAGCTTACTTAGGTCAGAGCTGATTAACCAAATTAACCATGCACTTTGCCTGTGCACATTCACTCCCCACTGTTTACTCTCTGGATGGTTTAGGGCTTGTAAACATATAGCAAAGGCAGCTGCCTTTGACGTGGTTCTACACATGAAGGACACAAGTACATCATGTGTTTATATATCGGGAAAAGTCTGCAAGAAATCACATTAAACCAGTGCTACAGCTACCTCCAGGAGGAAAACAAAGAAGAGGTAAAAATAAAATTTTTGCTTTATACTTTGAGTTTTTTTTTAACTTGTATCTGTAAGGATTTAGAAGAAAACATACTGTTTTTTTAAAATACTAGCAGATTGTACCTTTGTAATTAAAAATACATTTTGGATGGGGGAAGCACATTGTTAGTATATGCATTAATGTGAATTTGAAAGGGAAAATGTTTTTACTGCATATGGGTGGAATTCAAGAATATTATTGTGGCATATTATATCATTATATTCTAGAGTTAAAGTCAGTCGAAAACTGGTATGAAGTGCAAATTGATTCTCTGAGGCTTGGGGCTGTATCAAACAAAGAAACTAAGCAACATAAGGCTTTGCCTAATGGTAAGACAACGATAAAACAGATAATGGAATATCTGTCTTATAAAGGCATTTCATCAACTGCAAAATCACTCATGATGTAAAGAGCCATAGTGTGTACATCCATGCTCTGCTGAATAGACTTAATAATCTCATCCCATCTTCCAATCAGTTTTCTCTTTTGGGTTAGTGGTCATTTTGCTTTGAGTTTTCTTCTTCTTCCTCTTCCTCTTCTGCTTCTTCTTTTCTCTTCTTTGCCATTGCATATCCAGTACCCAGTATGTTGACTTGATTCACTCTTACGTTAAAGAAGCATAGATGAGTAAGAGTGAATGCTCCAGTGCCATGCATGTCCCAATTTTCAGAAAACAGGATCTTGTTGACATTCTCTCTTTCCATCATCTGTCCCCTCTCTCTTCTCTTCCTTCCTTTCCTCCCTCTCCCCTCCCTGTCCCTTCTCTCTTTCTGTCTGCTCTTGCTGCACTATTGAAGTTTTTTTGTAGACAATCTCTTTAGAAATGCAAAAACTGTCATAAATATGTGTGTTCTGAGTATTAAAGAGCAGATAACAAAAACGGGTTTGGTTTTGTTTTCTTCCCAGACAAGTATAAGATTTTAGAAAAGTTATTGGTTAAAAGGCCAAAGAATTCACACATCTTCTGGAAGAAACTCCCCCTACAATGTGGTGGAGCTTCTAAGCAGCCCTGGTTCTACTCTGAGATCTTGTAGTTTTGCTCTGAAGTGACTGAAGCAGCTCTAAGCAATGTCCTGAGGCATGGCTAGAAGGGTAGAGTCATAAGAAGTTTAGTGAAAAGGTCAGTATTTATGATAGATGGTAAGAGCAATACAAAATTGTCTTTAAAAAGCAATACAAAAAATGCAGCACTAAAGTGGATGATGATTTAAAGTTCTCCTCCAAACAAAGGTCCAGATTAACGTATACATAATGAAATATATATGTGGCTTTTTGATAACTCAACAAATGCATTAGCTATTTACTAAAGAACCATTTTAGATGGAAATCAAATGAAAAGGAAATGCATTTGAAAGGATAAAAAAGTGAGAACTTTTCCCTACTTTTTGAATTTCGACTTTAGTGAAAGATAAATTACGTGCAACAAAAAGTAGATATCTTAATGACAATGTTTGATGAATTAAAGACTCTTGAGACAGGTCCTCCTTCTGTAGCTCTAGAGAGCTTAGAACTTACTATGTGCCCCATGGTGAGCTCTGATTCATTGTTACCAACCAGGCTCAGCCTCCTGAGTCTTGTGGGATGTCAGTGTCCTTCACATCGGGGTTACAAGTCCTTTGTTGTGCATACATACTTTGAATATTAGCAATCAGTCTTGGCTTTCCATTTTGACAACGCTTACTCATAAGAAATGTTTTTGACCATTTTTTTTAAGTTCATGGTTTTTAGATTTAATATTTAAAAATTTGCATCTCAGTATAAACTTTAGACTTTATTTATCGATTCTCCATAAAGTTTGCTTTACAGATTCTGAAGACTCATTTAGAATTACAGGGTTCAAGTGTAAGTGTCAAGGGTTGTTTCCTTTGGGATTTTCCAATTTCTTGTTTTCAGCCATTAGTCCAAAAGACCGTTCTCTCTTTATTGGATTATCCTGGCATCTTCATCAGAAAACATGTGCCCCTATTAGCTTTCTCTGTTCTGAATTATTCATCTATATTTATTCTCTTAACAATGTCACTGTGTCATTATTACTTTAGCTTTGTAACAAGTATTGAAGGGTGAACATTTTCCATATTTGCTCTTTTTCTTTCTCAAAATATTGATTTCCTGGATCCTGCTTCTCAAACATAAATTTTAGAATTAATTTGTGAACTCTACATTAAACCCTAAGATACAGACCTAGACAGCACTTAGATGTAAAGATTAATTTAGGGACAGATTTTGTCTGGCCTTTGATGTTTTGCTGATGTCTTCTTCAATTTTCTCAGCAATGCTTTATACTTTCCAGTGTCCAGACCTTACATGTAATTTGTTAAGCATACATATTTCTATTTCATGTTCTTTGATTTATTTACTTATTTAGCTACTTTTGAACTTACTATCATCTTTTCTCAGGCTGCTAAGTGCTAAGATTACAGGCATAAACTACCATGCACTGCATCTTTAATAATCTATCTAAGAGTTCCCATGTAGAGGTCTTAGGAACTAAACTAAGCTCCTCTCAAAGAGCAGCCAGTGCTTTGAACCACTGACCATTGTCTCTACTCCCATCTTCAACTATTTTTTAACACTGTTTTAAAAATTGTTTTTTGAGTTGTTTGTTGATGATATGCAGAAATTTGGTTTTATGATTGACCTGGTACAAAATGCTATGTAATTGACCTTGATGACTGATTTATTAGTTCTAGTTTCTTTTTATTCCAGCCACTTCATAGTTTCTTAAATATGTGGTTAGGAAGTGAAATTTGGATTCATATGCCTTTCGAATCTGTACATTTGTTTTTCTTGTCTTATCACATTGGCTAAGAGTACAACCTTAAATGTTGCTGTTGAATACAGATTGTCTTGCCTTCCCGATAAAAGCAGAATCATTGTTTTTCAACACTAAGAATATTCACTTCTTCTTTTTCTCCCTTTCTGTAGATGTTATTTGCCAAAGAATGTTCATTTTTCCACATTCCCAGTTTGCCAAGAGACTATGAAGAAGTGGTATTAAGTTTTGTTAAAGTTTTTTTTTCTGTTTCTACAGAGTCTTACAACTTTATTCTGTTAACAGAGAGTAGTATCAATGCATTTTCTTCTCTTGAAGTTTTGTTTGGTACTGACGGGGTCTTTCCATGGAACCCAGAATGTCATTGAATTTTCTAGGTAGCCTAGGCTTCCCTGAAGTTTACAATCCCTCAGCCTCAAGAATGCTAGAATTACAGGCTGGGACAAGCATGCACAGTCTTAGACTCCCAAACGTTGGATCAACATTGCTTCCCAAAAGGACTCTAATTATCATAATATATTATACTATGTATACTGTTTCTGTTCTGTGTCAGGAGTGTTAACGTATATCATAAGCCTTGAAACAAATACGCACACAAATGAGAGAGAGAATAGGCTTAGAGAGTAAGGTAATAGTGGAGAGTGGATTGGTTACCAGATCTTTATCTTTTCATAGCTTTCTTTTCTCTAGTACTTTGTCTTACAAGACGAATCCCGGCTGCCTCCTCCAGCCCCAGATCGAGTCTTGTCTTTTTAGTTTAACGAAACCAACATGCTCCGCTGAGGTTGCCCGTCCCTTGGCCACAAGGCAGAAAGTGCTTTCCTATAGAAAGCAGTATGATGCTAGGGCTCACCTGTTCCTTTGCCTTCCCTCATGGACTATAGCCCTGTGCTGTCTCCTCTCTGGTGTCTGTAGGAGTTCTGTCTATCTTTCTAGCTGTTCACAGGAAAGGGTAAGTCAGATGCTAGTCACCACAAGAGTGCCAAAAGGGAACGTTACAAGCTGCTTGTACATTAACGCGCAGTCCTCCCACACGCGTTAATGTACAAGTGAGCAACGCTGACTCAGTCAGGCAGAGTTCCTTTCACCTTATCTGTTCCACACACTTGTTTCTTCAAAAACAAGTATTTGAGGGCAAGCTATACAAATAGCACTGGTGAAATGATAGACTGGTTTAAAAAGAAAAACAAGAATAAAACAAAAGAAAACAAAACAAACAAACAAAACACCAAAACTAACTCAAGCTTGTGCACTTATCCTTTAATGATCAGTAAGAAGGAACGTCTAGTTGAGAGAGGGGACATGAGTAAGCCAATTAGACGTGCATATGCTAATTTAGAGAATCAGTGACAAGAGTGGCTTCTTAAAGATGAAAGTGAAAACAAAAAAAAAAATGTTACCACTTTGAAGTGAGTCACTGAGGAGAAGAAACGATGATCATTAGCTAGGAACATTTAGGGACAAGCCAAGGGTTCTGGCCTCAGAGCCCTGAAGAACTAACTTGTCTGGTTAAGGATTCTATGATGAAAAACAAAAACTTTAAGAGCCGTTACATTAATAGGCTTCATTTACAAACTGTCAGCTAACGTGTCACTTGACCCACAGCCTGTTCCTAGTTTTTAGGAAAGGACAAGTCCTCTCCTCATGTTACAGTACATGTGTGCACAGGGGACATATGCTAATTGGGGATCTAAATTCAGATGAACTGGAGATGTTTTTCACAAGACATTAGAACACCACATCATCATTATAAATAGCACTGTAGTTAATTTCATATTTTCGATCTCATTAGTTCTTCCCTACTTTGCTGGATTTGAAGAAAAAGCAGGAAGGAACTTTCCCTGTAATTCTCCCTGCCGTTAAATTTTTACTTATTTCTAAACAGCACCTATAGCTCTATAGTTCACAGCAGAGGCTGTGATATCTGTTTTATCCTTGGAAGAACAAAGACTTAAATCAAAGGTTACTTTACAGTCCCCCATTAATTTATTTTTTTCAACTTTTTTTCCAGTTAAGTCAGCCATGGCAAGTGGATTTCATATTTGATGTTATCTGATTGGCAGTAGGTGAAACAAAAGCTGCCTTTCTGGCTTTCATATTGAAATCCAATTGATCCTACCTCACCTAAACATAGACACTACCACAAGGGGCATTGACATCTCTTCCCAAACCAACACACTTGATTCAAGAACCACCACGACCTATATGACAAGATGAGTCTGTTCCTAAGACTAGTGGAGAGTGATTCTATCGATACTGATGGTGATGAAAATAATGTTGGCTCATATGTCATAGTCTAGTCAGAATAAATCAGCTTCAGATGTTTCACACAGGAGGCAATTTCATTCAAAAGATTTGATAGTAGCAAAACTATGGAAAAGGCTGAAGAAGAGAAGACCAGAAGAAACCGTGCCTGTGCTAGCTTCCTCACTAGAGAGACAAAGTTGTAAGAACTGAGCAATGCTTGCGCTGGCCCCAGCAGCCTAGCACACTGAAGCATCCACACTTCATTCGGTCAGCCCCTGGATAACAGACCCAGGAGCAGAGCCGGCTCACTCTGCTGGTCTTTTTACAACACAGCTGTGTTTCTCTTTACTTAAACTCATGCTATCATTGTTCGGACATACAAATATATGCTTTTCATAAACTTTTGCTGTATGCTTTTCTCTCGTTCTTGAATCTGAGATAGGCTTGTCTGTGCTATTCCACCTACACAAAATCAAATGTATTGTCATCTATCTACTTTTAGGGTTAAAAAAATGTGATTTTTTTTTCCTCTTGAGTAATTTGGCTAGAGGTAGCAAACTTAATTTGAGGTTGGCTATGATTACTTGGCAGTAGCTTTACATAGTTGAAAAATCTTGTATGGTGAAAAAAAAGTATGCTTCAAATTGTTTTAAAAATAATGAAATATTTAAGAGTAGTAAACACAACAATTAATAAAGTTGGCACAATTTTACATTTTGTAAACACTTCAACATTTGTGGAGTACAGTGTTCTTTTCAAACAAATACTATTTCCCTTTTTAGGTCTAAATGTTGGCTTTGAAGTTCTAGATGTCGAACGCACACACACACACACACACACACACACACACACACCAAAAACAAAACGGCAGAGCCCTGCACATTTCACTTGCCTGGGTGTGGACATGACCAATGTGAGCTTTCTAACAGGTGAAACTCTCCATATGTACTGCTCCCACTTTTGGAAGGAAGGCTGCTGATCTCCAAGCCCCTCCTCCCTGCCACCATGCCATTTGAGGTTTACCAGTCCCCATGCATACAGTACCCATTGCTAAAACTGTGCATTCAAGTACCTTCTACACATCAGACATTATAGGGGTCCCAAATAGTGGCTTGATACTGTCTTTATCTTTTTCATTTGTCTTTCCTTCCTTCCTTCCTTCCTTCCTTCCTTCCTTCCTTCCTTCCTTCCTTTTTTCTTTCTTTTTTGAGACAGGGTTTGAGTTAGCATTACTGGCATGTGCCACCACACTTTACAATATCCTAAGACACTTCTGATGCTTCTTTGAGAGGTTCAGTGCGAGAGATAAGGACAGATATCATTCCCTAATGAGTTTAGTCCACACGACTCAAAATTCAGTAAGCAGCTTTTTAAGTGTAGCTATTTCAAGCTTGTTTCCATAGTTCCTTTTTTAATTAAATGCTCAATGAATCTATGAACGAAGGAATTTGAGATCATAATGATCTAGAGATATGTTGCAACATGTTTCAGGAGAGACAATGTCCAGATACACAAGCTTACGTCATCCAAACAACTTTGGGGCAAGAACAAAGGTAGTGACAGCACCTCCATTTCAAAGATAAAGATGCAAGACTATAAGAGCCTCAAGAGAGAAGCCAGACCTTAGTTGGGCATCCAAGTCTAACAAGTCACCCTTACTTTTTTGCCCCAGGTCTCAGAATGTTAAATTGAACACAGAATGGTTACAATTAGCAAGTTGGCTAATTCTGCAGTGAATGTAAATGAGAGTTATAGATAAATGACATTTAGTGACATTAATTAACTGATTAAATTAAACCTGATATTTTAATCAGAATTTGTTTGTGCAAAGTGTTAGATAAAATGAAATGTGTTTTAACCTAGTTACTTTAAAAAATTCCAGTTACCATAACAACTTCTTGTGATTTCAATTAAAGGTGGTCTTTTCTTCATATTATTTTTAGAACTTGGGTTACCATAACAACCAGATGCTGTGTATTTGATCGGTTAAATTGTTCCCAAAGAGTTAAAAAAAATATGGTGGGTGTCTTTCAGAAACAATCAAAATATGATAAGCGGTACATCAGGAATAAATGCCCAAATGGCGAGGCAGACTCGATCTTTCAAGGAGCTCACATGTGAAATACAAGGCCAATGAATCTTCCGTTGTATGCTAGGCTTATGATGTCTCTCAGTTACAGATATCAAAAAGAGATTATTTATCAATTGGAGGAAAGTGGAGATGGCAGTTTCTGGGATAATATGAATTGTCAGAGCCACAAAGAGAAATGATGTAAATGATAAATTCACTTTCACAGGGTTTAGGGGAGTTTTCTAGAAACAGCATTTCTAGAGCTTCGCCTAAGCTGGGTGTCTGGGTAGGGGTCGGAGAGTTGGCTTCATACAATATGTAACACAAGAAAACAGTTCCACCTTTCAGGGTTGGTTATTTCCTCTCCGCTCGGCTCCCCACGAAGAATCATTAAAAGGGTCTACTCCTGCCTTAAAAAGCCGATCCCATCAACTGCCAGCACATCCCAACACGTTGCAATTAGAGACTGAAAACCACAGAGCAGGGAAGACTGATCAATGGAGACAGTGCTCGCTGCGCCAGCATGAAGGATGGAGTCCCATCCATCCCTTGCACCCACCCAAGAGCCAGCTTGCCACATCTCTAACCCCAGCCCTGGGGAGCTGGACAAGGGTGGTTCCTCGGGGCTTGCTGGCCTGTCAGGATAGCCACAGGAGACGTTCTGATACACTGAGAGGCCTCATCTCAGAAAATAGGATGGAAAGTAATGGAGGAACACATTCAAGGTAGATCTTGGGCCTCTAGGTTTCCCAGCACCTAGCCAACCACACTTTGACGTGCATGTGTGCGCGGGTGTGCAGACACGCTCCACACACACGCACACACAAACATGCAGGCATGTACATGCATGCACGCGTGGATGCACACACGTGGATTCGCTCTTTAGGAAAAGACGGAAGGTTGAAAGTGTAGGCCAAGGAGGAGAGAGAACAGAGAAGGGTGAATAGGAAAAGCCTTCCCCTAGGAAGCCACGTGTCTCCAGTTGGATGGTAAGAAAGAAGGAGGCATGAGTTAAAAGTGCTCGTGCCTATCTGCTTCCAACCACATGAAAATATTCCTGACATCCTGAGTCCAAATGCACAGCAAAGTAGAGCCCAGAAAAATACCCCATCCTTGGAATCAAAGTCCTAACCTGTTTGAGGTAAATTGGTCCTTCTGGGCAGAAGTCTCAGATTGCTTAATGGGCTGCTCTCTACAGTGGACAAGAGACATATCTGGATGCTCTGAAGGGAGGTCCAGGATGCCCACTAAGTGACAAATAAAGATAGCCTCTGCCTGGGATCGCTGTCTGCCCATAAAGTGCAGAGGCGAGCCACGATTTTGCCCACAGCCTGGCCGCAGAAGCGGTAGATGGATGGTAGGAATGTCAGCCTTGGATTCCAGGTTTAATTATAGTCCTCTCGCTTAATGAGGTTTTGGGAGGAGGAGGTGGAGGAATCGGTGTGTGCTGGTGTGGCTGGGGGTTATTTAATTAAAAAACAATAAAGCTGCCAGCTGCCACTGGTTAACGACCTGGAATCCACCCCTTCCTCTTCCCAGAAGTGAGCCCAGCAAAGGGTCCTAGCAGCCTGCGCTACGCTTAGGTTCCCTTAGCGCCCCCTAAGGCATCTTTTTGCTCAAGTTCTCTGTGGCTCCTAAACACAATGTGAACAGGTGATCCCAGGGTTAAAGAGCCCCACAAGGCCCTTCACCAAAGGCAAACAAAACACCCCATTTGCCTTTCCTCCAGTTGCTTGTTTGGAGATTGAAAACAAAACAATAGCAATAACAACAACAAACAAAAACATTTCTTTGGAAATGGTCAGAGTCGAGAGCTGATGACAGATTAGTAAAAGGTGGATTCCCGTCTCCCTTCCATGACCTCCGGCCTAGGGATCTAAAGCAGGGTGGGTCTCACAGGCTGCCCAGAGCAGGATGGGAGTCTGCTGTCAGAATGGCTGTCAGCTCTGAGCTTGCAAGGCTTGACTGCTTTTCATAATCAGCTAGGGAAATTTTTTTGTTTATTTAAAAAAATATATATATATAGCTTCTTTGGGGATCATGAATAAGTTAGCTTTTGCATCTATCATTCTTAAAAGAGGTCTCAGGGGGTTCTTAGAGTTAGAAATGTTTGGGACCAGCTCTTCTGTTGTTAACCAGAACAAAAGAAAGAGAAAGACCCCTCCATGAGGAGCTTTGAGACAGTTCTGTGTTGCCCAGCAAGGACCTAGGATCCTCCTTTCCAAACACTTTACACTCAAGCAGTGGGAACACATCCACCGTGTGATTGGAGAGCAAAGACCAAACACTGTGAGCTGTGGCATTAGCTACTATTGACACACGCTTGTGGGACCTAAACCAGGAGGTCCTCCCTTGCTGCTTAATCAGGTTCAAGTACAATCTTCGTGGGAAGCTTGAGCCTGGGTCTGTCTGAGGCTCACTCCTATTCTGGGAGACTCCACAGGCAAGGCAGGACATTGGTCACCCTACCTGAAGACACTGGTTCACACTGTTTATACCTCTTTAGGTATAGTTCAGAGACACCACCTTTAGTCTAGAGCTACCATTAATTAGATAGGGGTAACACATCTTGCGATTCCCCGCACACAGCTAAACCCTGTGTCCTCAGTTTACCCTTCCATATCATCTATGTATGAATTGGCTGAGGAGTGGGTTATTCTCCTCTCAGCCTCCCATCGCTTTGTGTCCCATGTAATAGTCTCAGATGGTCTGAAATTAAGATTCTCCCTTGACTTATGCAGACCCTTTCAAGTCTACCAACTGGGCTGGCCTGTGATTAAATCATCTTTGTAATTACATTTTATTTGCATTTCTAATGTACAATTTGCATGTCAATTGCTTATGCCTAAATCAGATTGGCTCATTTTATCCATATTATTTGGGGGATGGGCTATTGGTGAGAAATGCTGGCCTCCTCTTCTGACCTCGTCATTTAAGAAAGTGGTTTTGTTTTCTGAAGAGTGGAAATGGTGTACTGGGTTGAATTCTGTCTTGTGTTCCCTGAAAATTTTACAATGAGGCCTTTACCTCCAGTATCTCAGAATGTAGCCTTATTTGGAAATAAGTTAATCGAAACACAGTTAGTTAAGTTAGGATCAGGCCGTGCTCCCCCTACTCAAATTCCTCATCTTGGATTAAGATACTCACCTGGCTAAAAGGGGCAGAGTCCTTACAAAAAAAAAAAACACAAAAACAAACAAACAAACAAACAAAAAAAACCCCCCAAAACTCTGGAGAAGTACACAGATAGAGAGAATGCCCGGGAAGACTCTGGTAAACAAGTCAGAAAACTCTCAGAAAGTTGTCTGCAGAGGCAGTGAGAGAGAAATTACAATGAAAGATCTTTCTCTAATACCCACAAAAGCAGTATGGCCCTCCTGGCCCCTTGAGCTTGTATTTTCAGTTTTCACATGGAGATTTCTGTTCAGAAATTATTTCTGCTAAGCCATTGTGTTTGCAATATTATTAATGTATTATAATAATAGTATATATTAACTATTGTACACATTAATTATATAATAATACTTGTTGGGAGTATGCAGGTCCTTGTCCACAGATCCACAGGAAACCAGGAATATTAAGCACCCAGGATTGTTCTTAACCTGTTTTTCCAGAAAGCTGGGAATTGGCAGTGATTAATAGCCTCGTGATCTGGGTTATTTGCTGGGCCAGGTCTTATCAAGTTTCTACAGTTACTAGGTAGCTAGTAATCTAAATGACTCTTACAGCCAGGGTCTCTTATAAGCTCCCACAACCAGAACTGGAGATACCTAAGGGTCTAAATGATCCTATGTTATCTGTACAGCCAGAGGCTTCTCCAAGCTCCCACAACCAGGACCAGCGGTGCCCAGTAGCCAAAGGAGCTCTATGCTACCTATATGACCAAGACCAGGCCAGAGCCTTCCTAGGCTTTAAGCTAATACAGGTGGCCTATCTCTAGAACCCATCTTCTCAGCTGCACGCTGAGTCTAGTTTCTACGTAATTACACTTACTATTGCAAAGAGGATTGTACAACAGCAGAAAACATTTTTTTCCAAGCGGCACTGTGTTTTAAACAGGCTTACAATAAACTGCCTGATAGCAGACCCTTTAGAAGTCTTGATCCAGGTTGATGAAGTGAGTCTAAACTGAGTTTTCATTTTCGCCTCTTCACAGCTTGCTTCCCTACCTGACACTACACAGACCCCTCAAACACTGGCTGCGGAAGACTTTCCCGATGAATAAACCAGTATGCTTTCTTTTTTTTTCCCCAGATGTGAAAGTGTCTGATGGTACTTAGGAACCACTGATGAACAGTAGGAAAAAACAGTAGAGGGACCAGTGGATTGCCAGAGAAATTTCAAGCCCAGAAGAACTGAGTATGATGACGACTACTCCTGAATGACAACCAGATTGGAGACTTATAAAGTACACCAGATATATCTCTGAGGGAGTCTTCAGATAGAGCTACCTGTAGGGTAAAGATCTGTCTAATTATAGGTGGCACAGTCATATCATAGATTGGGGTCAAGAGGGAATACAAGAGGAAATGTCAAAGTTCTCAGGCATTCATTCCTGCTCCCTCCCTCTCCTCTTCCCCACCCCATCTTCCTCCAAGTTTTGAACTGCTCTTTTGAACTGCTCTTTTCATCACACCCTCCCAGAATGATCTGCAATTATGGGCTCAAATAAAAGCTTTTCTTTTTTTAAGCTGTTTTTTTTTTCGGGTATTTGTCACAGCAAAGAAAAGTCTAATACCCAGCCAAAGGTGGTAGAGCACTTGGAGGCAGAGGCAGGCGGATCTCTGTAAATTCGAGGCCAGCCTGGTCTACAGTGCGAGTTCCAGGACAGCCAGGACTACACAGAGAGACCCTGCCTGGAATAGCTAAAAAGAGAAAAAGAAAAAAAGGGAAGTCTAACCCCCAGAGTGAGGAGGCAGGTCCTTTCCCTGCCCGGTTGCACTTTACATGACAACTACCAGTCACTTCAAACTTTCATCCCTTTGATCCCCATCTCATCCCAAAGAAAAGAATGGTAAAACTCTGTAAGATGGTTGAATGAGAGAGGGCAGGGAGGCCCCAGGGGCAAGCTTCTCCCTGGAGTCACATGGCCTTTCGCCACAGAGGGCACAACGTGTAAGCTCTGACTCTCGGTGACCCCAGCTTTCCTCCTGGCTGTCATCTGAGACCAAGCGCTGAGAGAGCTGACAGGTGGATGGGGCCTGAGACCTTGCCAACGGTTTGCTGGGGAAGAGGGACCATACATATACTACCCCTTCCCTTTATTGCTCACAGCCACTCCCAGCTCAGAGCAAGTTCCTCGCTGTTTTCTTTCCTGCAGATTCAAAGAGCTATGACACCAGTAGTTCTTGGTTTAAACTCTCGTTCTTTTGTTTTTTTTTTTTCATAAGAAACATTTTGATAGCTGTAATTAGTCCTGCAAACCCAATTATTTTCACAGAAATTAAGTATGTCTGTAGTTGTATTTCAGTATTTGCTATACTATCAAACTCTGCTTTTCCCTTTGCCATACTGAAGAAATGAATAACTGAGTGGCAGATTGCAGAACTGAGGTTTTGTTTAAAATTTACGGTGGGCAGGCATATTGGATTTTGAAAAAGCATAGGGCTGGACCAATTACACCCAGAAAGACCCAGAATTGCAATTACCATTCAACCATCCTCCAAGATGAAGCATATACTCATTGAAATATTTGCTTGAAAATGAGAATCTACAGCCTTAAACTATGAATGCCCTTTTACCCAATGACTCTATTTATAGACATTCATCTTGAAGAAATACTCAAGTGCACAGTAATGCAATGATTTGCATAGCAAGCGTATTCTGCAGACATTATTTATAGTTATTCTTTTTAGTGAAATCCTAAATTTCAATAATAGACAATTAATTTGGTGAAATATGGTTCATCTCTATAATTACACAGGACTGGTAACCATTTAGCTGAGGCTTCCCTGCCATTCTATGAAAGTCCAGTGAGTCATGGCATCAGCTCCATGAGCAACTTGCCATCTATCTGTCTCTTCCCATCTTCCTCTGTTTCCTGCTGTGTCCTGGGTTTTGATAGAATCCATGGCATGGAATTACCTGGAAGGGCCAAAAATCTAACGGGAAAATGAATGCTTCTAAGAGACACTACCTGTCTTGGCTTAGCTTTTATCTCATCAATCAAGTGACATCTGCTTCCAGTGTTGCTATTTAATCACCAAGAAGTTTGCCGAGATTTTAATTGGAAATATTAGTGATAGAATTGCAACCTCTTCTTCTTTCTTTAATTGTGATGAATGTTCTCCTAAAAGTGCATCCACATTACTGTACCGATAAGCCACACCTCAGAAGGCCCAGGGACCATGTCCTAATGGCCATGTATGCTGTGTGCACAGGAGTGTGGTGCCCTTACATGTATGTTATTAGACCATGTTTTTTCTATTAATATTAAGTAGGGTCTTTTAAGAATGGCAGGGTATGACAGGTGCCACGTGTGTCTCCCTGACTTCCCTACCTCCCTGCTTCCCTTACCCTCCTCCTAGTTAACCACTTAGGGCCTCCTACTTGCTAGGCAAGCCCTCGTCCACTGAGCCATAACCCCAGTCCCATGGGCTATATTTTCAAGTGCACACATGTGTCTCTAGTTCCCATGACTAAAAGAACCCAAGTTGCTTCTTTTGCCTTATTATCTCTTTTTAAAGATTTATTTATTAATTTTCTATGAAGTATTCTGCCTGAATGTGTGCCTGGATGCTGAAAGAGGGCACCAGGGTCTCATTATAGCTGGTTGTGAGCCACCATGTGGTTGCTGGGAGCTGAACTCAGGACTTCTGGAAGTGTTCAGCCAGTTTGTTTGCTGGGGAAGAGGGACCATCCCTTCACAGCCACTCCCATTTCAGAGCCATCTCTCCAGGCCCTGCTCTATGATATTAAAATGGAGACTGAAGAGCAATTGTTGACAATTAGCCATCATCCCAGATCAGGATTTTTCAGTCTTAGCACTTTGGATCAACTAATTCTTTGTTGTGATCTACTGATCTGTACAATATAAGATATTAGTCATGTCTACCTATAAATGCCAGTCTGCCCTCTATAGTTGAGGTAGACAAACTATGTCATGGCCAAATGCCTTCTAGGAGACAAAATTGTTCCAGGTGAGAAGCATTCCATTACGTTTTCCTTATGGTGGCTGCATTGTGCTTTCTCAACTTAAAAAAAAGCTCAGGTTAATTCTTCCCAGAATCTCTTTCTTTGTATGGTACCAAGTTACCAATAGGCATGAGACTTGGGATGTAGGATGAAGCTTCCATTGATTGTGTTCTGAGTTTGCTCAGTGCAGAATTCCAGGTACCATGACAAACCATGCCCATGGTTATTGATGATGGGCTTACCTTGTTGGCATGCATGGCACCCAAACCATGCTCCTAATATTTACCCGTTACTCAAGTGCTGAGTCATGTGAAGAGCACACCATAGCTATTTCTCAATTGCTGGTCTAGCTATTTCAGCAGGAGATACAGAGTTCATAGCTTACAAGGGTGGCTTTGCCAGCTCCTGTGAGTGAATAAGTTCTAATCATCTAATTGAACCCATTATTCTATGTCACTCATAGCAGTGTTTCTTCAAATATGGCCACAAGAGAAGGTTCCAGGTTATAGCAACGTCTTGGAATAATGCTAGGAGGCTTCCCAACATTTTTTTCCCCTGTAGATAATCTGTGACAAACTTGGTGTCTCCTTTCTCGTCAAAGGCCGGTTCCAAGTTGGGTTGAATGAAATCATCCTAAGCTAATGAGATATAAGAAGAGGCTTGTTTATGGTTTCTGAAAATAAGGGGTCACACCACTCCTGATAAGTACAAACATGCTGTATGAGTTGGTACTCACATCATATGGCAACGTGAAGAAAACAGCTTTAGGATGAAGCAAGGTCAAAGGAAGACAGACCATAGTCCTGCCTTACAAAATTAATCATCCCTGAAGCTTTCCCTACTGCTTGAGATAATCAAATTTCCTTTTGCATATGATGACAAATGCCTCTTGCTTTAAGCTCATTTGGCTGAAACTGTTATAGTCTTTAATTTATTATTCTTATTTACTTGGGGCATGAGAGCGTGGATGTGGGCATGGAGGTCAGAGCACACTTTGTGAGAACTGCTCACTTACCACCTTACAAGATCTGGAGATTGTCCGGGCTGCCAGGTCCATACACAAGTAACCTTACCCGATGAGCCATCTTGCTGGCCCTAGAATTGTTATGGTCTTAAGGTAACTTTAGAGTCTAATTTAGACCCTGGGAGCAATTATAATTGCTTTTTAAATGCATGTTGTATACATGTACATAATAAAGATGATTTGACTTGATTACCCTGAGATAAGTCTATTCAGTTTCAACTGTACTAGATGGTTCCTACTCACCTCAGAACTGAAAGGTTGATTGGCCTTCATTGCCACTTACAAAGTAAGGAAGAGAGAGCAGTCAGATCTCCCCTCAGTTTCTAACTTGTATTACTTCTGAGATAAAAGTGAAAGCCAAACAAAACTCAGGAAAAGCATTGCCCATGAAATTAAGGTAAATATTTCCACTAGGGCCTGGAGTTATCTGAAAGGTTTGGACCTTCTGTGTTGTGAACAACACTGGGTAGTCCTGGGCCACCTATAGCCAGCAGAAAACAAGAGCGCAGTAACAGAGGCAGCCAGTTAAAAACCCTCTCAGGAATTTCAGGGAATTCTCCTGTCTGTGGCTAAGCTCTTAGATAGTCTGCATTCTTGGATACAGAGTAAATATTCCAGTGTTTGGCTTCTCAGTCCAGGAGATGGTGAGGTGGAATGGCCAAGACACTGAAGGGGCTGCTGCTGACAGAGCATGTCAGTCTCCAAGACGATAGAGTGGTGAGGAGATGGAATCCTGCCTGGATTTCACCTTCATTTGCTCCCTCTTCCCAGAACATTTATACTTGGACACAGTGGTCATGGCCTTCAACAGTGGCCTGGTCAAGAATTTCGGAGTCAGACAAAGTCTTGTTCTTCAACAGAAAGTGGATGCGCTATGCAAACTCTCATTTCCTTCTCAGGGGAATGAAAACAAAAGCTCTCCCCATGCACGGCCCATGGAAGGAACTAAGTAAGGATTGTTCTGTCTTTTCTTGTCTTCGGTTCCAGCTTCTTACTGTTTCAGCTGACCTGTGCAGCATACTACCTTTTCCTTATCTACGGCTGTTCATCAGATCCTTCAGTTTAGCTACAAGGCTAATCCTATCTGCAACTCCCCTCACTCCGAAAGCTGAATGCACTCATATAAGGAAAGGCCTGTGGTCCAGGTTCTAGGAAACACAGGCCACCATACCAGGACACCTCATTCTCAAGGAAGAAATGGAGCCATTGGGAAAATTTCCTTCCCACATATCACTAGTGCCTTCCCCATGCTTTCGTGTCATGCCTGACTCAGACACCTAACTAAGCCTCATGTTTCAACCCTGGTCACACCAATGATTGTCAAGTTCACTCACAGACTAATGGCTTTAAAGAAGTATAATATACACATGGCTGTGATCCAGCAACCCCAAGCTTAATCCTGCTCTCATGTTGATTAACTGTGTGACTTCAGATAAACCATTTCAGCTCAGTTTCCTTCAGCACCTAATTGGGGGATTATCTCACACTGTCTCAGATCCAGTATCATCTGTGGGCAGAGGTAAAATGAGAGCATTGTGAAAAGTACCCTCCTCCGGCCTGCTTTAAGGATTCAGTGTCCTTCAGACCGGATAATCCCATGAAAGCCTCAGTTTCCTCAAGAGCCAGATGAGGGTCCTAACCCACACCGCTGAGGTGGAGCCCATATTTAGCTAATTGAATATCATTATGGGCTTTGAAACTGCCCCTGCATTTCAATAAACCTGAATCTTATTAAGAAAAAAAAATGTATATAATCATTCAAAATGTGCTATAAGAAAGCAGCTGCCCTCAGAAAATTCCTGCAGAGACACCAATTGTTTGGGAATAGGGATGCATTTTGCCACTTGTGAAAAGGAGCCAAAAAGAGAAAAAGAGAGAGAGAGAGACAAGAGGCACAAATGTATTGACAGATGAAGAGAATAAGTGTTTTTGTTGCGCGCGCCTTGCAGAGGTGTCGCGCACACCAAATTATGACATAACTGCAGCAGTAATAGCCGCAGCTGTTGCCTTTGTATCATGATCCACAATACCCCACTCTGATAGACGCAGACATACAATAAGGACGGCCTAATCCCGTGCCACGTGAGCTCCGGGCCAAACGTGGCCACGTCGAGGCAGCAGGATCAAGCTAGGATAATCACATCCTTGAAAAAAAATTTTTCCCTGCGCAACATACCAAAATCCCTCTTAAACAAAGCAAGCACGTGAATCTGCCGGCGAACAGGAAAATGCCTTAGTGAATTGCCAAGCAAGAGCACAGGGTAAATATTCCATATGTTGCCCGAGATTCCATGGGGTCATAAACCAGTAGCGGGAAAATTGGATTGGAGATGCAGCTGGGCTTAATGCACGTGCCCAATTCTTCATTCATTTGTTCCACAAATATTTCCTGAGTGCCAGTCACAAGGACACACACAGAAATAGACTAGGGAGCTCAGCAAGGGAGGCAGACAGAGAACAACTAAAAGAACAATTAATTCATTGCAACTGTAGAAACTTCTTTAACAAAGAACTGGCTGCTAAAAGGATGCCTTGCGTTCTGTGCTTTCTCTTTGAGAGCATCCTGGGCTATACAAGCTTGCAAGCACTACAGCCTTAACTTGAATGATAACAAGAGATGCAGGAGCTAGCAGCCAGAAAACTAGGAGTTCCATTGAGGATTTCTAAAACTAAATCGTCCTTTAAAGAAATATTTGATAGCATGTTCGTTCCTGTCATCGACTATCCAGAACGTGTGCCCAAACCGTCTTCTCAATTCAGCGGGCAATAAAAGCTAAAGGTAATTGTAGATAAGGTAGAAAATCCTTTTCAATATAGACAAGAGCACACACCTCTGTGTCAGAGTAGGTTCGTGGCCAAAACCATGGGTTCTAGGGCCATCCCATCTGGGTTCAAGTCGGTTTTCACCACTATGGAAGTGGTTTTGGCCTTACTATCCTTATTAGTGGGAGTCTTATTCCTACAGCTAAATTATTATGAGCTTTATAAGTATTCTATTTTTTAATTATGTGGAAATCATATGTGTATATATATATATATATATATATATATATATATATATATATACATTTTTTTTCTTGCTTCAACCTCAGATCTCTTCTACTTCTAGGTAAGAAAATCTCTTGACCCTTGTACCTTTGGTTGGTATCATTTGATTGGTCAAAGCTGCCCTGACAAAGGCACCTTGGGATATTGTGCGATTTACATTGTTGAAAAGTTAAAGTCAGGCAGGAGACTACTCTAGCTAACTCCCCCAGGACTTGCCCATTTCCTAGCAGTGGGGTCGCTTCAAAGAATAGAAACAATGGAAAGGTCAGGTATGAATATATGCATCCTTTGTCTTTGAGGACTGCAGTGTGGTGCACTAAGCATCTACGCTGAAGAGATAAGCCTTAGGAAGTCAGACAAAGGGTTAGTATTTGGCTCTTAGCTTTCCTTGTTTGTGTAAGCTCAAGGACATCTTTGGCATCTTGGAGGCTTTTAGAAGAGCAATTTTGTGGATTTCTGGAATGAGGGTAGAGTCAGTTTTGCTGAGTTTTGCTGATTTGTGTATTCCCCAGATCCTCTAAACAAGCAGGCTGTGAATGAAAACAACTCTAAAGATGGTTAATTGTGTATGCAGTAAATACTGTTTATTCCTGAAGAAACAGTTTACCACTTATTCATTGGGGGAACCGAACAGGGAGAGTGAGGGTTAGGTTGTAGAAAAATTCGTTTAAATACTGGAAGGGCAAATAGAAGCAATGTTAGTTTTGCGTTGTGTAAATCCACAACCTCAACAGCTCCTGCCCCCATATCTGTCCTTCCGTACTATTGCAATGAACTGTTCCCAAAGACAACCATCTCATAGTTTGTCAGCTGGTTAGCTGTTTTTTCAACATTATTTCTTAAGCTGACCTATGACCTCCTGGCAGCCCTAAAAAAAAGGCGGGGGTGGACTTGTCACCCGCTCAAGGAAAATTTCAGGAAGAAGTGATTTACTGAAAAATGAGGACAACTATGCTGTATTCAGTCTCAAGTTCTTGAGCGCCTTGCAATTTCTCTTCCAAGTACATAAGCCCCAGGGGAGTCTGCTACATCTTGTGACTCAGCAGGAAGCCTCCAATGGGAAAAGGCAGCAAGTAAAAACTGTTTCACACCCATGTGAAGCATGCTAAAATCCACCTCTCTCTTTCATCACTTTTGCTCTTGGCTTCCTAAAACAAAGGCAATGCAAGCCTGGCAGTCCCAGTACTGAGAAGGCTGGTGATGTTTCTTGCCCATCAGTGATGGTATAAATTTTCTCTAACTGGCATTCTGGAGATGATGCCAGCAGCCTTCCACTGGGGATCAGGGACACCCCTTTCCAGCACTGTTTAGGAAACATTTGCTTGACTGGATGGGCTCCCTCTAGTTCAGGGTACTGTACACTGTATGCTTTCTTAGTTTTCCTTTGATAACACAATTGAAGCGAGCTAGCTGCTACTCAGATGAAAGGAAGGTCGGTGATTTCCTTTACAAGAGTGAAAAAAAGAAATACGGTCCCAAACCCTCTACTACATCATAACTTACAGGAAGTGGTGTCTTTTTCCAGCAAAATGGAACTCCATGAGCACTGGGGATAGACAGAGCACCAGGGTTAGCAAAGCAAGACAGCTCAGGCTGCCTGCTGCATTTGACTTCCAAGACCACCTTCTGTAATAGAGATAACACTCCTTTGCGAGACTGCATGCCATGACCCAAAATCCATCCCAGGGTTATGAAACTGGGGCCTTGTTTGACGTGAGTCAAATTCTACAGCAACTGTTTCTCACGCAGATACAGTGTCAAGACTCTCAACACCTGCCCAGTTGGCCCAACTTGCACACATGGCCCAGGATAACTTGCACACACATCTCCCTCAGCTTAACAGCAGGCTGAACACATCGGAGGGAGTGGGCGTGGCACCCTTCCACACACTCCCTTCTCACGTCCACTCAGAGGAGGGTGTTTCTCATTACGGTATTATGAAACGGGAATCTTTTCCTTCTTATGAATAATAAATAGAAGCCTGGGAACTAAAAGAATTTGATAGGATTCTGCCAGTAGAGCTGACATTTAGAGAGCAGAAGTAGCAGAAGCAAAATTATTTGAAAAAAAAAAATCAGTATGCTTTGTGAAACTTTCCATATTTTTAATTCACTTGCAACAGATAATTAGCTCATATATTTAAATTGGCCTGCTGAATTTTATTCAGCGAATTTTTTTTTTTGAAAGAGATCACACGCTATTTTATTTGTGCATTAGTTAAACTGCTACACAGAACACGGAGGCAACCCCCAACCCCCTCAACTCTGGTGCCTCCTGAAGAAAGAGACTGCTTAGGGCTCCATTGCCAACCAAATGATCCAGATAGTGTTCTCTCAATGCAGATGCATCATATTCCCAGCAAATTTTAAACGCAGTTGAAGGAAGAGAGGGGACGGAGATCCGGTGGTCGAAAGATAAGGGGTCGAGAGAACCCTGTGCAGAATGCAGAACTTTCTTTTGGCTTCACCCTGAGAGATCCCGGGTGGTTTGAGGCACCAGGGCCTGCAGGACAGTGCCACGCATGACCAAGGAGACTGGGCACGGGCTCTGTTAGAGACATCTGAGCGAGGGGGCACTGAACCCAGCATTTTGCCCTTATCATCCTGTTTCGAACTTAGTGCACTGTTTAACTTAAAACGTAAGATCTTTGTGGGGGGAGGAAGAAAGGTAGATTTCTTGGACTTGCTTGATTTGCTTATCTGAGCTCTTACAGTGGGAAAAGTCATGAGATAGGAGGCTTGCCTTTCGGTAGCACCTTTGGTTATGAGGTGCAAGGAGTCAATAACAGAGGGGTTCGGTTACCATGCATCCTCGTATTCTTATTATCCAGGCCCCTTTCTCCCCACTTCATAACCTTATTTTCAGGGCTTCTTGCTCTGAAGTCCTAGGCCGCCTGGCTGCCTCGCTTTTCTTTTAGCTCTCTGGTCCCTTTCTTCTGGGGCCCCCACCCCCACCTCACCCCACCTCACCCCACCTCAGAGGAAAATGCCCTCCCTGCCACATTTCAGCAGGCAGGGCACATCATGAGGATGTCTGTATTAAGGGAGGGAGGGCAAGATTGTTTACTTTCTCAGAAGGCTAAACATCTCAGCCGGGAGTCCTTGACTGTGTGCTTAAGGACACAGACGGAAAGTTCAAAGGGCAGCTGCGAGTGCTCCTGCCACTACGATTTGCATCTGAGTTCAATTCGACTCAGCTTTAAAAGAGTCTCATTTGAATACACAGTACATTAGCTCCATCCCTGCTTCCCCTCCAGTATGGGAAATACATTCATAGCTCAGTAACCTCTCCCCTGTCTAGTCCAGACAGCTGGGGAGAGGGTGGGCAGGGGAACCCAACGACTGCAGAGAAATTGTATTTCAAATGAATGTCTTGTCATCAGCTGCCTATGTATCCCTCAGCTGCACTCCAGGAAGAGATTTGCATATTCTTTGCTTCCTAATGGAAATACATATAGGATGAAGATTTTGTTTTGTCCATTTAAAAATATTGCTTTGCCCCGTTTGCTTGAGGGATTTCTGAATTCACGATTTGAAGAAATGACTTGTTAGACTAAGGAAACGCGGAAGAATTTTAGATGACACGTCTGCCATTATCATCTGTGTGAAGAATCCCGTGTAGAAATTGCCTCCAGAATAGTTTCCTGCAAAAATTAATAAGTAGATTTATAATGTAAGGATATGTGAATGTAGATATGTGAAGGACCACTGATCTAAACCAAATCAGCCTGCAGAGAGTCCTAAATTATGCAGAAGGCTGAAATGACATTACTCAAATTGTCTATTCCCTTTCTTTTCCATCTTCATGGGAACTCATATATACTTTGGTATCACTGTATGTTTTCTTAACCCCTTGTTTTCTTTTAGTCTGGAAGAGTAAGAGGGTCACTAAAGACTGAGTGTATATAAAAACCATTCTAATATAAATGTTTGAAACCTACATAGTTTTTTTTCCAAATTAATGACTATGTTTTTGACAATAATGATAAAATACATGTAATTATTGTATAAAATATATGCAATAATAATAATTCACTAACTGTATTAACCCTCAAAGAACAAACAGGGCAGATCTCGCATACATAATCTAGACTTTTAGATATTAGTGAATTGAAAGTAGGCAGCTTCTGAGACTAAAGTGTTCTTTTGTCTTTTTAAGTTTTTAGTTTTCTCTCATGGTATTTGTTCTGGGTTCTGTTTAACACTAGGTCGTATGGTAGTTGCTACTGTACTAAACCTGTAGCATCTTCTGTTGACGGTCATCAAGCTCAATTTCTACCATTTGAAGGAGGATTTGACTTTTGTGAATAGCCAACTCTCTGAAAGCAAGATAATTAGTCAACAGCCGCTAAGAGCTTTAGTAAGACCTTCCACAAGCATAGCCTTGGCCATGGCAAGTGTGTTCTGAATTTAGTTGCCTTCCAGGTGCCAGCCACTAAATATGTAGAAACTCATACCAGACCTCATACAATCCATACAGTCTTCGTTGCCTTTCATTAAATAATCCTAGGCTTCAAAAAAAAAAATCTTAGAAGTTAAAAAACCTAATCACTCAGTTGAGGGAAATAATAATAATAAAAAAAGCTATAATGGTGAAATTTTACTTACTTTTCTTGACCATGGAAGTTTAAGTCATTAGGTTTTTATTTAACTACTTTCCTGATGTTGTCCCAGAAAACCTGAAAAGAGGACGTAGACCACGATCAGTATCTATATTCAGCTCATTTAGCAGTAGCACTGGTTGCCTAGGCTACACGATGAAAACACAAGCAGGAAGTAGAGACACTGGGATCTTCAGCCCACCCTCACCTTCTAGCTCACCCACTGTCACATCCTATGTCTTCCCCTACCACATACATACATGCTTTTCCAAAGTCATTTCTCCTGTGTGAGATGCCCTCCACACTCTGCTCCTCCCCCCAGTCCATCTTAGTTCCTCAACCCCTGGATCTAAGAATGTTCTGTTCAATTGGTGAAATCAGCTTCAGGAGCATTCCTCAGAAGGAACCCTTTCCTGGCTGTTTCCTATCCGGAATGATGTACTTCTCTCATTTCTCTGTACTGTTCAGGCATTTTATAAATATTTGCATCACTGCTAGTATTATATTTTTTCTGACATAATGTTTTTATTGATTATTTGGGAATTTCACATAATACACCACAATCAGACTTACTTCCCACTCCTCCCAGATCTGCCTTCTTACCCTTATGACCTCCCCAAAAAAGAAGAAACAAAACAAAACAAAGAAAACCCCACAAGTCACTTTCTGTTGCCCATATCCTCGCTGGAGCATGGTCAAACTCCCAGTGGCCAGCCCCTTAAAGAAAACTGAGTCCTTGCCCACCTGCATCTCCACTCGAAGCCATCAGCTGCGGAGAGCTACATGTCAACATCCTTATCACAAAATTTAAGAGTTCTCCTTGATGGCTTCCTATCTAAGCCATTACATTTTTTGATTAGAGGGGTTTGTACTTTATTATAATTGTAATGAGTCATGTATGTGAATCATTTGAAAGTAAGAGCCACATCTCAGTTACCTTAGAATGGCTAGCTGCCCAATTACTGATCTGTGGCAAATGCTGTAATAGACAGGACTGTGGATACCTTGGTAAAAAGAAGTGAACTGAAACTATAAATTTTTTTTATTATTTATCATTATTTTTTTAGGACACTCTTCTAAAATGTTCCCCTACATTGGTGAAAGTCACTTGAACCTTCTTGTGTTTTAACTATATGGTCTCTGCTTCCCTAGATGGCTAAGCAGGTGTCACATCCAACATCCTTCTGTTGTTCGGCAGGAATATTTATGTATCTAGAGTGAGTTATTTATAGTCCTGGAAACCTTAACAATAAATGTAAATGTTATTTTTTTTCCTCTCTGCTTCATTTGTTTTATCCTAAATATGACCAGAAGAGGTTTTGCATCGGCTTAAAAGAACACAAACTCTGGCTTAGCGGTCCACAAATTGTATGGGATGGGGAAAGCACCAGCTTTGTTGTTGACGAGTGTACACATAGTCCCTGGCTACCAGCAAATGTGTGATGACAGAGAAAAGGAAGGAGAGAGAGTAAAGCAGAAGGAAGGGAGACTATTAACGTGGTTTAAGAGGTTTTTCTTTCAATAAATTTAATAATTGGTATTTGTGTGTGTTTGTCTGTGGGTATGAGCACATGAGTGCACATACCCACAGAGACCCCAAGAGGTTTGCCAGATTGACTAGAACTATAGTCTTAGGCTATGGTGAACTGCCAGACTTGGGTACTCAGAACCAAACTCAAATTCTCCACAAGAGCAGAACATACTCTTAACTTCTAAGATATTTTTCCAGCCTTAAAGATAATTTTCATTTTTACCCAAGAAAAGCTGTTTACCTTCTTAAGTAAATCACACACAGCAAAATCACGGTTAAGTGTGAACACACCTAAGTGAAACATCAGTGGGTTCATGCACGGTTCATGGCTCACAGTCCTCCATCACTTATCAATGTCTTGGCAAAGTCATAGTTTATGTGTTGGTATCAGGCCATCATATAATCACTACGGCTATATGGCTCTCTGCTTCCAACCCAGCTCCTATCCTTGAAGACACAGACCTGGAACTGATGCTTTGATGTTGATGTCAAATGCTTTTTTCAGTTACTACGTCTGAGTGACATAACAGTCAACTCTGAAGCTTGCCTTTCTTCTGGGAGGGTATAGAGTTCAATAATGCTACTTCTGTTACTCTGACAATAGCTGGCTTATTCATAGCTGTTTTCATACACAGTCTTGTACACCGGAGCATTAGGATTCCAACAGAGCTAGGTATTTGTGAAAGAGCTTTCTTCTCTCAAAATATCTTCCACTTTTGTACTAGACTGGTAGGACATTCTTTGGAACATACACTTACAAAGAATATCTTTGAGGTTGAGACCATCCTCTTCACTGACAGCCTCTTTAATCTATAATTGTTTCCTACCTCACTTTTCAATTCTACATTGGCTTTGGAGCAATGATTTGAAAGTGGAAACTGTTCAATAAAATGTCACCATTAGACTTTTTCAATTAAGAGGTTTGTGGCAGCTACAGGTGCACTAAATCATGAAAAAGAATAATGTAAGCCTTGAGCTATGAAGGCAATGTGAAAGATAATCTATTCTAAAACCTTAATTTTACAATCAACTCTGTCCTTGAGAAGAAGCAAAGAGACTTGTCTAAAATCACACATGGAAGCCAGTGGCAAAGCTAAGAAAAAAAAAATTGTCACTCATTTTCCAAGCTAGGTGTCCTTGATGCATACTATGTAAGAAAAGCATAGGTAAGGGTAAACAGTATGTGGCATAATCATGGTGAGTCTAAGGTCACTTTCCTGTTCCTCAGACTGAAGAGATCTACGGAAAGAACTGACAATGCTTTGGAATGGTGAAGAGTGAAGCCTTTGAACACACTTGATCTTCCATTCTAGGGTTGTTTTACAACCTTTGGAAAACGGACCTCTGATTGCCAGTGTCCTGTGCTTGTAAGTACTCAAGAGCGTATACTGAAAACCATTAGTATGGGTGAATTCAGATCAGTCTATGTCTCTAACAGATCGAGAGAGAGAAGGAGAAATAACTGTTTGTGTAGTCACTGAGTATACATGTTAGTGTGAGCGTGGGAAGAGTTACAGTGAGTTTGCGGGCCCCTTGGTCAGCCTCAGCAACCACATGATTGTCATACTGTGAGCATCAACCAAGCCCCAGGGGAGCTATAAACTATGTGTGTGTTATACACATGTCCTTTAAATGTAAGCCAGCTAGTTCATCTGGTGCACACATGAAGAGACAGCAGTCTTCCCGAATGTAAGAAAAACTCAATGTGTTCAGTGTATGAAAAGCTACAGGTTTAATTCTTCTTTGTACTTTTGTTTGAAGTTTTGGTCATTTTGCATCCAGCATGAATCTCTATGATACTAAGGAAAATTTTGATGAAGCATTACTTTCCTTTCCAGCTTTGGCCTACTCTTTTAATTCTTTCATTAGAGACCATGACACTTTAAACGCCATGACTGTCAACACCATCATCATTATTATCATCATCTGCTCTAAGGGCTTGTCACAAATCCCTTCCTTTGGCATTGTGCTCGGATTTCCTCTTAAAGACTCGACTTAGAAAGACTTTCTTCTTTACACACTCCATGGTTAGAACCATCCCTAGAACATCGTCTGGGGAAATATGGCAGATCTCCCAGGATCTCTCAAGTAGATCCGTCAGCACATACTGAGAGTTTAATTTCAAGATCCTATGTAATTCTCCCAGTGCTAAATGGAAGAAGTAATAACTGAGAAATTTCCTTTGGGTACAGAATTTAAGAGAGAAAACAAACAAACATACAGGCAAACAAATGCTCAGCAAATTCTTAATAGCAGTACTTCAAAAATTTTCAAAAATTTATAGAAGATCAAATACAAACATGCTAACCAGGATTCTGGAATATCAATGTAATGTGATTGGCCAGCCCCTCCTGCTACCAGGCCTTCCCTGTCATGATACATTGTACCTACTCTGCCAGGGTTCCATCCTCAATTCAATAAAACAGTTTGCAAGCACCTATTATGTGCCTGTGACTCTCTGATGTCACCAGGGATTTCAAGGTTAACTGGACCAGTCCTGACTGAAGAAGCCAACCCTCAGAAGCAGACATTTCAAGCCAAAGTCTACAGACCAGTGGCACTGAAAAAATGTGAAACACACTATGTAATTAAGTCATTCATATAATTGACATGTGGTATCTACTCTGAGGATCAGGAGGACAGCTGCATGCATGGTTCATAAAAAATATGTATTTCTAACATTTATGTATTGTAAATATACGTGTGAGTATATATAGATATGAATATATATTCATATTTAAGGTTCGAAGATGGTTCAGAGGTTAAAAGCACTTGCTGTGTAAGCCTGATGACCTGAGTTCAATTCTCAGAAAAAAAATTCTCAAAATGTGTTCTCTGGCATCCATCTGTACATTGTGGTATGCCTCTACCACTAATAATACATAAAAATTTTTAAAAATGTAAATGCTAAATAAAGATAAGGTGAGTTTTGCTGACTGCTTTTCCATCAGATCCCATATAGGTTATTGTGGCATGGTCTTTGCATTCTTCAAAATTTACCTCACAAACACCCAACCCCTCAGAACTCCTCATGTGATGGTAGGAAAAAAACTCAGCTTAAGTTTTCCACTTATTCTACAAATCAAATTACACATGCCAAGCACAACTGTAAACACAAGTGGTATCACAGTGAATAATCAGATAAACAGTGTGCTTTTGTAAAGATTGCATTTAAGTGTGAGAAACAGACAACAAATAAGAGATAAAACAATAACAACAACAACAACAACAGAGTTATAGATGTGTCAAAGAAAGAAAACGAAGGTCTCAAAGGGTAGTATGAATTACTGAGGTTATAAGTGGGGTATTAGTCAGGGATGGTTTCTCAAGAATGGGCTCATTCCAGATGGTTCCAGTACAGAATTCTACCAGACCTTCAAGGAAGAGCTAACTCCAATTCTCTTCAAACTATTCCACAAAATAGAAACAGAAGAAACATTACCAAACTCATCTATGAAGTCACAGTCTCCTTGATACTTAATCCACACAAAGACCCAACAAAAAAAGAGAACTGCAGACCTATCTCTCTTATGAACATTGATGCAAAAATACTCAATAAAATACTTGCAAACTGAATCCAAGATCACATAAAAGATATCATACACATGACCAAGTGGGCTTCATCCCAGGCATGCAGGGGTGTTTCAATATACAGAAATCCATCATTGTGATTCACCATATAAACAAACTGAAGGAGAAAAACCACATGATCATCTCCTTAGATGCCAAAAAAGCATTTGACAAAATCCAACACCCATTCATGTTTAAAGTCTTAGAGAGATCAGGGATACAAGGCACATACCTAAACATAGCAAAGACAATATAAAGCAAGCCTATAGCCAACATCAAACTAAACGGAGAGAAACTTAAATCAATCCCTCTGAAATCAGGGACAAGGTAAGTCTGCTCACTCTCTCCATATCTCTTCAACATAGTACTTGAAGTTCTAGCTAGAGCAATAAGACAACTAAAGGAGGTCAAGAGGATACAAATCAGAAAGGAAGAAGTCTAAGTATCACTATTTTCAGATGATATGATAGCATATATGAGTGACCCCAAAAATTCAACCAGAGAACTCCTTCAGCTGATAAACACCTTCAGCAAAGTAGCTGGATACAAAATTAACTCAAAAAAAAAAAAAATCAGTAGCCCTCTTGTACATGAAAGACAAAAAGGCTGAGAAAGAAATTACTAAAACTCACCCTTCAGAATAGCCACTAATAACATAAAGTACCGTGATGTGACTCTAACCAAGCAAATGAAAGACCTGTTTGAAAAAAATCTCTTCAATTCTCTGAAGAAAGAAACTGAAGAAGATATCAGAAGATGGGAAGATCTCCCATGCTCATGGATGGCTAAGATTAACATAGTGAAATTGGCCATCCTACCAAAAGCAATTTTCATATTCAATGCAATTCCGGTCAAAATACCAACATCAAGGGCAGGCTGTTTGACCCCCCCCCCCCCCCCCCGGGGGGAGCAGTCTGTTAGGCCACAGAGGAGGACTTTGCAGCCAGCCCTGAAGATACCTGATAAAACAGGTCAGATGAAAGGGGAGGAGGTCCTCCCCTATCAGTGGACTTGGAAAGGGGCAGGGAGGAGACCAGGGAGGGAGTGTGGGGTTGGGGAGGGAATGAGGGAGCGGGATACAGCTGTACAGCTGGGACACAGAGTTAACAAAATGTAACTAAAAAGAAAAAAATAATAATAAAAAAAGAGAAAAAAATACCAACACAATTGTTTTCAGACCTTAAAAGAAAAATTCTCAACTTCATATGAAAAAACAAAAAACCCAGAATTGCAAAAGCAATCCTGTACAAAACAGATCATCTGAAGGTATCTCCATCCCTGATCTCAAACTGTATTAGAGACCAATAGTAATAAAAACTGCATGATACTGGCATAGAAAGAGAATGGCGGATCAATGGAATCAAAGAGAAGACCCAGAAATAAACCCACACACCTACTGATACTTGATTTTTGATGAAGATGCCAAAAACATACAATGGAAAAAAGACAGTATCTTCAACAAACAGTGCTAGTCTAACTAGATGCTTACATGTAGAAAAATGCAAATAGATCCATGTTTATCAACCTGTACAAAACTAAAGTTCAAGTGGATCAAAGATCTCAACATAAAGCCAGACACACTAAATCTGTTAGGAGAAAAAGTGAGGAAGAGCCTTGAACTCATTGGCATAGAAGACATAAATAGGAGACACCAACAGCACAAGCTCTAAGATCAACAATCAATAAACTGGACCTCATGAAACTGAAAGCTTCTATAAAGCAAAGGACACTGCCATTAAAACAAAACAACAGCCTACAGACTGGAAAAGGATCTTCACCAACCCTATATCTAACAGAGGGCTAATATCCAGAATATATAAAGAACTCAAGAAGTTAAACAGCAACAAATCAAGTAATCCAATTAAAAAAATGGGGTACAGAGCTAAACAGAATTCTCAATAGAGGAATATCGAATGGCAGAGAAACATTTAAAGAAATGCTCAATGCCCTTAGTCATCAGGAAAATGCAAATCAAAACAACCCTGAGATTTTATCTTACACCCATCAGAATGGCTAAGATCAAAAACTCAATTGACAATACATGCTGAAGAGGATATAAAGAAAAGGGAACCCTCCTCCATTGCTAGTGGGAATGTAAACTTGTACAACCACTATGGAAATAAATCTGGCACTTTCTCAGACAATTAGGAATAGTGCTACCTCAAGATCCAGCTCTATCACTCCTAGGCATATATCCAAAATATGCTCAAGTATACAAGGACATTTGCTCAACAATGTTCGTAGCAGCTTTATTTCTAATAGCCAGAATCAGGAAACAACCCAGATGTCCCTCAACTGAGGAATGGATACAGAAATTGTGGTACATTTACACAATTGAATACTACTCAGCAATTAAAAAAGAGCAGGAAAATGGTGGGAACTAGAAAAGAGCATCCTGAGTGAGATATCCCAGAAGCAGAAAGACACATATGGTATATACCCTCTTAAAAGTGGTATTAGACATATAATACAGGATAAACATACTAAAATTCATACATCTAAAGAAGCTAAACAAGAAGGAGTACCCTGGGTAAGATAATCAATCCTCACTCAGAAAGGCAAATGGGGTGGACATTGGAAGATGGAGAAAACAGGAAACAGTATAGGAGCCTACCTCAGAGGGATTCTGAAAGATTCTACCCAGCAGGGTATCGAAACAGATGCTGAGATTCATAGCCAAACTTTGGGCAGAGTGCAGGGTATCTTATGAAATAAGAGGGAGATAGAAAGACCTGGAGGGGAGAAGCCTCACAAGGAGAGCAACAAAACCAAAAATCTGGGCACAGGGGTCTTTTCTGAGACTGATACTCCAAACAAGGACCATGCATGGAGATAACCTGGAACCCTTGCACAGATGTAGCCCATGGCAGCTCAGTGTCCAAGTGGGTTCCCTAGTGATGGAACAGGGACTGTCTCTGACAGGAACTCAGTAGCTGGCTCTTTGATCACCTCCCCCTGGGTGTGTGTGTGGAAGCAGCCTTACCAGGCCACAGAAGAAGACAATGCAGCCAGTCCTTATGAGACCTGATAGGCTAGAGGGATAGGGTCAGAGGGAAGGGAAGGAGGATCTTCCCTATCAGTGGACCTGCAGAGGGGCATGGAGGAGATAAAAGAGGGGAGGGTGGGGTTGGGAGGGGATGAGGGAGGGGGCTACAGCTGGGATATAAAGTGAATAAACTGTAATTAATAAAAAAATAAATAAATTACAAAAAAATTTTGAAAGAGTTGTGCTCAACTTTTCTTGATATTTTCATGATTAGAAAGGTTACAAGACTCTATACACAGCAGTGTGAGCTCAAGCATAAAAAAAAAAAAAAGTGTGCCCATTGAGCAGACCTGAAAAATCATGGTATTATCTGGAGGGAAATTCTCGGGATGCAGAGACCAACCAGAAAAGGAACCAGAAGATGATTTTCTCCAAGACAGGCTACAGGAAACAGCATTTCCACAGTCAGAATGGAAGAATTCTTGTAGGTAGAAGGTTCAGGCCCATGCCTAGCAGCATTGGCAATAAAAGTACAAAGCTCAGTAAGAGAAGGAAAGCCTGAGTTTGGGTGGATGATTCAATCGCTGAAGAAAAATCAGGATTCTGAAAGAAAGAAGGAAAGTTTGGTGGGTGGCCAAAGTGTCAGCATTAGAAATTCATTCTTAGGAAAAACTCTGAGGTGGATTCTCGGAAGAAAATGTCTCCATATGGAAGTGATAACAGTGACAGAAATTGGGAAAGAGTGCAAAGCACTATCAAGTTTGGGGAAAACAGGAACTTTTCTTTTTTGTTTTTTTGTTTTTCCTCTTGGTGATTAGAAAGTAGATATCAGGCCAAAGGATAAAGCAGATAACTTCTGATTTACACTTCAATTTCATTACAAGAAAAACCATTCATTGTTCCAGTGACTAACAGCACTTTTTCTTGTCCTTACAACATTGGTCACAAGATCACAGTATAGAGTAATGGGGCGTGTAATCCAATTTGAACATCTCAAGCCTTAAAGAAACAAACTGGCAAACATAGACAACGCTGTGACCGTTGCTCAAGATTAGTAAACTGGCAAACGCTGAATTCCAGACATGTGGATGACAACAGTGCGACAGATACACAGCCATTGTTTCACACTTTTCGGTAGGAGGAGATCCTCTTCCAGTCAAGAAATACCCACTCACATGATACTGAAAACATAACTGTAGCCACCTGAGTGGCGGTGTGCTGTATTCCATGTCAGTGCAAACACTGACATTGACAGTTTAACCAATCCTATATGGTTCACTCTTTGCTAAGCATAATCAAGCTGTTTTCCTGACCCAGAAGATGAAAGAACATTGGTGACATTGTTGGGCGGGGGGGCAAATTCCTGGATGTGTGTATCAGAAGAAAGACTACAGCATAAGGACAGATTGTGTGGTGAGGCCTAATGAGAAGCCTAATGGGGTAAGTAAACCAGTACTTCAACAATGGCCCTATCTAACCCTTTGAAAGACCACTTTCCTCAAAGAATTATCTAGAAACAGACCCGTGAGCTTAATTTTCAGTTTATATAAAATGTCTTTTAAAAAATGCTAAGTCTTATTATATTTTATGGAAAATTTCTACTATGGAATAAAACAATAAATCTGCTTTCTTCACTTTGAGTTTTTTTTAGGATCCCCTGACTGTCATTCCAACCTCTTGCAGATGTAGAAATGTTTCAAAACTGTTTATTTCCTTAGTGCTGACAATTAGCTCAAAATTCTTCAGATTACTGAGGAGAAGGGATTAGTGAAGATGGGGTAAGTTATGATGTGATTAAATATGAACCCTAAAATTTTATTAAAATCTTAATAGTTTAACTTCACGAATGAATATTTCTGGCACATGAAATCCAACATATATGAGGCCATCTTATCAACACAGTATGAGGAAGGCAAGGCCTCCAAGGTCATTGTGACAGAAGAGAAAAGAGTCAAATTTACATGGAGTGATTCATGTGCCTGTATTCAATAAGCCCAACCCAGTCACACTTAACTACTAAAAAGGCCAGAAACTCATATGCAGAGAGTGCGTAGCTCTGCCTCATTTGGCTTCATTGCTTGTGTATTTCTTTGCTGAGCCCTCAGCCATATACAGTCAGCCTTTCTCCTTCCACCAAGAAAACCAATCCCAACTCACTGCATTCAGCTTAAAGTCCAAGCTCTGTGGATGCTATGCATAGTCACTGTTGTTTGCTGTGAAGAGACACCATGGCCACAGTAACTCTTAGAAGAGAAAACATTTATTTGGGGGCTTGTATACTGTTTTGGAGGCTTAGTCCATGTTCATCAAAGCAGGAAGCAGGGCAGCAGGCATGGTTCTGGAGAAGTAGTTGAGAGCTACATCCTGATCTGCAGGCAAGGAGTGGGTAGGGTGGGCCTGCCATGGGCTTTTTGAATCCCCAAAGCCCACCCCAAGTGATGTACTTCCTCCAAAAATGCCACACCTCCTAATTCTTCTCAAATAGTGCTACTCCCTGATGACTAAGCATTCAAACATATGAGTTTATGGGGGTCATTCTCATTCAAACCACCACAACTGTCAATCCAGACGTGGCTTCTGCTGGTCCAGGAACAAGAACACTTCAAAACGATGAACCGTGTGCCTCATTCAATGTACAGGCACAGAAAGAAGTGCAGAGTCTCATTACAGCCAAAGTTCCTTTCAGACAAGAGAAGGAGAAGAGACACAAAGTAGTCAGAGACCTGCAGTTCCAAAATCCTACCTGACAGATTCTGGAGATGTCTAGCCTTTGGGCTAGGAAAGATCCTTTGTTAGTCCTAATTTGTTAGGACTAATCTAATTTGTTACCAATAATAAGTAACTCATAAAAATCTAACATATATCAGTTCAATATACATTATATTATTATAATATATTAGTTATAATATAATAACCTTTTTTTCATAGAGGCCCCAACTCAGTAAACAGATGGACTGTTTTGCAGATTATAGAGGGTGAGAGATTTTCTAAATATTTCACCTCTGCATGAAATAAACTAAGAAATTTCTAGCCACTAATATTAGTCTCGGCATTTCATGAGCACCCTATGTCAGAAACACAAGATAAGCATAGCTGTGTCTTTACAATGTCAGCAATTTATTGAAGAAAGGCATGTTGGTTACTTTGTTGTTACTGTGATGAAGTACCATGACCAAGACAATTTATACAAGGCAGCTTGTTTGTACTTACAGCTCCAGAGGAGCAGAGTTCTTTAGCTTTATGGCAGGAAAGCATGGCAGGAGGCAGGCAAGTTTCTGGAACAGCTGAGGCCTCATGTCTGGGAATGGAATGTGTTTGAAACGTCAAAGTCCATCCCCAGTGACAAGCTTTCTTACAACAAGGCCATATCTCCTAAAAGAATATCCAAACATCATCACCAACTGAGGTCCAAGTATTCACACATCTGAGCTTGTAGGGGATATTATTCTGATTCAAGCCACCACAAACAGTAAATTCAGACTCCATAGCAGGTTAATTGGCTGTAAGCTGTCAAGTAATCCTGATTCCACTTGATGGTGTGGCCATTGGCAGTAGTGCATTCCTTTATTTCAATCTTAATTACCAGCAGTGACTCTCGGACCATACATAATGTTTCACATGATAATTCATAGATGTGCACTACAAATGGCCTGGAAAGTGATAAAGAGGCTGGAGAATTCATAAAACCTGTACTGAGACAGCGTGCCTATACAGAAACAGAAAAAAAGCCTGTGGGTGGTAAAAGTGAAGAATCTCATGGACCTCAGGTACAAAGCTATCTGAACGCTGTGCCACCAAGTACAGTCTGGATGGCAGGGCTTTCTGAGGGTCAGTATGAATTGAGCTGAGTGTCAACAGAACCAGCACTTAAACTGGGTCCCAGGCATAAAAGTAGAGGCCCTTCTCTGTGACAATTTTTCTAAATGAAACTCGTGACAAGTGATGGAGTAATGGGCCAGCATGCCTGCTATGTCTTGGGATGTTCCTCCCTTTATAGGTCCAAATTCGGGGATTATGGCTGGTGTGATAATCAGCTCATGTGTCTAATGTTCCTTATATGATTTGATCTATACAGAAGTGTCATTGTTGACACAAATACATTATTTATTAGTTTGTGGCCATGGTAAGGTTGTGGTTGTTTACTTATGTAAACAAGATATAGTTATTCTTTCTTGACAGGTACTCAAAAGAGAGTAACTAGGGTCAAAATGGTTGTCTTACAAAATGGAATAATTCAAAACCAAACACACACTGAAAGCTGCTATTCTATACAACACGGCATAAGTGAGAATAAGCCTGACATGTTCCCCTAACTTTACAACCTACCGGTTGCTCACTAATCTAATGCTATATTTTAGTATCCTGATTTTCAGGAATATAACAAAAACCCAAACTAAAAATACTTCTCCAGTTCCATTAAACTCCCAACCTTTAGTGACTTTAAGATGAAGCTTTATTTCCAACACACCCAGCATGGACTGCATGACAGGTGGCATTTCCACCTGATGCCTGTGCTATCTTGCATTCTTGGCTTCCATGACTGCTGAAGTTGAGGAACATAAGGACTAAAGAATCACACTGGAAATTTTAGGGATGGACAGAAAATTGCTTAATTAACCCATTCCTCATTAGTTCAAACTTTTAGATAGCTCCAACCCAACCATAGGAGAAGTTGGGATACATTATAGAGCACCGAGCTGTAGGGTCAGAATATACAGTTTCTGCCACATATATTCTAAGTGTAATAAATCTAAAAATATCCACAAAAACAATCTAAAGTTTGGCATGATTTACTTTATCATTAACTCTCTGTTTTCTCAATTATAAAATGAGCTTAATTTGTCATAATATAAGATGGAAGATGGTAGGGGTTTTCTGTAGAGCGCTGACAGTTTGATTCTCAGTTGCTGTGATAAAACACTGGTCAAAACAACTTGTGGAAGAAAAGGGTTTGTTTTAGCTTACAGGTCAGGTTCCAACAGCAAGAGAAACCATAGCAGAAGGAACTCAAGGCTGGAACCTGAAGACAAGAGGCCATGACAAGAAGACAAGAACTGAAGCAGAGGCCATGAATAAAGTCTGCTTATTATCTAGTTCTATTGACAGAATATCTTGTGTATTGCATGGATGCAACACTTGTCAATAAAAAAAAATCTGATGGCCTATAGCTTAGGCAGAAAATAAGAGAAAGAGCCACACATGAGAGATTTGACTGGCAAGATGTGAGGAGGACAGATACATGGTACCTGAGCACAGGTAAGCAGCCACGTGGCAGAATGTAGATTAGTATAAATAAGTTATTTTAAGTTATAAGATACTTGGAGAAAAGCCTAGCTATATGGCCTAGGTACTTGTAAAAATATTTTAAGTATCATGAATCATTAGTCTGAGAGCATAGGGACATGAAATAAAAACACCTGCAATATTGTTCTCCATGGCTTGCTTGCTCAGTCTGCTATTTTATACAACTCAATACCACATACCCAAGGATGGCACCACCCACAGTGGGATGGGCCTTCCCACATCAATCATTAATCCAAAAATTTTCCCATAGACATATCCACAGGCCAATCAGGGGAAGGCGCTTCCTCAACTGAGATTCCCTTGTCCCAAATCACTCTACTTTTGTATCAGGTTTACAAATAAACAGCACAAAGTGCTATTCAGTGAACTTAACAGCCACTGTGATTATCTAATGACCTTTTCCACCCCTTTCTCCAATGAGCCAAACTCAATGGTCAATAAGCTTGATTTTGAGGGTCTCTTGCAAGTAGTCTCAGCTGCTCTGGTGAAGGTGATGACGACCAGCACACATATGGCTTGGCTTGATTTGGTTTTCAACTAAAAAATCAATTGACACAAGGATTTCATTCCATGAAACTGATTTGGGAGGGAAGCCCAGAAATACGATGAAGGTGTGGGAAACTGGGGCAAGGGAAGAAGGAGAGAAGACAAAAGATGGATTAATAACTAGTTTATACTGTGAGCAGTTGGAAGTTACCTGGCAGCTTCTACGACACTGTGATGGGACATTTTATAATTGTTCTATCATGGCTTGGAAAAGCTTGAGTATTTATCCAGAAACATCTGTCTCTGAATAGTCAAGATTCTTTCATGGTCTTCATCTTCCAACACTTTTGTCTGGTTTAATACACAGAAAAGGATACCAGAAACCAGGCAGAGGGAAGGAAGGTGTCATGAGAATGTCTGGGAACTAGCTAACTGGGAGCCCTGGGGGTGACGGTGGTGGAGATAGGGGTGTGGTCAACTGTTGGGGATGGCCTTGTGTTCCTGTGCTGAAAATAGTTTCCCTTGGAATCTCTGAATCGCTAGGACCCTGTACCCATCCTTCTTTACAGTCACCTCCTTTGTATTATCGCCAGTGCTGGAGGATTCACAAATTTGCAAATTTTGAAGTCTCACAAGGAGGGAAAGCGTCTTTTATTGCGACCTTCTCTTATCCCCCGGCTCTTTGTTTGGTATCTCTCTGAACTAGGTACTGTCATCCAGTTTCTTCTTGAGACAATCCCAGATATACATACAGTGTTATTCACGGGGGCAGAGGTAGTGCTGAGTAGTAAGCCTCGAGCCTTTTGCATGTTAGACTAGAGCTTCTGCTCTACACCATAGTCCTCCTTTCACTCTTTATTTTGCGACGGGTCTCAGCAAGTTTTCCAGACTGACATTGAACCCACTCTGTAGCTTGAACTGACCTTAAACTTGCGGTTCTTTCACTTCCTCTCCCAAAGACCTGGAGCCCAGGCCTGGACCATCAGCCCCAGCTTGTATTATATTTTTAAAATAAAAAAATTCTCCTTATTTGGCAGGAGACTATAAAAAAGGCTCAGCATGCCTTAAGAAATGCAGGGGACTTTTCCCTGAGGCTGAACAGGTGGCTCTGCTCACTTAGAAGCAGAGCTGAAAGCAGGGCAGCAATCTAAGCCGGATAAACAGAGAGAGAGAAAGGAGGACTGCTGAGCCATGAATGCCACTGGGGAGGAAACAACCCTCTCCACCGGGGAAGCATCCAGAATCCAAACATCAGCCAGGCCGGGGTGAACGAGGATGAGCGAGGTTTGCTTAATGTAAGTGGGAAGATGCTGTCCTCTTCAGTTTCCTTGTAAGAGTCAGTCCGGTTATTGAATAAGAATGAGGCCTAGGGTTGAAGGCCTGGGTGACAGAAGAGGATGGAGTTGCTAATCATTTTTCCCCCAGTCCTTCAATCTCAATTGTTACTTCCCATTTGTCATCTTTATTATATCTTTGACTCATTTCTGTTTGCTTTGTTGTTTTTGGCTCGAAATATATCCCTGGGTTAGAGTTTCCTTTTTAATTCTGAATTCAAAAGTTAAAATCTCCATAACTCAAACAACAACATTTTGGCAGAAAGTTAGCAGAAACATATGGGCCTCAGCATTCTGATGCCCAGACTGGCTTCTGCCAAAACATTTCTTTGCTGTCATATAGATAGCAGCAATGTTTGGGGCTGTTGGGGAATCAAACGCAGCCCAGGCTAGGCAGAGCCGCTTGCCTGACAGCCCTGTGTTAGGAGGGATTTCCCACCCCTGGGCCCGAGAGCTTCCAGGAGTGGCGGTCCAAGTCAGGCAGCATCTGCTTTAGGCTGCACGTGCAGCCGGCAGCGCCCGTCACTCCAAGCGACGCGCCGACAGTGTCCAGACGGCCGGGGACAGGAATGAGGAGGCACTGGTCGGAATCCAAGCTGGAAATCGTCCTTTTCTTCAAAAGAGGGTATGTTGGGAAGCCGGAGAGATGGCTCAGTGGTTAAGAGTTCATATTTACTCTTGCTGAGTTCCGTTCCCAGCAACTCTAACTCCACGGGATGCAATAGCCTCTTCTGGATTCAATGGGCTCCTACACTCACGTGTGCCTCTACTCTTCCAAACACACACACATACGCATGAACACACGCACTCACGCATGCACGCAAGAATGCAAGCACGAACACATGCATGCTAATTTAAAAAAAAATCTTTTAAAAAGATTAAATTTAATGTCAGTAATAGAAGAACTAAAGATCAAATAGGACACAAAAAGACAACTCAGGGCTTAGCTAGGTCAGAAATTCATTGGAGCCTTAGATGGAGGGAAAGGGCAAGAGAAAGGGCCCAATGAAGGTTGAAAGAGGATGGGTTTTTCCAGGGTCATCTGGAGCTGGAGAAGAGAATAGGTGCCTGCCAGAGTTACTTCTGGGTCAGCCAGGGATGGGGAAGACTTGTGCCGCTTTCTTTTCCTCACATCTTCTTCCTGCACCTCCCACCAAATGAATCAGAAGAGAGCAGACAAGGGAGCCTGGAAGGCCAGCCTGCTGTGTAGAGTCTAACAGGAATGAGTGAGCTGGGATGTATCTAAATGCAAATAAGTTGACGCGGCGTGACATGGTGGTAGCCTAGATTAACAAGCCACCCAACCCTACCATTTAAAGTCGTTACATTCGAGTTCCCACCAATTTTTCTTGAGCTGACTCAGTTCTAAAATGTCGGCACCTGAGAGGAATGTACTGAACCCTGTGTGCCAAGTACCTCATATCGTGTTATCCTCATTTTACCTGATATACCATGGCAACCCCACTAAGCCTGGGAGAAATCTGAGGCATTTCCTGATAACAGTAGACCCATTAGAACAGCCTGGTTCAGCTAGGAGTAGTTTCAGAACCACTATCTGCTTCACCACGCACCAGTCCCAGGCCCGAGCCTACCCATCACCTCTATCTATGCTCCCTTCATTCTCTGGGAGCCTGGCTTTCCTCCTCATCCATCAGCAGAGGGCTCTGAGTTATAAATTAGAAGTTCTTTGCAGACTCTCCTTTCAAAAGCTCTTTCTAGGAATATCCTAGGCTGGAATCATGTCTCTTGGTTTCTCTGTCTGGGCTGCTGTTTTCTACACTATCTGTCCATTCTCTCCCTGTATATGTCTGGGCAGGGGTAGAGAGGATATTCAATTTTTCCATTTGCTAGTTTGAAAGCTGCTTTGTTTTCCCTTTTCTTTATGCCAAGGATTTCTACCAGATAGTCACCTCAGTTATAATTTTAAATGATACATCAATAACCACCCAGCTATTCAAAACCCTTAGGATAATGATCATAATGATGGGTGATTTTTATTTCCAGGCAGCTGAGACTCCAAAAGTCGATTATAATTAAGATGGCAAGTAGGGCCAGGACGTGACAGAGGATAGCTCCCTGGGCAGAAGCTGTGTACCGTTTTCAGCATGCAGCCAGGGGAATTCCACTCTGAAATAAACTGGGTCTAAAGGTCATGGGGAAAGGAGTGGTGTCTACAAAGAGAGCCAATCTATACTCTAGCACCTACATCCTCAAACACAGGAAGTCTGATGACAAGGAGTGGGGCTATCCTAGAACATCCTATGTAGAAATACCAGAATGTCTGTTTAAATATGATGAAATCCAGCCATGAAACACTGGGGAGGAGTTGGAATGTCATGCTAAGGCAGAGATAATTAGAGGAATGTCATTCGAAGGCAAAGTAGAAGGCAAACAGCAGAACAGTCACTAACAGTCATCAGAGCTCAGTAGTCAAGAGAGGTCCTTATTCACTCATCTGATAAACAGGCAATGACCAGACCAGACAGGCTCAAGGGGTAAAGCCAGTGTGTGCTCACCCCTACAGGCCACCCTGTCACTAGGGAGAACAACCATGAACATCTTATTAAAGCAAAGCACAGTAAAGAGCACAGAGGCTTATGGGAGTGTAAGAAAAACCTCCTCGTCTTCCCAAAAGGAAGAAACAGAGCCCAAGAAGTTTCTTAGATGGAAGGCATGGGGATCCTTCCAGAAAATGTGTATGAGTCATGAGAAATAACATCAGAGATGAACTGTGCTCTACTTCGTGAAAGGGTTTAGACACAACATTAAAAGATGCACTCTCTTTCCCCCAATGCCAGTAGAACGCCCTTTAGGGTTTTAAATAGGAGAGGCACATGAACCAAGGTGGATTCAGAGAAGTCTTCCTAACACTGTGACTGATGATGGATGGGAGAAGAATTGAGCTGGAGGCAGGAGAGAAGTTATGGGATACCCTACCACTACCACCAAAAAACAACAAAACAAAACAACAACAAAAACAGTCGAGAAAGGGGGACTATCTGGAAAGAAATGGATAATGTCAGAATTAGATTTGTCAGAATTAGACAGACTATTTGAATGCCCAGTGTTGATGCTTGAGACTCTTAAGATTCCTGTTGTTTTGGAAATAAGACAGTGTAGCATGTACAGCCAGTCTTAGGTTGGAGCCAGTTGGCTTGGAGATGAGGCAAATCTCATCTGGAGATGGTGCTATGTCCTTAAGTGTATATTACAGTAATCAGTAGCTTCAATTAGCACCAAAAGATGACATAGAAACATCACTACCCAGGGAAGACACTGGGGATAAGAAGACTAAGGCTGAAAATCTGGAGAATTCCAATAACCAAATTGATGAGAGAACTGCAAGGGAAGCCAGAGAGAAAGGAGGAGCAGCCAGTGTCTGGGGTCAGGGCAGGGGAATGGCTGGACTTTGGTTCACATTATAAAAATGTTGCTGGTGAGATAAGAGTTAAAGTACTCCATTGATTCTGGTAACTAGGGGGTCACTGGTAATTTTTTTTTTCTTAATTTACTCTGCATTAGTGGGAATTGAGCTGTGTGACCTTGAACAAGTAATTTAATAACAATCGCTACTTCACAGAGCTGTTATGAAAGGTCCGTGGTCTCTGCCCATCAGACAGGCCCTCTCTGGAATTTACTTCTGGGTGTTTCGGTGCTTTAGTATGCCTTCAAAACACATGACCTTGGTGAGATCATCTTTTCAGCAGATGGTGCTGCGACAGTAACCACCATGCTCTTTCCCAGAAAGGACAGGGATGTAGCTCAGTGGTAGAATGTTTACTTGGAATATATAAAGCCCTGATTAAATTGACCTATTGGAGGGAAAAATATATGTCCTGGATCTTACATCTTTCACAAGAATTAACTCACAGATCAAAATGTAAAAGACAAGACTATGAAATTTCAGAAGATGACATATGAGAAAACCTAAATAACTATGGGGTTATTTTAAGATTTGTGCATGGGTGTTTGTGTGTGTGTGTGTGTGTGTGTGTGTGTGTGTGTGTGTGTGTATGGTGTATCTGAATGCACACGTGTGTGTGGAGGAAAACATGTGGGGATCGATTCTTTCCTTGTACTGTAGAGGTCCTGGGACTTGAACTCAGGCAGTCAGGCTTGGTGGCAGATACTTTTAGCCACTGAGCCATGGTGCCAGGCAGGAGTTTTCTTTTCAAACATGGCACTGTATCAATAACCAATGAAACAACTAATAATCCTAGTTTTGTTAAAACTGAAGCTTCTGATTCATAGAAATACTATAAAGGGAACAAAAAGGCAGGTCACAAACTCAGATTAAAAGATATACATAGAATGCCTTCTGGGGTCTTTTATAAAAGTGATAGTGCCATTCACAGTCCAATCACCTTCCAAAGGTTTCATTCCCAAATGCTATTACAATGGAAACTGACTTCAACCAAAGAATTTTGGGAGATCACAGACATATAATCTATGGAAATAAGAAAATAAACAATTTAATTTAAGTTGCACATTGGAACTAAAAAGACTCCTCAGCAAGCAACACAGAGACAAGGTAAACATGGAAACACGGTCAACAGTATAAACCATTAAAGCTTTCAAATTAATGTAACGAGATAGTACCACACACCTACTGATACACTCAAGTGTATGAAGCAAAGAGGAATGCAAGTTGAAGGACCATTCGGTAGTTTCTCACATAACTTAGCCTATCTTCACTGTGTGACCCAGCAACTCTGCTCTTTGACTGATGTAGCTCCTGAGTTTTCAGCCTGAATCAGTCGGGAAAGTATGTCCATATGGAGCACATCAATGCTCACATCAGCTTTCCTTACGGTTGCTCTAACTGGGAATAGCTAAGAGACCAGCCCATACGCCAGTGGGTAGATAAACTGGGGTATGTTCAAATAACAGATTTTCATTTCATGCCCAGATAAATGAGATATCACATCATAAAACAGAGAGAGGACATGTAAATGTGTAGTATTAAGGGAACAAAGTCTGAAAGAAAAACCAAGAATCAATACCAAAGGGGTTTGGCGAACAAGAATGTTTCAACATAGGTGCGTGAATTGTTAAAAATGTACCCATGTTAGTTTTCTGTCACCGTGATAAAATAAAATCCACTTATAAGAAAATCAATTTAAATTAAAAAAAAATCACCAAGATTTATCTTGATCCATGTTTTCAGAAGCTTTGGCTGGTGGATGCCTTGATATGGTTGATTGCATTTGGGGGTGTGGTGACAGAGTGCATTGTGGCAAGGAGCACAAAAGGTTGAGAAGCAGGAAGAGTGGGAAGGAGTCAGAACCCCAGGATCCCCTCCAAGGGCACATGGTAATGTCTATGCTTCCTTCCTCCAGGCCACAAGATCCCAGTGATACAAGGGGCTGGAGACTGAGTCTTCAACCAAGGGGCTCTGTGGGACATTTAAGGCCAAGTCACAATATCCCTTTAGTATACATGTTGATAGTTTAAGAGGTTGTGTGTGTGTGTGTGTGTGTGTGTGTGTATGTGTGTGTATGTGTGTGTGTGTGTGTTCAGAAACTCAGAGTATATGGAAACTCCCTGAACCCTCTGTTCATTTTTACTGGGGTCCTAAAAAAAAAATCTCTAAAACTAAATCTATGAAAATATGACTTTGCTAAAGTTAAGTTTTTATTTTCATCCCGGGAACAGTGTACTGTTAAGGGTCTTCTCCACACTAAGAGATAGAAACCTAGGCAGCATATGCCACATTTTGGACTATTTCTCTAAGCAATTTGCTAAATGATTCAGAGTTGATGGTTTTGAACAGGCTCTGCACTTCCCCTACAAAGTTAGGGAGTGCAATCCCTTTATGGGTTGATAAATCTAATAAAACTTTGAGCAAGGCAATGGATTTCACTGCCTCTGTTTTCCTGCAGCGTTGTAGTTAAGGTCCTAGCCAGTGCTATAAAATGAACAGGATATAACTGGATATGGATCAGAAAAAACGTAGAACTCTCCTTGTTTGCATATGATATAAATGTGTACCTAAGTCAAGAGGAACCTATGATCTATCAAAACAATCTATTCAAATCATCAGATTTACCTATAGATTAGTATAATTTATGTCAAAATCCCAGCAAGATTTACTTATGCAAATTTTCAACATGATTTTAGATTTTAGGTGGCAATGTAGAGGACCTAGAATGGGCAAGGCAATCTCACAGATGATGCTATTAGCGTTCCTACTGTCAGTTTTTAAGAGTTTGTCTCTAGCTATACAATTCAGACAGTGTAGTGTCTAGAATATAAGATCCAAAGGTAGTTTTAGAAATAGATCCTCGCTTAATTTTCAACAAAGGCCCAAAGGGTTTTCTCAAAGAAAGGAAGTCTTTACCATAAACAATGCTGAAGCAACCGAGGGTGTTCTATAGGGGCAAAGCAAACCTTGACCACTAACTCATACATACAAATTAACTTGGGCTGGATCATGGGCGTACATGGAAGGATATAATCTCTCACATAGTTTCTAGAGAAAAATATCAGTGACCCTGAGGTGAAGACAGATTTCATGGGGAGAATGCGAAAGGCACTAACCAGAAAAAAAATTATAATTGGACTTCATCAAAATTTAAAACTTCTCATCAAAAAGATGTGTTTAAGAAAGTAAAAATAGAAGCCTTCGGCTAAGCGATAATATTTGCAATACATATATCTGACAGGGGATTAATATCCTGAGTCTGTAATGAACTGCAACCCAATAAGAAAAGAGCAGGAATCATAATAAGACAATAGGCATTTCACGAGATAAGGTATCCACGTAGTGAACGATATGTGAAAAGGCACCCGGCAGCAGCAACCTCTAGGGAACCGAAATGTAAATCCACAACGAGAAGCTGTTGCACATGCACAAAAATCACTAGTAAGCTCAAGACTTGGGGGAAGCCGAGCACTGACCCAGAGACCACGCATCTGAAGGATGTGTGACCTGTGTGGATGGCAGAGGTGTGAAATGACTGCTCGGGGAAACTCGTCGGCAGTTCTAGCAGAGGTAAAGACATGCTTTTCCTCGCTGAACACCTGAAGTATATACCAGGGTATATGCGCGCACAAAGACATTTGCTCAGGGATGTCCACGGACACTTCATTCCCAATCTCTCCAAACTCAAGACAGCCTACCCACCCTTCAGTCGGAGCTCTCATAAACATGTTTTGGTGTACCCCTACGTTGGGAAGTCAGAAAAAAAAAAGGGACAAATTTCTACAAAATAAGTCAGATGCATCTCAGAACATCGCAGCGAAGAAAATAAGAGCGAAAAGTTGCAAGCACTGTGTTTGCATATAGATAAAAAAAAAAAAAGGTTAAGTTGATAGGTATTGATAGAATTCAGATGACTGTCACCTCCGGGGAATCATTGACTGGGAAGGACATGAGAAAAATGTCTGCTCTCCATCTGGCTCACGATATGTAGAACTCTCTGTCTCTCTTTCACATGTATCTATGCATGCATGTATATATATGTGTGTGTGCTGGATAATATATAAATGTGTTGGTATATTACTACCCCATAAATATCTATATTTTCCACTTTATCTATCATTTTAAAAATAAATTCAATTAGACATATACCATCAATCATACACTTAAGATTTATACCTTTTAATATATGCAAAATTGAACAAATAAAGAATTCCAAGAAACCCATTTATTTATTGGAAATAGAATGCTCAAGGTGAAACAACCTGTGTTTTCTATTTTGGGGGTGATGTCCTGGCAAGCCTCAGACAGCAGCATCCGTGAAAAACGTTACTCATGAGGGAAGATCGTGGCTTCTCATTAAGACTTCCTACTTGCTCTGTTGTGCTTGTGTGTTCCAGGGCATTTGGAGCACTTATTCTTTCCTGCTCATTATGTCTTCCTACCACAATAATGCTGTGTTTGGCCAACGTAATGTTTATAGTACAAGAGAGCAGCCCAGTCTTGGGACACAACCGTGAGGGATGTACACCCATGTCATGCCCGGATGAGCTAGAACTCCATTTTTGTTTTCCCTCATGATAGTGATAGAAAAGAATGTATCTACCACATCACCTGAGTCCCAAGTGCCAAAGATTGTTTTTATCTCTTTTGGCAAAGACGCCTTACACATCTGGCATAGGAGGGGAGCCTCGGAGTCCTACTCACTAAAGTTTATGGTAGCTCATGGCCCTTCCACCCATCTTCAAATCCAGCAGCATCAGATCCTCACACCTCTGGGATCTTGCATTCCTACCTTCCTCTTCCACTTGTAAGGACCTTTGTGTCCCCACTGAGCCAAGTAAACAATGGAGAATAACATAAGGGACACTGATTAGTTCTATATGTGATCTTCATTTTCCTGTTGTAAAGTAACCTCACGGTCTAGGAAGTAAGACAGAAACATTTTTGAGGTGCTCTTATTCTGCCTTCAACACTTCTGTTAATTTATTGCAACTCTACATCTCCGTAAAATCAGTTTATGCATAAGTGCTCTGCCCACTTTATTGGCAGAGTACTTATTTATGTTCTGGAAAATTTCTGATTCACTTATACGGTGATTCATTTATGTTCTGGAAAATTCATCAATGGGGTAAGACTAGAGACCCATTATATTCACTGTGGGATGGCTCTCTTGTCACACGGCTTTCACATTTTCATAGGTGTTTGGTTCTCTTTGTTTACCAGTATCACCTGTACTCCGCACTCAGTAGCCCTTAAAAAAGGGTCACTTGCTCCACTAGTACGGTTAGGTAGAAAGTGACCTCAAGCCTTTGGGAATGAACTAGCAAAATACTGTGCCTTCACTTCTGTGAGATCGTGATACAGTTCTTCAAAGGCAAACAGCCTTCCCTTTCAGTTGATGGGCTCTGACTCTGAAAACAGTGTGAGAGAGCATGGTTTTCCGATATAGTATTAGGCCCCAACATTTTGTTTGCTTTTAATTGGTCCTCTTTAGTTGTATAGGTAAAGCACCACCACCATCAGTTGCCCCAAATTCTTATTGCAAGAGTACCATAGAAATGCCATGGCCCTATTAGATGTCTTCACCGATTCCTACAGGTTAGGCGAGTGTTTCCTATTGTCATCTCAGCTGTGGTAACCATTATGGAATTTATATTTACTTTCCTTCTGATGGGTAAGTGCCACCGCCTGGCCTCTTGCATGCCAGAAGCTTTTCGTGCCACTGATACTGAGGAGCCAATGTCTATAACAACCTCCCATTACACCTCCTGGCCCACAAATGATGACAACCATTAGTTCCCCTCATTCTCATCATGTTAGTGAAGGGATGGCCTCTGGGTCCTTATAGAGAACAGAGCTGAGCTTTTAAATGTAATGTAATAAATCCATTTAAACATCTCTGATCCTTTTGGCCCTTTTCTTAATACTCTGCTAAGAGAGTTCTGGCTTCTCCAGTTCATTTACTGGAGGCCTTCAGAAAATGGCAGGCTTGAGAGTTAAGGAACCATCCCTACAGCATATTAGGCTTGGCTCCAGAAGTCCTTGCCAGGATTTTGTATCTTGCCTGCATTCATATCTATATTCTTCCATGTCTAACTTTATAATATACTTTCACAGCAGTCTCTAATTACATTCCCAGGCATGTTGTCCTTAAACATGTGAGATATACTTAAGAAAAAAAATTTTGGTGAATAGTCTTTTTTTTTTTTCCATAGCATGGAGAATGCTTAACATTTAACACTAGGCATAACATTCATCACTGTGCTAGGGCTTGGTACTAATGTTGATTACAGAAGGCTATAAACTAAAGCTTGGCAAATAAAATCCCACGGGATGGTCACAGAACACTGTTGTAAAATTGAGTAACATCCATTTATTTGTGTATGGTTCATAACAGTTTTCATAAGACGGTGGCAGAGTTGAGTAGTAGCAACAGGGAACAATTTCTGCAAAGACTATATTGTGTGTGCATGTGTGTGTGTGTGTGCGTGTGTGTGTGTGCGTGTGTGTGTGTGTGTGTGTGACTCTTCAAAAGGTGTTTGCTTAGCGCTGTATCATAGAAGTTTCTGAAGTGATAGAGACATTCCACATTCTACACCATCTAACATAGCAGTCATTGGCCACATGCACTTCCTAAATTCAGCTAGTGAAATCAGAAAAAAAGTAATTCTTACTCTATTTTATTGTTTTTTACTTATAGTTGCGCTAATAGCTACTGGGTTGAATGACATGAGCCTAGAAACAATGAAAAGACACATCAAAAAACAGAGATCTTTCGGGAGAACATTCATCATGTTGGGTTTTTTATGGTCTCCAAGAAATGGAAGTTTACTTCTAAGTAGCCAGTGTGAGAGGGTCAGTCTTTCTGTCCATAGAGCTCAGGAATATCTGTTGGCATGATAGTGTTCAAGGATACTCTGCTGGAGGATCTCATCCTAGGTCTCTGGGTCCTAATTTCAGCATAGGAGACACTGGAACAGTGAATTCAATCTTCTTTTAGCCAGACATTGAATCTTGGGACTGACTTTTATCATGTCTTTCTGAATGCAGATGAAGTTTTCCTTAAATGCCATCATTGAGTCGTCCTGGCTTTAAGTACCCCCAAGGAGTCATCAGTACAGAACACCCTGGAAGTTACAGGTTACTGATTTAACTTTTTATTTTTCTCCCTCTTATGAACATTAATAGCTGCCAATTAATCTTAGAACCTTTAATTATATCTGTTCCATATCTTTCAAGCAGCGGGTCTACTGTCTAAGCCAGGACATCTTCTTCCACGTGTTTTCCATCTTCATCTACCGCACAGATCAAGTCATGCAACACTCTACCAGAGGTAAACACTGTCCCACCTCTGCTGAACGTGTGCTTCTTGCAATCACCCTTGGGTCAACTTTGGTAAGCTGAGTTCTTTCAGAAGCAGATCCTGACACGAAGATTTGACTGCGTGTGGTATATTGGGGGATGAGTCCAGAGGAGAAGACAATTGAGGGAGCTGCAAAGGAAGACAGGAAGGAAAAGGCAGGAAGCAAATAATAATGATTGTTCTAACAAAATGTAAACAAACGCATTGCCCTAGAGGGTATTGGTTCTCAGTTCTGCAGAATATTCTGGGAAAAATGTAGGGTACGACTCAGACTGGTCTTGCTATCGTCTCAGTCTGTCAGTGCACTGGTGCTCTGTATAGGATGGTCTAAAAGTCTTCAGTCGAGAGTGCCAGGTACTTATATCTTCATATGCAGGAATGGTGAATGTTAAGGTGATACCGGCAGAGCATAGATGACATTTCCTATAACACTGAGAATATAAAAAAACAAACAAACATGAATCCATTATAGTATTCTGATAAAAGGGGGCAAAGCAATAAAAGCAAGGTCAAAATAATACACACACACACCCCCTCCCTTTTGGTCAGCATGGGAAATAACTTGTTTGCAATACCTCATTCGGGCAATTGACAACACCGAAGAAAATACTTAATGCAGTTTTTCATAATGATGTACTATACAGTAAGCAACTCATTTAAGTTTGTGAAAGAAAGGTCCTCCTTAAAGAAAAACGATCATTTTTACCATATTTTGTAAGGCTAAAATAACATGAAGTCTTTTATTTACTAGAATAGATTTCAGAGTGGAAAAAAATGGAATAAACAGAACAAAGGCAGGGGAAATCTCAGCGTCGAGTTTGAATTGAATGCTGTATGAATTTTGCTGTATTTTCCTATCTTGTTTTTATTTTTGAAATTTGTAAAGAGTACTTTTTTCTTTTCTGTCCCCTTTAGCACCATTATTAGCCTTGGGCTGTATGCACATTCTTAAAATTCTGATTATCTATTATTAAGTTAAACAAAACATTAAATGATACAATTAAATTGCAAGTGACAGCATTTTTCCCTAGGTTGAAACTTCCCAATCATAGTTTCAGTCCCTGATTGGGTCTTATTATCTCCCTAGCATTTCCCTAATGAATTGATGCATGGGTAGATCACCTGGGCTTCTTTTGAAACCATGTGCCTGTGCACACCTCATAGGATTGTTATGAGAATTTCAAAAAACAAGGCATAACTGCTTTCCCTGGCACACAGGAAAGGCATTGAGTGAAGACAGTGTCTTAAATTTAATATATATATTAAATTTATTATTTAATATATTAATTTATATATATGAACTTTATTATTTAATATATAAATATATTATTATATATAAAATTTATAATATATATTAAATTATATATATATAATTTTCAGATTTGATCCATACAAAGATGTGCTAAGATGAAGGTTATATGAAATATCCTTTAGTACAAGCCACCATAAGCCAAAGAAGCTGATTTAAAAGACCTAACAGCTACTCACAGGACAAAGATTCCTTCCTTTTATAGACTTTAGAGGGAGGGGTCTCTGAGTTTAGCAACTTAATGAAGGTTCTAGGCAGGATATAAGGCTGTAAGTCAGGTGGCCTTGGGCCTGGGAAGGGAGAGAAGCTGTAGAGGGGGTGGGGCCAATTCTTTCTAGAAGGGCAGCATCCTTTGTCCAGTTGATTTGCTCCCGTGCTCTGCTCGCCTTTCCAAACCTAATCAAGAAAAGATCCTTTCCATTGCCAAAAGCATAAATACAGCACCTGCTTTATTGAGCTCTAAGTTAACTCAACACTTAAAACAGGTAGCTTAGCAAATGGTTGATGGGATGCAAAGTCCTGGGACAAGGGGGAAGCAGTTACCTAAATATTGTCAGATGAGATGGTCTGGAAATGAAATGCTATTCCATTTTACATTTGTATGAATATGTATATGAACTTTCTTTCTAGAAATCTTCTGCTGCCAGTCTCATTTCATTCTCGCAGACCTTCCAAAGAAGAGGCTCAATAAGCATGGGTCCTACCTCAAGAAACTCCAAAATGGCAGAACTGGAACTGGACTCCAATCTACTGAAGTCTCCAAAGCCCAAATGAGGCTGAGCTGCCTGTATGTCAGCACCAAAGAAAGAGAGAGCAACAGAGTAGGGGCTTGCTAAAGGGCTAGGAGAAGGACACTTTTATCCTGCACAAGGGAGTCTTTAGCATATCTTAGGGCATCTATATTTGTCCACATCGTATTTACTTTGAGGCAGTGACAATCCTTGTAGGACTTGGAATGGCTCAATGTTCAATTCCCAAATAATTCTCACTTCAGGACTCATAGATTAAGTGTGTGTGTGTGTGTGTGTGTGTGTGCGCGCGCGCTTGGGTGTGTGTGTATTCACATGTGTATGCTTGGGCACACATGTGATAAGATGAGTGAATGGTAGAAGTCAGAGGGCAATCTCAGATGTTGTTGCTTTGTGCCTTGTTTTGAGACAGAATGTCTCTGCTTTTGCTGCGTACTCCAGGCCAGCTGGCCAGCACAGTCTCCGCCACCATCTTTCCAGAAGGACACTGGGATTACAGACCGGTGCTACCACACCTGGCTTTGCATGTGTTCTGGGATTTTGAACTCAGGTTGCCACGCAGAGCAAATGCTTTAGTCAGTGAGACATCTCTGAAGCCCCAAGATTGTATTTTTTTAAGCATTCATCTACCCGGGTAAAAATACAATGAGATTTTGCTTCAGAGTTTTTAAGTAGCAACGTTAGAATAACTACAGGGGACAGGGGTGTCATTCAACAACAAAGCAGGTGCTTAACTGTAACTACAAAGTGTGTTCTGGTCAGGGAACAATCTAGTATCATTTTCTTTTACCCCTTGTATGATATTAAACATTTCGTCTTGTAAAATTGTGAATAATTACTCCTGCTCCAGTTCTTGAAATCTCAGTGTGTGCTAGAATGATAAAAGGAAGACTATCATTGCAATCTTTTGTGTGTGAAAAACATATTGAAAAAGGAAAAATCCTTATATACGTTTCTTGTTTTGTAAGTAAAGCATCGCTGTGGTTTTAATATTTCCAACTCCAAGAAGAGGGATGCTGGCTCCAAATGTGCATCAACTTTGACTGCTGATGTAAAGCCCTGGTTGCTCTGGTCCTGTACCAGCTATCCCTGCTAAATGTACTTCTCACCCTTCATCAAAGAAGCTTCGCGTTGAATCAGCTGGAGACGTCTACAGAAATGCACAGCTGGCCAGAATGCAGAGAACAACAGACCTCGTGGTGCCCATTCCCAACTGACACATTTACACGACACCTGTACACTGAAGGCCCAGGGGGCATCGTGAAAGAGGGGGCAGCATGATTGCAAAATCTGGAGGATCAGGAGGTCTGCTGTGACCTAGCATCTTCCGTACGTGACGCCAGCCGCACCCGTGGAATCCCAACAGTATGGCAGCTTACACAAGACCTTCAGAGTGACAACCCTGTGTGACATGTCTATGTGGATGAGAGAACTCTCACAAATGCCACACCTAGACCAAGAGCTACAGGCAATTAGAGGTCGCCGGGGGAGGGAAGAATAGTGTTCTCCGGGGACAAGCTCCATGATAGGTTATCCAGTCCCAATTGGTAAGTCCTAAATACATACACAAATGGATTCAGCAGGAAATGTATTGGGGATGTATCATATATATATATAGATATATATGATATATATCTATATCTATATATATATATAGATATAGATATATATGATATATATATCTATATATATATCTATATCTATATATCTATATATCTATGCATATATGCATATATCTATATGCATAGATATATAGATATACATATGCACACATGGAGGTAGCAATAAGAAGAAGAGGTCAATAATTTGAGGGGGAGTCATGGGAATGAAGGATTTGGAGGGTCAGAGGGAAGGGTGGAAATGATGTCAATACAGTAGTCGGTTGGGAAAGAAAGAAAATAAAACACATTAGACAGTGGAATCTCCCACCTCCCTGATCTTCAGCACAGCTAATAGCTATGCCGTTCTTCGTTCCAACTTTGATTTTGCAGGGTTTACAAGGCATTTCCACATACTTCATTTCATTGAAACTTCACGACAGCAGTATTCAATTATAAATGTGAGATTGGGGAAATTGTTTTCCAGTGAACTTTAATAACCTTCTCACAAAAGGAAGCTACCATGACTGACTACCTTCTATTCACATTTTTTTTTTCAAAAATGGGCCAGGATTGATTCACTGTGACCTCTGGGCTCAATTCATATAGCAAAGAGCATACTGGGCTGTGGAGAATCAATCCCAAATCTGCTATGCACTCGGTTCTATCAGCTGTATCCTTAGCTAAACACAAAACATTTGCATGGGTGGTAGATAAAAAAGAGAGACACCTAAAGGGTGCTTCCTCAAGCTTGCTAACAAAGAAACACATTGGGTTAGCCAGTCTAAACTGGCTATGATATTGAGTTCACATGAGTTCACATGTCTGACCTCTTCTAAGTAGGTAGACACAGACTTACACTAATAACCACTGACTGTGAAGCAGCAGGTATGGAAGGAATAGAAGGAGCCCAGCCCGCAGCTTAGGCTACAGGCTAACAGCATTGGTTAATTAGTGGATTCTTTGTTTTAAGAGATCGTAAAACTTGAATTTTGTAATCAAGACTGTTGGGGAGGGGAGTTCTGAAGAGAGGTTGATGTCTTAGGTGAATCTGGCTTCCATATTTCCACCCTAGACTAATGGAACGATAACGGCCTTGATTCTGAAGAGAGGAATCACTGTTACCTGTTCAATTGGTTTGTATTTAATGAACTGTTTATTTTGGCCAAGAGGTTGCTGCAAGGGACCCATTAGCCTGCCAGAGACTGACTATGATTTTATTTCTCTCCCAGGGCAAACCGAAGGGCCATTAACATTTTTCAATTTTCACTCGATTTCCAAGTCATGAGAAAACAACAACAATAACAACAACCAGACACAAAACAATAACCACTAGGTAAATAGGCTGCATTCCCCGTTGTGACTTTAATGTTTGATGCTAGTGTTTCCTCTTCAGCTCTCTGGCCTCAGCCTGGAACAGAAGAAGGAGTGATGTATAGGGGGATCATTTCCACGGAAACAAAGAAGCAGGGACGAGTCTCTGGCTCCTTTTTCTGAGCAAAATGCAAAGTGATTTGGAGTTCTGTGACCTAGCTTGAAGGGTTGTAATGGTCCTGATAGTGATTCATGTCCTCACAAAACAAACAGCCATCTTTCTAACCCCTCACAGATTACAGGGACCTCCTCCACTGAGCTGCCTCTGGTAGCTGGCTTTGATGAGGAGACCCTGGCAGCCAGTCTAAGAGAGAAAAGAACATTCTGGGAATTTTAAGTGCTTTGGATCAGTGGTTGTCATGTACAATTGATGTTCATTTATATTTCACTAGCCAAAATCTAATGCTGCCCCAAAATTGGGAAAGAAATATTTCAAATACTAATCAGGCTCAATCCAGCTTTAATGTAAAAAATGAGCTGTCCTACCTCTTTCAGTCTTGGTCTCAGAAGGGAGATTTAATACTTCCTGACAGTGCTTTAAATACTTGCCTGTGCAGACTTCAATGAATCCACAATAATTATATCAGTTAAACCAGCTCGGGGTTTCCAAAGCCGTTGCAAGCTTAAGGTGCTTTGGAGTGCCTCATCGTAGCATCCGTTCTTTGATAGTAGGTTTAGTAGAGAAAGGGCCGCTGTGCAGATGGATCTCCACTTAACCATTTAACCCCTCTACCTGCTAATTATTGCTTCTGCTGTTGTTTTTTAATCTATCGATCGTGAGGTCTGCAGTCTCCCAGCCCCTCCAGTCTTTCCAGGAAGTTTAATTACCGCTCTGGGAGCCATGTGCTATTCCCAGCAGAGGGCTTCAAGGAGGGTCCAGTGGGTTTTAATTCTCAGAAGATCAAACCCTAAAGATGTCAGTAGATATTCATTAAGAACTGGCTTAATATGAAGTATCCAAATAAGCCTCATTTCTAAAAAAGGAGAATAAAAATTATCTTTGTTTTACAGATGGGGAAAAAAATCAAATATGGGGTTGACATTTTTTTTTTTTAATTGAGGAGGAAGGATACAGTGAGGTGGTGGCTTCTTTAGACAGAAATTAATTGTCTCTATCTCTCATCACTCCTTCAAGAATATTAAACAGTTTCTGTGTAGCTTTGGCTTCAATCACTGTGTGAATTTTTAGTGAATTAAACTCTCCGTTAAAGCAATCTTGACATACTCTGCTGGGGTTTGAATAGTTTGTTTCCTTACACTCAACATTGAAAATTAATCCTCATGAGAGATACTAAACTGTAGTAGCAAGTATGACCTGTGATAAGTGATTAGGGGATATTCTCATGACTGGATCAATCCATTTGTACAGTTAATGGATTGATGCACTAATGGATTATCTTGAGAGTGAATCTGCTGTAAAAACCAGTTTGACGAGGTCTCTGGGAGCTCCCCACTCGTGCCGAATGACGCCTTCCACTTCCTCAGGACTCTACGAGGCAGAGGTAACCAGTAGACAAGCACTTTAGCCTTAAATCAGGATTGTAAGCCAAAGTAAAACACTTTCATTTGTAAGTGACCTAGTACATGGTATTGAGTTCTTAATAGCAGAATATGTAGTAATGTGTGCTGGGTTGACAGCACCCAGACTCCACCTCTATAATGACTGAACAAACACAAGAGGGCATTTAAGAACGTATTTCCACCGGACGACCAGCCAAGATGCAACAACCATAGCTGCAAATATCACTAATGCAAATGTAGGGACGAGCCAGCTTCCTACAGTATCTGGGTGTGCCGGTGATCAGCCTTGCACTGAGAAGTACGGTGTGTGTCATCCTTTGTATCTGAAACGTCTCCTCTACGCTCACCTTGAATGTTCGTTCCCAGCCGGGCATAGCACTTTGAGGGGCTGTGGAAACTTTATGGAGTGATCCTGAGCTAAAGGAAGCAGGCCACTGAATGTGGATCCTGGTGGACACAGTACCCATTTCCCCTTTCTGGTGGGCTCTGTGGTTCCTGTTTGGCTATGGCATAAACAACATTTTTCTACTCAATGCTTCAGTCTCAAATGCTCTCTCCCCAAAGTCTTTAGGGTCAACGGCCGAGGACAGGGCCCAGTGAGACTGTGAGCTAAAATGAACCCGTCCTCTATCAAGTTCTCATAGCTATGCAGAAAAACTCAGTAATGCAGTGTCCTGAAATGGAAGCATAGGGACTATGGATGCACAAAATTCTTCAGATGTCTGCTATCCACTGCATCTGCCCATCAGGATCTTAGTTTCTTTGAAAATATAAATAGGGCCACTACCATCTAGTTATCACATTTGGTAATTCTTTGCCTGCTCGTAATTTCCTTTGCAAATTAGAAGTCATGGAGTGAATGCTTATTAATAAAAAAGAAATTATCAAAGAGATGCATGTAAGTGCTTATGAAATCATAGGAAGCCTGCAAAATATAGACACTGCAGGATCAAAATAGAGGAGGGATGATAAAATGCGGTTTCCTGTGAAGTTCTCAGTACACATTTCTCATATCTTCCTCTTAGTTTTCTTTCTTTTTAACTTGTTATTGATTCTTTGTGAACTTCACACCATACATCCCAATCTTATTCATCTCCCATCCCTCCATTTCTGCCCTCCACCCTTGCAACCTCCCCCCCCCCCAAAAGAAAACGAGCAAACAAAAATCTTGCCATGGAAGCTGCAGTGTGTCACGATGTGTCCCACAGTATACCCTTTTGTCCAAACAGCTTTTCTTGCAAATGATCGTTGCAGCGAGTCATTGGCCTAGTTCAAGGCTTCTGTCTTCTCCTTCTCTGTAAGTACTATATCCTCACTGGGACCCATCTTAGGTATCATGTTGTTGCCCTGGGTCATGAAGATATTGCAGCTTTGGCTCTGGAGGACCAGCCCTTGCATGCACTGCAGAAATTCATAGATGAGGTAGGCCTGGATCTAGGCCTGGGTGATAGCTGAGTTGGTTCACCCAACATCTCTCCCATGTACTCACATCACCTGGGCTAGCTCTCCAGCACTGCCCAGGCAAGGGGCGTGACCAACTTACCTGCTCTTATGCCATCTGGACCAGCTTCTCTCACACTGCCCAGTTGAGGGATGAGAGCATTTCTCCCTTGTGCTGGGTCAGGGCCTGCTCTGCATAACCCGCAGACACCTATAGGGCCCTGGGCAGCGGCCCAGAGCAGGTCCTTTGGTGATAACAGACCCATCTACACCAGGCCTTTGGTGATAACAGACCCATGCCCCCACCCCACCCCCCAATCCCAACCCATACTGCTGGCCAGTGGCCCAGAGATGGCCCTCAGCAGCACCATGGGCAAGGACTTCACAATGGCCTCAGATGGCATCAGCAGCTGCTCATATGAGGCTGTTCCTCACTACCCTCAACTATCTAGTTCCTCCTAACTCCATCATGCACACATTTTCTGCTTCTCTTTCTCTCTGGGTGTCTAGGGTCATGTCAGAAGTGCTATGCTCCACCTATGTCACTTGGTACTGGGCTGGGGTTGTCTCTCCTCCTAGCTATCTTATAACATTGTTAGTTTGCTTCTGATGACTTCCTACGGATCCCAGCTTTCACCATCTGACGCTGTTTTTAAATCCCGCCTTTTTCCATCAACATCTTTCTCCAAGATAGACAACAGTAGCTAAATTTGCTTTTTTCACTCAAGTGAGAACACTGGATAACATTAGCAGGCTAAGAAGAGGGTGCCTCTTAAATCAATGGCTTGGACAGTTTGGGGGATTAATGACAAGTTTGGATGCTCTAGTAGTAAGAGTTTCAAATTTGCAAGTCATAAGATAAAAGGCTTACTTCTCACTTCGCAGTTTATTAATGCACAGACTGCTTAATAGGACGTTTGCCATTTAAACCTCCCTTACAGTTTATAGGGAGTATAAAATTACATACATTTTAGCTTGTTTAAGCTCCACCGTAAGGTTGGTCATTTGTCCTGACCAACACTTAATACTCTAGGTGTCGTCAGTCAGCTTTCCGATTAGAAACTCCGCCCTCCAGAGGTGCTCAGACCCAGTCTCCAAGAACAACAGAGGGCTCCTAATTAGCATAATTCATGTTAAAATAGATTTTCTACGGTAAAACGAATGGCTTGCCAAGTTGCATTAGTGATGCTACATGTAGAACCTTCCGGGTGAAAATGTGTTGGGTGTACTGTCTAGACTCCCCTTTTGCTTTCACAAACTGAGTCACATAAAAAAATCCTGTCCCTTACACCTGTAAGTTGTCTGGAGACTGCTTTCTAGACTGTGCTGGGTTTAGTCCTTGACTGAACCTTCAGTTTCCCAGGGATGTGATGGCTCCTTTAAGGTTAGTTGAACACAGTCTCTGGAATTTGGCCGTATCGGCTTCAAGTAAACGCTGCAGGTAGCTGTTGGACTACCTAAAGGCCCAGAGCTAGACTTTCCTCAGACTTGTAGACTAGATTGTAAGCACAGTCTTGTGCTTGGTTCCTATTAAATTTTCAATATTTGCCTCTATCTGAAGCCAAATTTGCTTGGGGATTTAATTCTAATATAAACTAACAAAAGAGGTTATAGGGAGAATTGACAGTCACTGCCCATGTCTAATTGTTGGTGATTGCTGTTATTTGAAAAAAGTTCATTATCACCCCTCACTTAGTACTTAATCTTTCTTTAGCTCATCCCATATAAATAAGTATATTTGTAAATATATATTATGAACTCTCACAGGACACTTTTAATTGGAAAGGAACAGGCTGAGGCAAAGGGAACAGAACTTGCTTTGGAAAACTCAGGCTGCCCTATGACAGGATAGAGAGCAGGGATTTTATGAGTTCTTGGAGGGATATAGACAAATCTCTCCCTCTGGGTTTAAGGTGACTTTCCCATGTAAAATACAGATTAATGACCAGTTTATCTTTGGGGATATTCTGACCTTATCATGTACTTGTTGAGTTTTTCTTTGAAATAATAAAGGGTAAGAGATAGGCACATTCCATACATAATTAGGGAAGGAGAGAAACCATGTAGGTAATATCCTCTATTAAGACAGGGGGTCATGTTGCTTGGTCCCATGATTGCCCTGATTTCTATTTCACTCCCCCCTTGAGGTTCTCTTCCTCCTTACTGGAGGGAGAAGGTTCAGTGTTCAAAACTGCTTCACAGCTGGATTGAGGACTGTTGAACCAATCTATTGGAGGAATGGGCATTCTTAAACATGTGATTCATTGGGGAGAAGCCTAGTGCCATGGGCTCTCCATCTCCCATGCCACATTTTATCCTGTTTAATGGGTGTGTTTTCCTGCATGCATGCCTGATGCTCACAGAAGCCGGACTAGGGCAACAGATGTCCTAGAACTGGAGTTACAGGTGATTGTAAGACTCTACATAGATGCTGGGAGATGAGCCCAGGTTTCCTGGAAGAGCAGAGAGTGCTCTTAAAAAAGGAGCTATATTTTCAGACCCATTCCATCCCCGAGATTCTAGATGGCTCCCATTATTAATTGTTAGATGGTGATGCACACAGATTTCCAGACAATAGGTTCTGTAGGAAATTGTGTGATTCAACACATGTGTGGGGTTTACCTCTATTAGCAGTCACATTAAGACCTTATAGCTTGATCTGACTACTGCTTGATTTTTCTCTCCCAGAGGTTGTTGGGACTTCTCTAGTTCCTCCCCCTTAGGGAAACTGAAGATCCTATAAAATTGTGAGTACATCCTGCTAATTTTCTTTTATGAGTCAGAACCAACCCATTTGGAACAATCCATAAGAACAAAACACAGTTATAAATAGCTAGGATATGTCATCGACAAGATTATGATGATGACAATGATAAATAAAATTTCCATATGCAAATTTTATGGAAAAACCTTGGGTTCTGTTTGGTTGTACTGATCATGAAATTTAATAATGTTTGAGGAGCATTGACATAAGCCAGTAAGGGCTTTTTCCCCCCTCATCTAATAAACTAGGGCTAGGCATTCTAAAGCTCAGCTATTCCATAAGATATCCAAGATCTATCTAACCACACTGCTGCCTCATCCTCAGTCTTTCAAGATGGCTACACTAGCTCCAGGTGTGTCGTGGGGAAGGAGAGTGAGAAAAGAGCTTTTTCGAAGTAATGTTTTTCCATAAAATTCAAGAAAAAGCTGTTTAAAAAAATCCACCTACTTTGGACAGAACTTTGGCATCTCCTACTTTCAAGGAAATTAGGAAGGAGTGGTTTTAGACAGATATTTTACCATCTTGAGCAAAATCGAATCCTGACATCAAGCAAGACGGAAATGGATATTGACAGGCAACAATTATTGTTTACAATTTCTGTATATGCCAGTCTCTTTACTGACAACTTGCATGTCTAATATGCCTTTGTACAGAAACAACTATATGCATAATAAAACTGAGTAGTAAAGATTTTTAATAACTTGTTTAAGAAAAAGAAGTTGAGCATGGTTGTGTGTGCCTGCAATTCTAATACTTGAATGTAATTTCAATGATGGAAGCAAGAAGATTACATATTCAGGTCATTCTGCTATACACACTGAAACTATATAAGAGAGAGGAGAATGGAGGAGGGAGGGAGGAAGCAAGGAGAGAAAGGGAGAAAGAGGAAGAGTGGGAGAAAGAGAGAGGAAGAAAGAAAATGGCATTCATTTTTAAAATCCAAGTCAGTTTGACTAATACCATTAATAATAATGATGATAATAACATAATAATAACAACACATAATCAACATTGGCCAAATGCTTGGCTCAGGTTAGATATTCTTCTAAGTGCTTTATGTTCATTGATTCTGTTCAAAAACTTTTTGAGGAAGGCATTTTTATATTCCTCATTTATCAGGCAAAAAGAGCAAAATTTAGTTAAACAGAGATTCATTAAAATCATAGGAGTCATACAAGTGAAACTCAAGTCTGACCCTTGTTCTATATGACTTTTTAGCTCATGAACAGCTACTCCACAGCTTTTGTAAAACTTGCCTGGCCAAACTGTGTGCACTTTCATTATCAATGAGCAAGCCAATGGCCAAGTACACATAAGGCAGCTGTCTCTGTCCTTTATAACAAAATAATCAGACTGAATAATTTGTAAATAATAGAGACCTGCTTCTCTCTGTTTTGGAGGCTGAACAGTCCAGGTTCAAGGTCTCCACAGATTCTGTGACTGGGGAAGACTGATCGCCTACCTTCAGGATGCTGCCTCTGCTTGTAGCCTCAGCTGAGAGAAAGGATTGAAGGAAACAGCTTGTTCATTTGAACTCTCTTAAAGTGGTACTGCTCTCCTCAATGAGAGCAGACCGGATGGCCCAGTGACCTCCAATTTCCCAATGCCCACACCATCACCTTAAGAGTTAAGTTCCAGTGTATAATTTCTTTGTTGTTTTTATTTGTTTGTTTTGGACAAGGGCAAAGTATAGCCTCAAACCAGAAAAACAGCTTACCAGTACTGAAAATTAAAACAAACAAACAAACAAACAAACAAACAAACTAGTGAGATATGGAGCTGGGAGTTGACATGAAAGCGTTGTGAAATGGGAAGATGAATAGTATCTAGCCGGCATCCACCTCATGTAGAATAAGGACTCAGCCTTTTCCAATGACACCAAGGCAGGCCTCTTTTCTTTTTTTTTTGAGGGGGGGGTGGACTATATTCTATTAATTTTTTTTAAATTATACTTTATTTACTTTGTATTCCCCCATAAATCCCTCCCTTCCTCTCCCTTCTTCACGCATGCCCCTCCCCAAGTCCACTGATAGGGGAGGTCCTCCTCTCCTTCCTTCTGATCTTAGTCTATCAGATCACATCAGGAATGGCTGCATTGTCATCTTCTGTGGCCTGGTAAGGCTGCTCTCCCCTCAGGGGAGGTGATCAAAGAGCAGACCAATCAGATTATGTCAGAGGCAGTCCCTCTTCCCATTACTATGGAACCCACTTAGACACTAAACTGCCATGGGCTACATCTGTGCAGGGGTTCTAGGTTATCTCCATGCCTGGTACTTGGTTGGAGTATGAGTCTCTGGGAAGACCCCTGTGTTCAAATTTTCTGGTTCTGTTGCTCTCCTTGTGGGATTCCTGTCCCCTCCAGATCTTACTATTTCCCACTTCTTACGTAAGATTCCCTGCACTCTGCTCAACAGTTGGCCATAAGTCTCAGTGTCTGCTTTGATAGTCTGCAGGGCAGAGCCTTTCAGAGGCCAAGGCCTCTTTTCTTAGATTGCTGAGCAGTCCTGGTTAAATCACAGGATGTTCCTGTCGGAGGAGAGGAGTCCCGCCTACTGCCCATCTCCTGACCATGTTTCCCTTGCTCTTCACTAACAAGACCCTCCTTTTGCTAATGACAACATTAGGCTCTGTAAAAACAACTCACCTTAACAAACCTTTTTGGATCTAGAGAATGGCCACAGTCTAAGAGGCCAGTCAGCGGTATGTTACCAAACAGTTCCGTCGGAGCTACCTGAAAAGCAGCTGTTAGTTGCTCAGAAGAAGGAAGCTTGTGCTCTGTTCGGCAGCATGAATATTAAAATTTGAATCATACAGAGAAGATTTGGTATGGCCCCCATGTAAGAATGACACGTAAGTTTATGAAGTGTTCCGTTATCTTGTGCAGTTCCTGGAGGTTGTTCAACACTTTGCTGATTCATCCCAAATACAAAATGCCGTATCCAAATGCAGTGTGTGGCAGCCAAGATTGAAACGATGTTTTCACTACAGAAGATGGGAGTGGGAGGATGTCAAAAAGCTCAAGCATTTGCCTTTCTCGTTCTCTCAGCCTAGCCTGGAATGGGATTGTGATATGCAGGTGGGAAAGTGTCACAGGAGCGAAGGTTATGGCATCACTCTTAGCGTGAAACAGTAGTCAGGCAATCAGCCTGAGTCACTGGTAGGACTGTGCGGCCTCCGCACTGATCTCAGCTGGCTTATCTTTGCACTAACACTGAGTCATGAAAAATAAACCCTATTTAGGTAAGTCCCTGTGGTTTCTATCTCACTGTGGCACAGAGCTGAACATTTCCAGTGATAGATGGTCATGTCCCCTACAATTAGGTTAATTTTAAAGGAGTCGTGTTCAGCACAGGGCGTATCATGGTCATGCTTCAACCTTCACTGTACAGAGGACCAAAGTGATGTTTAGCTTGGAGTTGATGGAGTTACAGCTTGGGGACCTCACTCTAAAGGGCTTCAGCACTGCAAGGTGACATCGCAAATCTTTCCCCCCCGAGGCTGAGTGTTTGTTCCCCTACTCTGAATCTTAGCGGTAATGCAACTGTAATGTAGACTTTAAATAGAGATGCCTGATACGAAAGAGATGTCTGTAAACATTTCTTTCAGGAAAAGAGAGCAAATAAGCTCCCCCTTTTCAACTTCATTTTGGATACACACCCAGGCTTCTTGTATCCCTTCTCCCTGAATTTGGTCCAAATTTTGCTTTATTCAGAATTTCTCTGGTTAGTCCTGCTAATGGGTTCTCACGAGTGGTTCTGCTCCTAGGAAGAAGGCAACTTACAGGGAGAGAACTGGCAATATCCAGTTCTCCAAGCTTCCACTCAGTCCGTGGCCATATCTTTAGCCTCACACAGTAGATCTGCATTTTTAATTAGGATTTTCATTGAGAGCTAAGTCTTTTCATGACATGCTCTTGGAATGAAGTCATAATCATCTCTACTACATATTTATTATGTATATATATACATATACACACTGCATACATATTTATATATAACATTAGGATTGTTGCTATGGAAACGATTACAGTACTAACAAATTAAGCATTGTGACTCCACTGTAGTAAGAAATAAGAAATTCAAATGAAACACCAAGCTGTGGTTTAAGCACCAAAAGCTTTAGTAATTAAATACATTGAGACAGTACAGAAAACCGCGAATTAATATTTAGGAGCCTTTTCCAGTATGAAAGTCAGCTTTGATATTGTTTTCTTTTTTCCAGGGCATCAGCAACCTACATCTTTATAAACAAAGTTTGTCACTGGATTAAGAAGACCAAAGCTGCTGCCCTGGAACCTCACACACCTACGGTCTCAGCTCTCATTGTACGCAGCCCCACCTCCCACAGTCAGCTTTACGTTAATCAAAAGGAGCACTTTTTACAGAGAAAGCTTAAATGTGAAGTCGCCCTAACATCCCCCGTTTCATTCAGACAACATGTAGAAACTACCCCTGGGGTTTTGAATATATTAACATCCTTTCACAATTAACCCTAATGGGGCCAGTGTAGCGTTTTCCCCAGCCTCTAGATTCAAAGCTGCAAAATGCATAGTGTTTAAATAGATCTCATTATATCAGCTACACCAAATCTCTCCTCTTTATATACAGAGGATTGCACCTCTTTCTCTGTCATGCAACATTAAAATAGGAGCATACACAAGGTTGACATGAATTTGACAAAAAATTAATGATTTGTACATCACTTTAATGCTTCAAATCTGCAATTCATGTATGCTAATTAATTCATAATGGGCTGTTGAAGAACAGAATTGTCATCCTGCTGTTTCACAGGTTTCTGGGAGCTTCCATGCAGCACAGACTTGCCAGGCTGGCTTCTGGATCCTGGGCTGTAACATGGCAGATCTATGATAGCATCCCCCAAAAAAACTCCCCCCTCACACACACAATTGTTTCCTGGATATGGTGCTTTAATCTATCAGAGTTACGATGGCATATCTCAAATAAGTGGTTCCTGGGTGCTGCAATACATTCTTGGAGCCACGGCATAATGTCACTATATCTAGATGATTGATTTCGGGATTTTAGGCTGTCAGGCTATACCTCAGAGGGCAGCTGTCAGCTCCCGAAATGTATGGAGTTGTATTATGCAACACATTCTCAGAATATATCTACAACTTTAAAAAATATTATTTACAGATAAAAATGGCTGCAATACTAATAGAACAGAAGCAGAGCGGATCACAAAGATCAGTTCTTTTCTTACTATACCATCATGTAGATCTCCCTGCTTGAAGGGAATCAGCCACCAGCTGATTCAGCCACAGCCCCTTGTCTGTTCTCAAAACAGAGACAAAGGCTGTTCTCAAAGCAGAGACAAAGGGTATCAGGGTCGCAAGAGTCTGGGCTGTTTCACAGACAGTGGGGAGACAGCGGTGCTTGCTGGGTTTATGAGTGTGCTGCCATTTATATTGGGAAGCAAACCGACTTTTCCTGATGCAGGGATACCGGCTTGATCTGATGTGGTCTTCGTATCACACCTGCTCATCTGGAAACCGCAGCTGCTGCGCATGTGCAGAGAGAGGACTGCACAAAGGAACAGGAATCAAATTCATCAACAGCTTAAGGAAAAAGTCAGGTTCTAATGGCTCAAACTCTTGTGTTGAAGCGTCTTACAGAGAAGAAAAACAAAAACTAGAGATCATGTGAGAAAAACTGAGTGAAGCAGGGGGGAAAGCTACTCCAAGTAGAGTTGAGTTGTTGAAAGATTTTTGATATTGCCAGTAGTCTTTTTACAAGCAGAGGGAATAACGATGAGATTGAAGGACATCTGGAAGCGCTTTAGGCAGTAAGAATTTAGTTGCAGTGTTTATTTAAGGTCTATAAGCAAGTGTAAAGGAAGACCCATTAATCATCATTGGTGTTTTTAAAAATTTGAATGATTGCAAGTGCCTTTTAAATGATTTGCCTTTTCAAAGATACAAAATGGTATTCCAACCTATAACCCATGCATTGCTCTCTAGCCAGGAAATGTACATTCAATGTATTGATGACATTTTCTAATTCATATTTGTTTTGGTTCTAACTTCTAAAAAGAAAAGACTGATGTAGCCAGGCTTGCCCAGAATTCCCTATGTAACTGAGGCTGAACTTAAACTTCTGATCCTCCTGCCTCTAAATCTCAGTTGCTGGGATTCTTAATAATACTTGAATCACATTTTCTTGTGAGGGAACTCAAGACACAACTTGATGCTCCGTGCAATGGTTGGGTTAATCCAAGCTGGAGATTAAATTTTGTGTTTTGGTAAACATTTAAGCCTGAGATGCTGGGTTATTTGATCAGTTTCGATTCTGAAGAAACTTCCAGAACTTTTCTAGACAAATAGTTTACATTTTACATCTCACAACAGTTTGTTAGTGGTTGGCTTCCTCCACATTCCTCACCTGCCCCATCCTTTTACTTCAGATGTTCAGTGTGAATGATACACAGGCTGTTTTGCCTTGCTGAAGTTTTGACTTGAGTTCCCTCATAACTAGACATCTATTAATTCAGTGTTGTTTTTATAACATTGCTATCTGCTCTTCATGTTCAAAGATGCTGCTTATTTTGATTTGTTGTTCATTTTTTTATTGATTTCTGAGTTATTTATATATTAAGAAAATGGGTGTTGTCAGATTAGCAAACAGCTTCTTCAGATCTCTGAGTCTTTTCTTACATTTACTTAACATCGTTTTGGAGACACGGTCTCACCATGTAGTTCTGGCTGTCCTGTATTTCACTCTGTAGATCAAGCTGAATTCAAACTCATGGAAATCTTCTGCCTGCCTCTGCCTTTTGAGCTCCAGGATTAAAGGCATGCACCACCATGCCTATCTAGTATTAACTTTTAAAGGGAAGAAAGTCATAATCATAATTTTATTATATGTTTACCTGTATATCTACATTTATATCTTTATAGTTGGTATGTGAAAGGTTCCAGGACTCCTATAAATAATAAAATCCAAAGGGTCTCAACTTCCTACATAAAATGGCATAGCATTTGTACATAATCTGGGCCTATCCTCTTCCATGTAATACATCATTTCCAGGTTACGCACAAAACCTAATACAATATGGTGTAATTCTTGCTGGTTGGCTGGTTTATGTGAGTTGGCATGTCTGGCTCAATTCTTTTATTTTTATGTTTCTGATTACAGCTGATTCAGGTTGAATCTAACCCAAACCACCTAGTGTGTGTCTTCTGCTCTATTCCTCTTCATTCTCAGCTCATCTGCCAGATTTTCATTTACCTTACGTTTACTTTGTTCCTTATGTTCCACCATCCTACGGTGACGGCTGAGGATCCTTGAAATCATCTGTCTATACAAAGACTTTACATACACACATGCTCATAGCTGCTGTGTTTTGAATGGCCAGGACATTGAACCCACCCAGATAGTCACCCACAGGTGAGTAAATACATACATTGTGCTATATTTGTGCTCAACTGCTCAGTCTTAGAAACAGAAGGAGTGTTACTTGGGTAATGTGTGTGCATCTGAAAGTAATTATGCTGGCAGAAGAAGCCAAGCAGAAAGAGGACACGCTGCATGATTTCATTTCTATGACAGGACAGGAAATGCAAGGAAATCTACACTGACACAAAGCAGATTAGTGGAGCATGGGGAGGAGGTGTGAAAGGATGCAGAATTCTGAGGGCAGCAGCAACCTGTGCCTGGTGATAGAGATGCCAGTTCACTTGGTTGGCTGAGTGCTTCACAAGCATGCACATATCTTAAAAATCAACCATATTTTCAACATGAGTGTATACAGTTTATCATATGTCCATTATATCTCTTGAAGCCTGTTAAAGTCTTCCCTTTGTCATGTTCAGAGTCCCTGACTGCTGTGTCCGGCTTTCCCCATGGTTGAGTCATAGTATAGAACAAGAAATCCGTGTGCTTAAAGCAAGATGGACTTCCACCAGCAACTGTCCTATTCAGATTCTAAGACACAGTCCCTCTCTCTGGCCTCTTGCTTTACCGTAGTGCATCGCTTACTTTGTCAAGAAGGATGGAGTTGATGTAAAACTTCAGACACTAAGTTCGAGAGAAGCAGTAGCGTTGCCAGAGCTAAAGTTCAGGAAGGTAAGAAAGACCCATCTGGTGCTTACTTAGCTCATCAGCATTGTCATTCCAAAATGACAATGATGGGAGAAGAGAAAACATTTGCAAGAAGTGTAGTTGACTCATCTCTAGAATATACAAAAATTCTTAGAACTTATTAATAAGGAGAAAATGACCCCTCATAAAAACAAAGTAGATAATCATACATATATATGCATACACATATATGTATATATACCTACATACATACACATATATGCACATATAGATCATCTACTTACCTACGTATGTAAGGTATTGTACATCTATCTATCTATCTATCTATCTATCTATCTATCTATCTATCTATCATCTGTCACCTACCTGTATATATGTACATATATATGTATATACATATATGTAGGTAGGCTATAGATAGATATACACATATATGCATATATATGTAGGTAGATGATAGTCTATCTATCTGGCTTTCTATCATCTACCTGCCTACTTACATATATATGCTAATATGTATATCTATCATCTACCTCCCTACCCACATACATAGAGATAGATAGAGATATATCAACTCATATGCCTATATGAATGCACAAAAAGCCCATTCAAAAGCACTTACTCATATCAGGAAAAACAACTGAAAAAGCATACAACATGCTAAGAGTTTTAGCCACCCAGAGGGCTGCTGAAATTAAAAATAATAATAACAATACAAAATGTTAGTGAGGATGTTGGTATGTAGAATTTTAACACATTGCTGGAAGGATTTTAAAAAATGCTAAGATTACCTTCAAAAGCTGTTTTGAGAATTTCTTTTAAGAGTTAAGGATATAAGTCAGGTATGGTGGCCCATGACTTTAATCCCAGCACTCAGGGAGGCAGAGGCAGGGGAATCTTTGTGAGTTCGAGGCCAGCCTGGTTTACAAAATGAGTCCAGGACAGCCAAAGTTTTTGTTTCGAAAAACCATTAAAAAAAAGTTAATATATGATCCCAAGGGCCTAGCAATTTCTCTTCTGAGTGTGTACTCAAGCGCATGGAAGCATTGCCAACACAAATATGTGAACATTTGTCGTGGTTTTATTCAAGATTGCCCACAACTGGAAACTCTTTCTTTCTGCCCCCTTTGGGGACTCTAGTCACTTGTGTGTTTGAGATCTGAAGCTGTCCTTTAGCTTTGGTGCCCTGCTCATTTGATTTTCCAAGTTTTGAAACCAGTTATCTCTGGGTTTTGTTTAAGGTAGCTTCTATTGCTATATGGTCATGATTACAGATCTTTTCTTTTCCAGTATGTAATATGCTTTTTCCCTCCAAGTCAGTAGTTTACACTACTAGAAGATCCATTGGCTCTTTAATGTTGTCCATGCCTCTAAGCTCCATGAGATATCTTTCTTTTTGTTATAACTGAACTGTTATAATACTTTTAAGTGCTTTGTTTATGAACTGTATTATTGTCTGTATCATCAGTTTCAATTGATTGATTTTCCCTCTCATTATAAGTCACACATTGTTGCTTCAAATGCTAATTCTGTTAATTTCAGAATAAATGTTCGACACTGTGAATTTTACATTTGAGATTAAAGGTTGAATCCTTGTAAATATTCTTGAGAATGACTGTAGAATGAATCTGAGCCACTGTTTGACCATTGTTGTACAGCCTTTCTTCTTGGGCCTACTTACTTTCAACGCTCCAGCCATATCCTTCTACAAGTTACCTAGTGTCCCATGAATGATGAGATTTTCTTCCCTGGCTGATGGGGATAGGGATCATTCCTGGCTTTGTAAAAGCACCTGATATGAGCTTTCAGAGACGTTTTTCTTCAGACGTGTATAGTGTACATGCAAATATGTACCAAAGACATCTTGGGTGAAGAGTGAAAAGTGGAGGACTGGAGATGTGACCATCAGTTCATCTCTTTCTCTCTTCCATAGCCTCTAACTACACAAACACCCTCTCTTTTCCACTCTAGGAGGCCACTGCGCTCTACTTACGATAACTCCCTTCTGCACCATACCATAGACTATGTAGGCAATAGGCATCATAGGACCCGCCAACACTGTCCTCTACACATCCATGTTCACTTTTTCATGTCATGATGCCCAGAATACTCACAATGTTTACATCGTATTTTTTGTCCATTTTTGCTTAGTTGTTTCAGAAATAACATTATATTTGTTTTTCTAAGGTGCTATTAATTTACAAAGAAACGAGAAGCTTGCAAATAATTTTTGAGGTAAAAGAAGATTCCGGTGTCAAGTTGAGGGAGACAGAAGGCTGAAGTATAGGACCAGCCAAAACCTTCCAGTTTGAAAACAGAAAAGGTTATTTTTTTACATAGAAGAAAGCATCTTTGAACAATGCTGAGTCCTGAGCACAGAAACCAGGAATGTATTACCTCCTAGGGCGAAAGTGACATTGCAAGTTGGCCCAATAGTGGAATGATTGTAGGCTAGGGGGTAGATCAAACAGAATCACTATTGTTTTTGTAAGAGAAAGATGGAGACAGGATTGTCAGAGATGTGGACATGGAAGACAGATAAGTGACCATGAAAATTGCCATTTTGTTACAAAGTTAAAAGTTCTTTGGAAAGCAATATGACAGTGCTGATGGGATCATAGTCTGGTGTGGACCCAGAAGCCAAGAATATAAGGCAACCTCAAGAAGCTGGGAAATGCAAACAAACAAACAAACAAGCAAATATGTTCCCTTAGTGCTCCCAGAAGGAAAATATCTCTGTTAAAATCTTAAATTAAGTCCAGCCAAGACCCATTTTAGACATTAGAACTCCAGAACTTATGTGATAAGTTTTTGGTATTTTTTTATTCTTTTCTCGTATATTACATCCTGGCTGTAGTTTCCCCTCTCTCTTCTCCTGCCAGTCCCTCCTGGTCACCTTTCCTCTCCCCCAGATCCTCTTCTCCTCTGTTTTCCTTCAGTAAAGGGCAGGCTTCACAGAGATATCAACCAAACATGGAATATCAAGTTACAATAAGGTAAGGAAATAAGCCGATAAGACAAGGCAACCCAGTAGGAGGAAAAGGGTCCTAAAAGCAGGCAAAAGGCCAGAGACAGCTCCCTCTCCTGTTAGCAGTCCCACAAGAACACCAAGCAACACAACCATAATATATATGCAGAAGACCTAGCTCAGACCCATGCAGACTCCTGGGTTGTTGGGTTGGTCTCTGTGGGCCCCCATGAGCCTGGTTAGTTGATTCTGTGGGTTTTCTTGTGGTGACCTTGACCCCTCTGGCTTCTGTAATTCTTCCTCCCCCTCTTCCCTCTGGCTTCTGTAATTCTTCCTCCCCCTCTTCTGCAGGATTCCCCAAACTCCTCCTAATGTTTGTCTATGGGTGTTTGCATCTGCTCCCATCAGTTGCTGGATGACGCCTCTCTGATGGTGGTTATGCTAGAATCCTGCCTACAAGTATAGCAGATAGGAATAAGGTTATGCTTTTTTAGACTACTAGGTAATAATTGGACATAACAGTGATTAGACAGTAGCACAGCTCAGGATTAGAAAGGCTTCCTTTTGCTCCTTTAGTCTCAACAAGAAGATGGCCAGGTAGGAATGTTTCCATCTGCAGGCTTCCTCACTCAGTAATAGACATTCTTTACCTCCTGGTGTAGGAAGGACTAAACTCTAAAAGTGTCCCATGTGCTGTTTAATACATCTCATCATGTATTAAACTGACTGTAATAAAGGTGCTTATAGTAACACTGGTGCCTGTGAAGTCTTCAACCTTCATGTGCCAGATAGATGCACATTACATGAGGCTGAAGGAAAGAAATGGATCTAAAGGCCTAAGATTAGAAACCATTTACTATCTTCAGCATTAAAATCTTATTTAAGAAAATTTAAGTCTCCTCTTCAAACATTTGTATTTAGAAACATGGGGCATTAGCTACTTTTTGTTGCTTTAATAAAACACCGTGACCTAAGGTGACTCACAGAAGGAAGAGTCATTTTGGCCTACAGTTCCTGTAAAAGAATTTTAAACAACTAACATGGCTGCTCTGGCAAGGGATCACATCGAAAGACATAGGTCTGTGTGATCCAGCTGGAATACAGACATGTCCTTAGTGTGTGCACCCTTAATCCCTCTGGTTGGAATACACACCTTTAATCCCTCTGGCTGGAATATAGACACACCCTTAGTACACATTTTTAATCCCAAACAATGAAAGTAAGGTTAGTTTGAAAATGTCCTCTAATTGAGGGGCAGACAAAATGACAGATCAGAGACAGATATGAAAGAATGAGTCAGATTGGAGAGAGAAGAGAGAGGCTACTTAAGAGAGTGCAGGGAATCTTATGGAAGAAGAGGGAGATAGAAAGACCTGCAGAGAACAGGAGCTCCATCCACGAGGGAGCAACAGAACCAAAAAAATCTGGTCCCAGGGGTCTTTTCTGAGACCGATACTCAAACCCAGGACCATGCATGGAGATAACCTAGAACCCTGCACAGATGTAGCCCATGGCAGCTCAGTGTACAAGTGTGTACCCTAGTAAGGGGAATGAGGACTGTCTCTGACATGAACTCAGTGGATGGCTCTTTGAACATCTCCCCATGAACAGGGAGCAGCCTTACCAGGCCACAGAGGAAGACAATGCAGCCAGTCCTGATGAGACCTGATTGGCTAGAGTCAGGTGGAAGGGGAGGAGGACCTCCCCTATCAGTGGATTGGGGAAGGGGCATGGGAGGAGAAAAGAGAGGGAGGGCTAATGGGGAGCAGACTAGGGAAGAGGCTATAGCTGGGATACAAGGTGAATAAGTTGTAATAAATAAAAAAAATAAAATAAAATAAAGTGCTAGGAGAGAGAGGGGAGTTGAGGTCAGTGCAGTTCAGTCGAGTGTAGTTGAGTTCATGCAATTCCATTCAGTTCCGTTCAGTTAGTGCAGTCAAGGCAGTTCTGTTAGTGGAATTCAGAGCAAGTTTTTGTTTTTGTTTTTGTTTTAAGCAGAGAAATTCAGTCAGAAGCCAGTTTGAATCAGGCAGCTTGGAGAAATTTTGAGCCAGAACACCTGAATTGAACCAGCTAGCCAGAGGTCAGAAAAAAACTAGGAAGGGTGAGTTTATTCAGTACTAAGTCTCAAAGTCTTAATGAAACATTCCAGGCCTAGGTTAGCAGCTGAAGGCTGGAAGCTGAAGTGTTTAAGGTCCAGGCTTACAGAAGATTAGAATGTATGGAGGCTAGAAGCTTCTAGGCCTAGGCCTAAAAATAGTTAGATAAAAACACTCTGGGCTCAGCCCAAGCCATGTATTTGTAAGGCTCTCATCTCATCCCTTGTCTGAGGAAATAAAAACGACTTTTACAGGTTCCAGAGGGTACAGCTCACTCGTGGTGGAATGGAGATTCGGCAGCAATCAGCTGGAGTAGGAAGTTGATAGGTCATATCTCAACCACGTATAGGAAGCAGAACATGAAATGGAACAGGGTGAGGCTAAGCTTTCAAAGCTCTCCCCTGAAGCAATGCACTTCCTCCAGCTAGGATCCATGTCCTAATTGCTCCATAACATCCCTAAACAACAGCACCAACCAAAGATCAAGTGTTCTAATACATGAGCCTGTTGAGGGACCATTTTTCATTGAAACCACCACAAAGGGCTTTCATATTCACAAAAGGGGATTACCTATATTTCACATTCTTGGTCCTAGTTTATTTCTTGTTGCTTTTCATCACTTAAAACAATTAAATAGCTTTATTCAATTTCTATAATTCAATTATCAGCTTTTTAATCATGATTCCTGGATACCTTTGTTTCTACCTGTACATTAGCTTTTCATCACAGTGACAAAACACCTGAGGACAGGAACTTAAAGAATGATCGATCTTGGCTCCAAAGCTTTCAATTTGTGGTTCCTCGGCCTTTTTGCTCTGGGCTTGAGGTGAGGCAGAAGTAGAAGAAAGGGAAGAAGAAAGCAAAGGGAGAGAAGAAAGGAGAAAGAGAATGAGGGAGACAGGAGAACAGTGAAAAGAGATGATAAAAGAAAAATAAAGTAGAGAGGAGAGAAGAGGAGCCTGGGACTAGATATCTCCTTCAAGGCATGTCCCCAACAACCAGTTTCCTCCAAGGAGATCCCACCCCCTAAGATCCCAATTGGCTATTAACTCATCTGAAGACCAATTTTCAGATCATGTGTGTCATGCAGTCAAGTCTCAGCAGCCACCACCTAGGGACCAAGCTTTCAATACTTGAGGCACTTAAGCGCGTCACTGATCCAAAGCATAACACTGAAGTTAAGCCATAATCATTTCTTATTGGTGCAAAGAACTGAACAGTCCCCTTCCTGGGCCAGGTGGAAAGAGCTGTGGGGAGTGAGTTGGCCCTTTAGGTGGTAAACCCTCTCTGGATGTGTGAGGATGAGCACAGATAAGTAGTCAGCTGACCTGTACATGCATTGTGGTGGAGGAGAGCTTTGCTCCTGGCTAAACACAAGCAGACATTGTTGAGGTTAATTGCAATTCCCCTGGACTCTCTGTGAGAAGTAAGTAATGCTCCACAGCCTTTTGTGCCTCAGCATTGCACTCTGAGTTCAGGTCAGGCAGAGTAGAGTCAGTGGGATTTATTTTCTTTTTTCTGTTCTATTTTTTTAACTTGTCATCTGTATTCTTATTTACTAATATACTTTATAGAGTTACATGTTGGAGTCTCAGGATTGTTGGTTTTTTTAATTAAATTTGTATTTTTTATATTAATTACAGTTTATTTACTTTGTATCCCAGCTGTAGCCTCCCTCCCCCATTCCCTCCCAATCCCACTTCTCCGTCCCTCATCTCCTCCCCTTCACCTCTCCAACTCCACTGATAGGGGCAGTCCTCCTCCCCTTCCATCTGAACCTAACCTATCAGGTCTCATTAAGATTGTCTGCATTGTCTTCCTCTGTGGCCTGCTAAGGCTGCTCCCCCTCAGGAGGAGGGTGGTCAAAGAGCCATCCAGTGAGTTCATGTCAGAGACAGTCCCTGTTCCCCTTACTAGGGAACCCACTTGGACACTGAGCTGCCATGGGATACATCTGAGCAGGGGCTCTAGGTTTTATCCATGAATGGCCCTTGGTTGGAGTATCAGTCTCAAAAAAGACCCTTGTGCCCAGATATTTTAAAGGTTCTGTTGCTCTCCTTGTGGAGCAGATGTTGAGACTCTTAACCAAACATTGGGCAGAGTGCAGGGAATCTTTTTTTTTTTTTTTAATTTTTTCATCTTCTTTCTTTTTCTTCCTTGGCTCTATAAAGTTCTGATTAAACAAGCCAAGACCTGGTTTTCAGACAGACTAGATGAGACAAGATATGTACTGGCAGAATTAGGTTTAAGGTGCCCTAAATTAGTTTGGTTAGCTTTATATTATTTATAGATGGATAATATATACTTATTGAAACTGTGTCTGTATAGGATCACGAATCCAATTTCTTATAAAAATCAGATATTCTCTTTTTTTTTCTTTATGAACTAAATAGTAGCAAAGAACAGAGCTTCCTTTTCTGTATTTTCACTTCAGTTACTTTTAAGAATCCAGTCATAGGTCTAAGAAAAGTTTTCACCTTGACATATATTAAGTATGAAGCTGTTTTGTTTCTCAAGCAGATATGTGTGTACATGCCCTCTTCATGACGTCTTCCCATATCCTAATCGGGATGATTCTAAAAATGACCAAGGCTAAAAGTTACTTGTATAAATGGAGTAGCATTGTCTTATTTTTTTTTTTCTATGCTCTCATTTATCTCTCACAAAGCAGGTGTCAGGTTCTCTCTTGCGAAGCTACCAATGAAATAATGATGCTGGGGTTGGGGAAAGAGTGAAGAAGTCTGGCTTTCACAAGCACTGGGGAACACCCCCCTCCCCCAGAGGTTGCAGGCTGATTACAAACTGTCAATCAGGTGAGAAAGCTCATTGAAGGCTGATAATATTTTTTTGGAGGGGGAGGGGAAGAATGAGGATTAGGCAAAGAGAGTTCAACTCAGGAAAACTCAGCAGATAGAATAGGCGAATAACTCCTCATCAGGTAGTTTCTTAGAACAAGTCTTACTTGGGAATAGAGAATCTGGGTCTTCTGGGTGCTCAGTCCCTAGTGGTAGACAGTTGCAAAAATAAGATCTAGCCTACAATTTGGGAATAAAAATGACAAATAAATGTTATAAAATTGAAGCCATTTATACGTACACGGCCTCCGTGCCTTTACTTTCCCTAGAAAATTAATTTTTACGTATGTACAAGGTGCCTTTGGGGTCCTAAGAGCTACCGGTGGACAGCAGACACACAAAGCCTTCAGAGTTGAAAAACTGGCAGAAGAAAAGTATGTTAGGGCAGCGTGATCACATACACCGGCACTGTGGTGTCAGAGTATGTGACGATGCGGCCTGACTCTGCAGATAGGATTGTTAAAAGCCTTGAGATTGAGACATGGTTATCTTGGACTATCCAGGTGGTCCCAGTGCAATCACAAATGCCCTTCTGTCTGATGGAGGCAAGAGGCAGGGTGAAGAGACAAGGAAAGCTGACATTGGAGGAGAGAATCACTATGTGGCTGGCTTTAAAGACAGGGAAAAGGCTCAGGAGCTGCTGAATGGAGGTCACCTTCCACAATGGGAAAGGTAAGAGAATATATCGACCTCTAGAACCCACAGTGGGAGCAGAGATCTGAACCAGGGCACCCCCTCAGCAGGACAATCAGAGAGCAGATTTCGGTAGCTCTGCCAGGCCGAGGTTTCAGACTTTTAGAGAAATGCAGTGGCTGGTGCAAATGGTTGCTCTGCGCAGAGCGGATCTGAGGAAGGAGAAGCAGAAGATGCTAGAAGAATATGATTAGGAAGTGGTAATTATGCAAGCACAGACAAGAATGAGAAGCAGGTACAGTTCTCAAGGTGGTTTTTACAGAACCCGGTAATTGGTTGCTCCACGGAACCAATGTTTGCCCTTAATTAATGAGGGGAGGGCACAGCTCAGTGGTAGACCACTTGTCTAGAAAGTATGAGGTATAAGGGTTTGAGCCACAGCACTTGCCCAAATAAATGCTTTTCAATGTCTATTACAGGATTGTTTCAGAATGTAATTACCAGTTCCGGGGTGTGTCTAGTTTGGGGCTAACGCAAAGAGTCTTGCTATCAGTCTTCGTTCCTATGCCACTCTCATTATGAGCACGTAATTTTATTTCTCTTGGATAAGTACCTAGGGATGAAATTGCTGGCTTACACCAAGGGCGGGCATGTTTGTCATCTACAGCAAGTGCCACGCTGCTTTGCAAAGCGACTGCCTGATTTTACACTCTGCTCGGTGAAGCCCTAGACAGTACAGGTGGGAAGAGAGTCAGTATGTTCCTGTTCCCTTAAGCCCAGGAACAACAAGGCCGCTTTCTTATCCTGCTCCATGTTTTCTGAGCTAGGCGAGACAAAGGAGGGAAGAGCAGGCTCGTTGTCCTCCGAGTAGATTTTCTGGGGCTTGGAAATCTTTTCGTTGTTGTTGTTCAAATATTCCCTAAATGGTCACTAATTCTAGGGAACGCTTTCCTTGCATGCCTCTCTAGATGGTATTTGCCAAATCAAGTCGTAAGATAAAAGCAAACATTCCCACTTCGGATGGTATTTACTCTTAGGCAATTTTGAAGTTGTTTTCAGCTTTATTTAGGTACCTATGAGTGTTTTGCCTGCCTGTATGTATGTGTAGCACATACATGCCTGGTGCCTACCTAGGACAGAAGAAGGCATCAGATCTTCTGGTACTGGAGTTATAGATGGATGTGAGCCACTGTGTGGGTGGCGGAAATCGAACCCCTGTCCTCCACAAGAGGACAAGTAGTATTAACTACTGAGCCATGTCTCCAGCCCCATCTCTTAGACAAGGATGCTGAGGTTTTAAGCTTGACAGATGCTCATTGTTTTCCTACCCTCCCCAGAAGAGATGCCATAATTCTAAATACTCTGTCACATCAGCCCCACCTCTACCTTAGCCTCTGAGTCTGCATGTTCAGACAAGCTTCCCCTTGTCTGAGAATCCTTCACTGAGGAGAATCCTTCACTGAGGAAGCTATTACTCCCTCAGATCCTCTCTCCGAAAGAGAAAGTGTTCTTGTCACAGGTAAAATATGAAATGGGACTTCAGAAAGCTGGAAAACTGCCAACCAGAAAAGAACCCAGAACCAACAGGCTTCATCTAGGACTCCGTCAAACCAGAATGTACAGCCTCTGGCTGGAAAACTATGTTCACCTACATAACAGAGCAATGAAGGAAGGGCTAAAGGAGCAGATGAGAGATATGTATGTGAAGTTCAAAGATGAGGGGACTTAGTGGTGAGAAATTTACAAAAGAACTATGGTCCTGAGCAGCTTTGTGACTTTTGCTTTGAAAAAACCAAACCAAACCAAAACAAAACAAAAAACTGGGGAGATGGAGATAGGGGGTGTTACAAATGCCTTGGTGGGTTAGAAATCTTTCCCTGCTCGGAGGATCCCTGTTCTAGGGACAAGAGCTTCCCACATTTAAGAAAAAGGGGACAGTGGGTTCAAGGGTGGATCCTTTTAAACACATGCCCACTGGAACTTGTCTTATTTTGTTTTAAAAAGTGGTCTCTGTGACTGCAATTAAGCTAAAGGTCTCAGGATGAGATCATCCTGCAGAATGCAGGAGAGTCTTAAATCGGTGATGAGGCGTCATTGTAAGAGTTGAGAAAGGAGGAGAAGGCCAAAAGAAGACGGGGCCGAGACTGGAATTCTGCAGGCTACCAGAAATGAGAGCTATCAAAGAAAGGTTCTTTTCAGTCTTGGGAGAAAAAACAAAAACAAAAACAAAAAACAAGATTCCTGGGCTCAGAACTATCTGTGCTATTTTGAAGATCCTCCACTTATTACACAGCCCAGGAAAGCAATACAGAATAGAAAGTGTTAATAAATATAGCAGCTAAATATCATTCTTGTTTAGTAGGAATGGAGGTGGGGTCAGAGGAGTGTATTTGTGCGCAGGTGTGGAGAGATGGACTGAGCAAGAACTGGTGAAGTCCCAGGCATGTCCAGCAGAGTACAGTCCAAGGGCCGAAAACAAAAAGATCAAGTCGTCTGTGGGGCGTCCTGTTGTGGAGCCATTCCTGGGGTGGCCCCATGACAGCGTCTCTACACGGCTTCACATCACCCATGTATCCAGTCTGAAACAAGATGCAGCCAGAAATGGGGAGGCAACGGTGCCCCCCACGCCATCTCTCACAGGTTCCGTAAATACGTGTGACTTCTCCCTTTAGTTCAGGCTCATTACCAGGAAGTAGGGTAAGCCACACAATTCAGTTCTTTTAATCATTTTTCTCATTATTTTCATTCTCCGTTTTAGCTGTCCCATATTTCTTCACTTCTGTCAAACAGCCCCTTGGTTATACATTTTTCTTGTCGCTCGCCTTAGCAAAACAGAACTAAGCAGTGTAATTAGCATTGCTTATATGAAAGATGTGACTTAGGGAGGGAACGTTGCTATTAATTGCTGACTCACATTGTAAACATCTCGGAATCACTTAAGCATACTGTGTTTCTAGTCCCCTCAGGGCCCTTCATGGAGCACAGCGGAGCTCTGTCTGTCAAGAAATGGTGACTCAGCCATGACCGTGCCAGAGAGATCTAGTTGTGAACAATATGTGACTGACACTGTGGCCACAGTAGACCAGGGCTCTATAAATACCCGTTACGTGTTGTACACGGAAGTTAACTTGGTGGATTCTCTAGATCTTGTCTACAGGGTGGCTACACCAGGATTTTTAAAGGGGAAATCATTTAATCCTAGAAGAAAGCAAATCTATAGTAGATTCTCTTCTGTGGCAGCATTCTGTGTTTGAGGATGATTTTCTTCTGCACTGTCCAAGGAGAATAATGCCTCCTATACTTGGCTCTTGACTTGCACGCCAGGCTTTCAGTTGTGAATTTGCTAAATTTAGCTCAAGTTTTAACTTGCGGATTGAACTAGAAAATTTGGTACAAAGGGGATGGTAAGGCATTGAGCTTTAGATGGAAATAGTCTGTGTTTATAAGTACAAACCCTCTCTAGCTTTATTTCCTGGTCTAGATGGCAGCAGGGGTGTCAGAACACTCTGCTGAGAAAGAGTGATGTGTAAGCAGCAGGCGTATAATAAATGCTTACATAATAGATTATTGCCAACACAACTCGGGCAGGTTTTCATACACTGCAGAGAAAATCCATACTGCTTTTCTCCTCTTTAAGTCATTTGTGAATTGTATGGTTTAAGCAGAACCAAGAGAAAGTCACAGCAGCTCTAAGTTCTTCACCTGAAACCCTCTTGTTCCACCGGGAAGCACCTGGCTCTGACCACAGTTCCAGCCTACGGTTGTGAGACTCTTAGCTGTAGTTTCTAGTATGGCAAGTAATATCAAGACACATATGCACCTGGCTTCTGAGAGGTCTGCGTGCCTCCCCCCCCCCGACTGCAAATGCCGTCATTCCTGAAGAAAACCTTTAGAAACCCAGCCCCATGACTTCCAGGGTCCAGTGGATCACATACTATACCTTCTAGGTTCAAATCTCAAGTCAGCACTTGCTAGAAGTATGTCCTTGGAGCTGAAAGGGCCAGATAAAATAATAGATGTTTAGCTGTTTGAATTTCAAATAAACAAATAATTTTAGTTCCAAGTGTAGTCTAGCTGTGACATGCAATATTTGTTAATAAAATATGTGAGCAGGTGATATGTAAAACATGTTTACCGGAGAACTATTGATTGCTATCAGAAATTCAATTTCAATATTTCAATGGGAATTCTTTTTCTTTTTTATTTGCCAAACTGGTAACCTTATCTTGTATCTTTAATCCTTCTCGACCTCAGCTTCTTTATTTGGAAAATAGAAATACACACACACACACACACACACACACACACACGAATAAAAAAATGAATTCTGAATCTCTTTCTCACAGAATTGTTACATGGATCTAATAGTTTATAAAGTACTTAAAACAGGACTTGGCAGATAATAAGTGTGAATAAATAACCATTAAGTAAAAGAACAATCCACCCAATCATCTTTTCAAACTGTCTATACATGCTTTATATTGACAAATGTATGTGATTTGCCTTGCGAAAACACAAGTGCAAGTTTCCAGAGTAAGGGGTTGACTCAAGTGATTTCAACTGTTTTCCTGACGCCCCTTTCCCCAAGCATCCTTTAAATTACCCTCCACTATTCCCATAGTGGCCTCTGCTGTTATTTTAGATAATTACCTGTGTGTACCCCAGTCCCATTCCTCCTATTAAGTCAATGCTGGTGCAGAATTGAGTTTATTTTAGCGAGGAGTAGATAAAGGGAATGGAAGGGCAGAACCCCAGCTGCATTCTTCCTTCACCTTATCAACACCGAAGTCCTACCCTTTTCTCAGATCCTAGCCCACCTGTCTCCTTCCACAAGCAAACAAATACACACACTTGCACACACGAAGCTGATGTTGGACCAAGTATCAATTGGCCAATTCCTTCCTCTCCTCTATATGGTCTTACAAGGAGGTAGGGTAGAGGGGTGGGTAGGGAAGAGCCTGCAGCAGGAAGTGAGCCTTCTATAGCCCCTCAGGACACTGTTCCCACCCCCATCTCTTCAAGCGAGATGGACACTCAGGTTCACTCTGATATCATTTGCATGTGTCATGCTACAGGATCTTCTGAAAGAAAGTTCCAGCAGATGGATCTAGACCGTTTTGTAGATATTGGGGTTTCTGGGCTTCATGAATGGACTCTTTTTAGTCTCTATTTCATGTTTTCCTAATAGTGAAAGTCCGAAGCCTAGAAAACATCACTGAAAGGCTCATTCAACATCCCTCCTCAGTTGGGGAAGTAGAGACTTTTTATTAGTTATGTCCTTACTGTGACAAAATATTTGACAAGAGCAACTTACCGGAAGTCAGACTGATTTTGGCTCACGGTTTCAGAGGGTCTCAGTCCACCGTAGCGGGGGAGTGGAGTGGGTCTGTCTGTGGCAGAGAGGAGCAGTACTGACCACTCACATAGCTGTGGACCAGAAAACAGATAATAGAGCCAATAGAGAGTTTACCCTCAAATAACCGCCCCTAATAACCTGCTTCTACAAGCCACGTTCCACCTCCTTACGCCTTCACAACCTCAAAAAGCCAGCATCAACAGTGTGGGGCCAAGCATCAAAACGTGAACCTTTGGGGGGACATTTTGATTCAAGTCATGACAGACCAATAAGGAAACTAGTCTAAGCTGCTGGAGCCATTCAACAGGCTAGTAGGTGGCATAGTCTCTGTCCCCTGACCCAGAATACCATCTCACTGACTATTTCATAAGGAAGAAATGAGAGCGTGCCCCCCCCCCCCCGTGTGCTGTAGATATGCTCCGCCATGGTATCCCAGTTATCAACGGCTGCAAAACAAACACTCCCAAACCCCGCAGCTCAGAAACAACAACTGTTTCTCTGCAGGGTGGTATCAGATGTGCAGGCTTTACCGAAATCCCGAGCTGTCTGGGGGCTCAGTCTTCCTCTATCTGAAGTGCTCCTAAAGCAATCGTCTACCTCAGGTATATTTTTTTCAGTTAAGTACCGATTTATTGAATACTTTCAACATTCAGTGAACTATGTTGTGTGTGTGTGTAGGAGGCTTGTCTCTACTTGAACTTAAGTTCACAGATGAACAAACAGACACATAGATACATAAACTCTAAGGCAATACAAGAATACCTGTCATTTAATTGGAAGAAAAAGACTGAGTACAGAGGGAAAACGTTCTAAGCTACAGAGTTATAGGGAAGGGTCATAAAAATCGCTAGGAATGTACTTTACACATTATAAGCTACTTTGAAAATACACAATAATATTTCATCGGTGCCTCTCAGTGGCACTCTGTTGCTTTTCAAAGGTTAGAGTAAGAGGCCCTGCTTCTGCCTGGTGCAGTAGGCCAATCTCTTCCTTTCTCAAGAGCACTGGAACAGAATTTTGTATTCTGCAGCCCTAGGTTAAATCCTAGCTGTGTGACCTTGGACAAGTTCCTTCCCCTCTCCATACTTCAATGCTGTGGCCTTCAAGGAAAGAAAATGCTAATGTATTCTTGCATGCTATGCTCACGAGTAGATCTTGGCACATAACCAATACCCAGGAAATGTCAACTGTTGATGATTATATGGCTGAATAATGTCCGTAATCCCAGGCATCTATCAATATGTGTCAACAGAAACTTTGCATACATAATTCAGTTAAGAATCTTTAACAATATTTTATATTTAATTAGTTTTTATTGTTTTAACTGTGTGTGTGTGCGTGTGCATGTGTAGATTTATACAGGTGACTATAGAGGCCAGAAGAGTCAGATGTCCTGAAACTGGGTTTTCAGAATGTTGTAAGCTGGCTGATGTGGTTCTGGGAACCAAACTCAGATCCTCTGAAAGAGCACTATATGCTCTTTTTTTTTCTTACTTTCTAGGTTTTTGTTTTTGATTTTTAAAAAAATTTTATTAATTACACTCTATTCACTTTGTATCCCCCCCTGTGAACCTCTCCCTCTTTCCTTCCCAGTCCCACCCTCCCTCCCTCTCCCTTCTCCATGCATGCCCCTCCCCAAGTTCACTGATAGGGGAGGTCTTTCTCTGCTTCTTTCTGATCCTAGTCTATCAGGTCTCATCAGGAGTGGCTGCATTGTCTTCTTCTGTGGCCTGGTATGGATGCTCCCCCTTCAGGGAGAGGTGATCAAAGAGCCTGGTCCTTGGTTGGAGTATCAGTTTCAGAGCAACAGAACCATTATATGCTCTTAACATCAAAGCCATAAGCCATTTCCCCAGGCCACAGTTTCTCTTATTTTTAAATTGTGCACGTGTGTGTGTGTGTGTGTGTGTGTGTGTGTGTGTGTGTGTTTGTGTGTGTGTATGGGTGCATTTGCATGTGCTGGTGTAAGATGGTGTTACACCTGAAGCTAGAGTCACAGGTGATTGTGAGCTAAGTGATATGGAACTGACCTTGGAGCCTCTGAGAGTAAGGTATGGCTTCTTAACCACTGAGTCACCTTTCTTTCCATCTCCAAGTCAAGGTTTTTGAGATGGGAGAGTGTGGACTTAACTATTCATATGGGGCCAAAGAAACTTGGCCCTTAACTCAGAGAATTGTATGACACAACCACTGGGGCAGAGCCTGAAGTGACAGAAGAAAGGAACTAGGAGCTGGGTGTGCAGAGGAGCAAAGCCAGATTTACCTCCAGAGCCCCCAGAAGAAACATGCTCCTCTAGACCCAACTTGAACCTAATCTCCAGAGATGTGAAGGAAGAACTCTTGTTTTTGATCTGAGACTTCTTGCTAAGCAGTGACTGCACCAATAGCAAACTAACGCAAGGATGCTGGCATTTCTGCTGCTGCTGATAAACCCAAAGCCAGGAATTCTCATGTGTCATCACGAAACCCTGCTCTCCATCCCCGGGATGCTGTGCCAGGGTTGGACCTTCATGACGATGGAGCTCTGTGTGATGACTTCAATCCTGCCACCAAGGTTCTTCCCTTTAGATTTCCAAGCTACGCTTTCAGACATCAAAACAATGCTAACTACTCTGCATTTATATTTCATGACTTGTTTTTGAGCATTTTCATCAATATTTGATCATGAATTTATGAGTTTTACTTTAATTATCTACTTCTTAAGGCTCCCTTGAATATGACTTTCTCATGTGTTGAGGTCCATTTGAAAATTTTACTCTCCCGAACTTAGAGCAGGTAAGGAAGAGAAGCGGCCGGTGTTCCTGAACCAAGGCAGCTCATGTGTGAAATGCCCTTTACAGTTTACATAGTGTTTTGCTGATCTCACCCTACTTTATTGTATTGACATCTCTGTGAATAGAATACTAGACTTGGGCTGAGATGACTGGGGGGGGGGGGGCTTAAATGGTGCACGACAGAGTCAGCATCACCCAGGCCTCTGGATTATACAGCCAACCCCTCCCTGCCCCCAGACACTCTTCTGGCTTTGTTTCCCAGTGCTTTAAAGTGCTCCGAGAAAAAGCAAAATTCGACTTCTTGTACCAATTTCTATTCTCCTTTCTTCTTTCATTCCTGTGATGAAAATACTCTGACAGACAAACAAACAAACAAACAAAAAACCAATCAGGAGAGAATGTTTACTCAACTTGCAATTCCAGGTCACAGTCCATCACTGCAGGGCAACCACCACAGAAACTTGAGGTCGCTGGTCACGTCACAGCCACAGTCAAGAGTGGAAGGAAATAGGCACGTGATGCTTAGTATCCAGCTAGTTTTCGCTACTCTCTTGCTGTCCAGGGCCCTAGAGAATCCTGGTGTGCTATTCTCTTTCATGCTGGTTCTCCCCATTTCAATCAAGTCAGTCAAGACACTCCCCCACTGGTATGGCCACAGGCCAAGCTGGTCTAGACATTTTTTTTTCCTTCACAATTTATTCATTATATATCCCAATTGAAGCCCCCTCCCTCAACTCCCCCAGTCCCACCCTTCCTCTTCTCCTCATCCTCTTCACCTAGTCCACTGAAATGAAAGGGGGAGTTCTCCGCTATTGCCATCTACCCATAGCTTATTAAATCTCAGCAGGACTGCCTGGATCTTCTTCCTCGGTGGCCTGGCAAGGCTGCATCATCAGGGACGAGCGATCACTGAGCTTCTCTTCACAGGTTAAGCTAAGACTGAAAAACAAACAAATGAAAAACTGACTCCAAAACTGTAAGATTCTTCTTTCTCTTTACTTTGTTTCTTCACTACCCATGTTGGTCATAAAGATCTGATGTTTCAAGCACCAAAATACATGCATCGCGTCTTTCAATTTATCACTGGAAGTTTAAGTTTGCATCCTCTCTGCTCCACTAAACCATGTCCATTCCCTCAATCAACAACAAGACATGGGTGCTAAGTGCAAAGTTAAAAACGTTATCAAATAGGATATCTTTATGTTAAGGATGTGGGAATGTGAACGAGGATTGTGAAGTCGGGAGAGACGACTTCACAATAAGAAGCTCAATTTTAATTTAGGAAGCCAAAACTCCTACATTGTTTAATATAAACAGTGGCTGTGGCCTTTCAGCACATTCCCTCAGAAAAGAATCTGTTCTAGTTTGATCTTTTGTTGTCGTAAAAAGAACCATGATCAAAAGTAAGTAGAGGAGGGGAGGGTTCCTTTACTTTTACACTTCCACATCACAGTCCATTAACAAGGGAAGTCAGGGCAGGAACACAAGTAAGAGCTGAAACAGAAACCATGGAGGAGTTTCATACTTACTGGCTCTCTGCTCAGCTAGCTTTCTTATTTAGCCCAGGCCCACCTGCCTGAGGATGGTTCTGCCCACAGTGAGATGGACCTTCCTCTATCAAATTAGCAATAAGAAATGCCCCATAGACACAAATCAGCCAATCAGATATAGACAATTGTTCAACTGAAGTCCTTCTTCCCAGGTGGCTTGAGGTTGTGTCAAGTTGACATGAAAACTAACCAGGGAAGAATCTGAACTTAAGGTTTTTTTGTTTGCTTGCTTCCTTTGGGCTTGAAAGAAGAGTGATTCTGAAGATGTTTGAATAATTTTGTAGCAATAATTCTCTGTTTGTTATGTCATATTACCTTTGGGAACAATCATGGACAATTAATCAATAAGTAAATGCCTGAAATTAAATTAAAAAAAAGTCTGAAGGACTCTAAGTAGCCTACTGATAAAAAGTAAGAGACTTTAAGACATTGTCACCAAATGAGCTAGATAGCCTTCAATAAAGGGTGCAATGACCGCTCACTCATTTCAAGCTTGTATCTTGACTCAATGAAACTTCTTCAACTACAGGATTCTGTGACGTCAAACTCCAGCATTCTCCGAGCTAAAATGAGATGCTGAAAAGCATCTGGGAGAAATCAGAGATCTATCCTGATGGCTGAATTTAAAAAAAAAATCAATTCTAAAACCAGCTTTCCATAAGTTAGAAAAAAATGAATTTGACATACAATATGGAAATGTTCCACTCCTAACAGTAATCGAAGACAGGGCACCTACTGGTAAATTTAGCAATAATGTGCAGGACCTAAGTCAATAGAACTAAAATTTACTGAAGGGAGACCTGAATAAATGGAGGGTTATGTGTTGCTCCTGGATGGAAGTCATTAAAATGTTAAATTTTGATTCTTCTCAAATTAATTTCAACCTGATCCTAATCAAAATTCTACTCGTTTTCATGGGACCTAACAAGCACTCTCTAAAATTCACATGGAAGTGAACAGGGACAAAAATAACTAAGATTTAAGCAAAAAAGAACAAAGAGGTATTACTTGGACAGATTGGAAACCATACTAGAAATCTATAACGATTAAAATGGTGTGATTTAGCACATAAAATTATTTTTTAAATCAGCCAGACAGCGGGACTACAGAAAGAAAACCATGTATCGGTTAGAATTTAGTACATGACAAAAGAGGTATTAATCCCTGTAAGTTGTGACTATATTCTGTAGTAAGTCACAGACATCCAAAAAAAAAAAAAAAAAAAACTGTAACTTAATCAACTGGGGAATAATTTTCCTCATGTTAACAAGAGGCAGAAGGGTTAAGTCCTGGGCTGAGTAGATTCTTGGGTGAGTCATTCTCTCTTTAGCTTTATAATCCAGCCCTTTCAATAAATCCTCCCCTTCCTGTCCAGCGCTCCCTCTGCACCATGCTTCTGCCTCTAGTCTACGTCATGTGGAAGAACGAAGGAGGAGGAAGTATGTCCAGCAAACAGGACCACTTTAAGAAATCAGAGCAGGACTAAGATTTCTACCAGCAGTGGCTAGAGTTGTCACGCCACCCCTCAGCCCTCAAGAAAAGATAGGATAGGATGGGGAGAAGTTGTGGAGATGCTGATTCAAGCAGAGGCAAGCATAGTTGTATGGAAGGATAGACCCAAGAAACCGATGACACAGTCTGGTGACCATTGCACTCTCGAGAGCTAATGAGGATAGATTTTTAACTGTTGTTAACACAAAAATCTCTACAAGTATGTAAACTAATGTGTGTCCTAATTTGTTCAATGCAGTCTTTCTTCAATATGTACACAATTCTAGCAACATTCTGTCTATAAGAGATACAATTATTATTTAAGTAAAAACAGAATACTGAAAGAAAATGAAAGACTATGTAAATTTTCAGCTTGACACATTGACGCAATAAATACAGTAGCAACTTTGTCTTCTCCATCAAAAAGAAAGGGAACTTAGCTGGATGAGTACATAGCAACATCCAGACCATACAGCCAGCTTCTAGGAGTGATGTCAATAAACTCCAAAGGGGCTTTATGGTTGGTTTGATACCCTCCAAGGGATCTTGTAGGGATTTGAAAGTTTTGTAATTAGGGTCAGTGAAGCCATGCAACACGTACACAATCAGAGGAGAGATGTACAATGTACACACTCACACTCACACACTACTATGTTTCTATGCATTATTCATGATGCTCTGTTAGCAAAGAATCCTGGTGGACTCCTGGTGCGTCGAAGTCAGTGAGATTTAAAGCTGGTTGCATCTAGATCTAAGTGAGGGTAAACACTGGTAACCTTGAGAGACTCTGCTTTCTATTCAAAACAGAACTTAACTATGAACAAGAAAAGAAGGCAACAGTGCTGAAGAAACACAGATGGCCTAGGAGCTGTTGTATTGTTTCTTAGTGTCTTAGAGTTTCTATTGCTGTGAAGAGACAAAGGAAAACATTTAATTGGGGCTGGTTTACAGTTCAGAAGTTTAATCTATTGTTATCATGGCAAGAAGCATGGAGACATGCAGGCAGACATGGTGCTGGAGGTGTAGCTGAGAGTTCTACATCTGGATCAGCAGGCAGTAGGAAGAGAGAGAGAACCACTGTGTCTAGATTAAGCTAATGAACCCTGAAAGCCCGCTTCCAGTGATACACTTCTTCCAATAAGGCCATGCCCTACTCAAATAAGGCTCCACCTTCTAATAGTGCTACTCCCTATGAGCCTACAAGGGGTCATTTTCAAAATTTATTTGTTTATTTATTACAATTTATTCACTTTGTATCCCTGCTGTAGCCCCCTCCCTTATCCCGCCTCACTACCACCTTCCCTCCCTCCCTCCCTCCCTTCTCTTTCCCTATGTTCTTTCCCTAATTCCCTGATAGGGGAGGTCCTCTTCCCCTTCCATCTGACCCTAGTCTATCATGTCAAATCAGGGCTGGCTGCATCATCTTCCTCTGTGGCCTGACAAGGCTGCACACACACCCCCTCCCAGGGAGAGGTGATCCAAGAGCTGGTCACCGAGTTCATGTCAGAGACAACCCCTGCTCCCCTTACTAGGGAACCCAGTGGAAACTGAACAGCTTATGAGCTTCCTCTGAACAGGGGGTCTAGGTCCTCTCCATTTACTTACTTTTCTTTTCCTTGCTCTAAATTCTATGGTTTTTCTATTATAACACCATAAAGGAAGTATAAAGATAAGACATTCCAAATTCAAATATTATCATCAGCAAGCTATATTTCTACATCAAAGTGTGAAATAAAACGAACTGCAGATGAGAATAAGAATAGTGATAGAGCACTTGCATAGTGTGTGTGAGGTCCCAGGTTTAATCCGCAGGATGCCAAAACCACCCCCCAAAATTAGACAATTGAATTAATTTTATATAGTGCTTCTACTCTTCCAGTAAGAATAAAATATATCTAAACATAGAAGCTATGACATATAAACTGTGTACTTGAAATGATTCCGTATGTAACATAGAATTACAGATATGTGTAGGACTATGCATATGATCAAAAAACAAAACAAAAAACTTGAGAGGATCCTCAGCTCTCCCTATTGGCTAAAGAAATTTCTAACAAATCAGTAGCTAACCATAAAGCTATCCCCATGGAATATAAGAACGAACAAAGCCTCAGAGATCTATGCTAGAGCATCAAGCATACAAACATGCATGACAGAAGTCCTCAAAGACAAGGAGACATGTTCAGAGATAATGGATGAAAGCTACCCAAATCTGATGGAAAATATTTATGTACTAAGAAGCCCAATAAATCCCATGTAGGGAAAACTCAGATTCTGACTTAGACCGTCAGAGCTAGTTAAAGGTCAACCTAGCTAAAGTCAAAAGAAAGGGAGAGGGAGCCTGAAGGTAGTCACTCTTCATACTCAAGGAGCCCTTAATAAAACTGAGATTTAAAAAATCAGAAATCAGAAAGGGTGCTGAAACAGTGGAAGATGAATTCAACAAAGTTTTGTATCAAACAAAGCCATTTTAATTATTTTTTTTATTTTAAAGATTGTACCATAATTACATCTTTTCTTCCTTCCCTTTCCTCCCTACATAATCTCCCATATACCCATGAAATTCATGGCCTCTTCTTTCATTAATTGTAGATAGATAGATAGATAGATAGATAGATAGATAGATAGATAGACAGACAAACAGATGCATACATACATGCGTACATACATACATATGTACGTACATATATATCCAAATGCATAAGTACAGCCTGTTCAGTCTATGTAAGGTTACTTGTATGTTTCTTTTCAGGGCTGACCATTTGGTGTCGGATAACCATTTGTGGAGCTCTTCCCTGGAGGAAAGTGTTTCTCCCACTCTCTGAATCCTTTTATAGTCTGTAGTTTTTTGTGTAGGGGTGAGGCCCCAGAGTCTTTACCCTGTCCATGTTAGCATGTCTACTACTATTGTCCTTGTTCAGCTCATGTTTCAGGTGTCATGTTGATGAGAGTTTACAGGTGCACCTTCTGACAATCATAGAAGACACAATCTCAAGGCAATCTCACAATCTCAAGACCCCCCGATCCTCAGGGTCTTATAATCTTTCTGCCCTCTCTTCTGCAATGACCCATGAGCCTTTGGTGCAAGGGTTGTTTAGTATATGAATCCATTGGGACTAGACCCCAAAATACTACATTTTGATTGGTTGTGGCTTTCTGTAATGGTCTCTGTTGCAAAGAAGATGAGGGGTGAAGACTACACTCATCTGTGGGTGTAAAGAGAAATATTGAGAATGTAGTTAGGGGAGGTGCAGGCTCCTGTCAACAAGGAGAGCAGAATATCATAAACAGTGTTGGGGGTGGGCTCCCTCTCATGGCATGGGTCTAATGATGGACCAATTATTGGTTGACCATTCCCTCAGTTTCTGCTCCATCTTTACCCCTGCATACCTTGTAGGCAGGACAAACTGTAGGTTGAAGGTTTTGTGGCTGAGTTGGTGTCCTAATCCTCTCCATTGGAAGTCTTGCCTGGTTACAGGAGATGGGTGGTTCAGGCTCTATATCCTCCATTGATAGGACTCTTATCTAGGATCACCTTCATAGGTTCCTAGGAGGTTCCATTTCCTTAGGTTTCTAGCTTGACCCAGAGATGCTCTCCCTCACCCATTCCAGTTGTCTCTCCCAGTACTCTCTCCCTCCGTCCTCCCCTGACTTAATCCCATTTCTTTCTATCCCTCCTCCCACCCCTGTCCAGTCCCCTTCGCCCATCCACCCATGATGTCTATTTTATTTTCCCTCCTCAGTGAGATTTACTTGTCCTTCCATTGAGCTCTCTTGTTGCTTAGCTTCTTTGGGTCTTCATGTGGGATTCCTAACAGCAGGAGCAGGGGCTGTCTCTGACTCTATTGCCTGCCTTTGGGACCCTTTTCCCCTTACCGGGCTGCCTAATCTAGCCTCAAACAGAAGATGCACCTAGTCTTGCTACAACTTGATGTGTCAGTTCTGGTTGATATCCATTCGAGGCCTCCCCTTTTCTGAAGAGAAGAGGAGGAGGGTTGGATAGAGGGCAGGAAGGACTGAGAGAAAAGGACTGAGGGGAAATTGCGGTCGGATGTAAAGTTAAGTCAAATAAATAAATAATTTTAAAAAGATGTTAATTTTTAATTGTTGCCTTTAGGGTAACTACTTAAGAAATAGTCCCAATATATATATATATATATATATATATATATATATATATATATATATA
>NW_026593286.1:28673630-28873285 GCF_907164565.1 Psammomys obesus | reverse complement strand
ATATATATATATATATATATATATATATATATATATATATATATATAAAAGACAAGAAAATCTAAATGGTACAAAGATATATTCATTTAATACAGAAGAAAACAATAATGGAGGAGCAGGGGAACAAAAAGACATGATGTACATGAAGAACAGTTGAAAATGGCGGGTATAAATCCTATCTTCCCATTAATAGCATGTGTAAATAAGTAACCATTTCAATAAAACAGCAATGATCAACAGAAAGCATTTTTAAAATAGCATGGTTTAACTACATGCTGTCTACCAGAAACAGGCTTTAGATTAGAAGATCTGAAAGGTGGAAAGGAAATGAATAAAACATTTACCACACAACATTAGTACACAGTACTAGAATGGTTATGCTCTCAACAGACTACACTTGAAGTAAAACAAAGCAAATAAGAAAACATTTTACAATGACAAAATGATAAAACAATCATTTAGTTAAGAATATATAATAACTAAAACCATACCTGTAACATAGGCCCAAAACAGATGAGACAAAACCCTTACAGAATTGAAGGGAAGAAATACACTATTCAGCAACAATAATAGAGGATTTCAATATACCACTTCTGATAATGGATGGTATAGCTTGACAAATAATGAAAAAACAGAACACTTGGCTAAACTTATGACAGCTATTTCTAATAGAGGGCTGTAGAACAACCAACAGCAGAAGCAATGTTTTTCTCCAGTGCTCATGAAACCATCTTCAGGATAGACCATAAAACAGGATAGTCGTCCATAAAACAAGTATCAATGAACTTCAATTTTACCATTATAAAGAATGTTCCTCGGTTACCATGGAAGGAAAGTAGAAGCAAACACAGAAACTTGAGAAAATTTGGAAAACACACAATATATAAAAAATACAGTGTTATATTCCCCCAAACTAACAGATCAAAAAGAAAAAAAAAGTACAACAAAAATTAGAAAATAGTTTGAGGTTAAAAATAATAAAAATGTATCCAGATTTGTGGGGTACAGCAAACGCTTTTGGAGACCTTTCTCTACCTGAGACATTTAAAACTTGAAGAAAGCAACTAGACATAATTTGAGAAAAAAATCCAATTTTTTTCGTTTTTAAGATTTTTAAAAATTATGTGTACCAGTGTAGGGAAATGAGCATGTGAGTGCAGGTGCCAGTAGGGGCCAGAAGAGGGCAGGAGAGGTCCACAAACGGGAGTTATACCTAGTTGTCATCTGCCCTATGTGAGTGCTGGAAACAAACTCGGTCTTAAGCAGTATTCTTAACCTCAGAGCCATTTCTCCACTCACTCGAACTTTCTTCTTAATTTCTTCATGTAAAATTTGAAATCCATAAACCCCCAGAAGTTAAGATATTGTCCAGTAATGTAATTAATCACAGGGACTCGGTGAATCTCTAAATTCCTGTACTGTGAGACCCATCAAATATTCCAAAAAAAAAAAAATACCGTTTCTCAACCAATAATGTTTTATCTCTGTCACAAAACTACAGTTGCAAATTTATTTCATCAAATTCACCAGAATGTTAGCTCATAAAGTGTGAGGGCTTTCTCTTAGTTCTCTGGAAGCATTGCCATGGTGCTTTGAGAAGCTAATTATGAAAACATATTAGGCATCCAGCACAATAAAGGCATCAGGCAGTAGAGATAAATGGTGAACAAGGCATTTTCCCTTCCACGGAGGAGGAGAGTCATAGTCTAATAGATGCTCAATAAATTCCTCGCTGATTAAGCAAATGGATTGTGAAAGTAGAACAGGATAGTTCTGTCTAGTTAGCAGCACTAAAATTTACTTAAATGCTTTAAAAAATCATATTTAAAATTGTAATCTGTAGTGAAAGCTACTCAGCCACCAACGTTTCCAGTTATATAAAGAAATCACTAATGGCCACTGAGAAACTTACTTTTTTTTTTTTGTCAGAACAAACATGTCTGAAACCACACTCGATAAAACTTTTACCACCTAGGCAGTTGTTTTCTGCTGACAAATGAGATCATGGAAAAAAAAAAGTTTCATTTTTTTTTTTTTTTTTTACATCTGGATAGATGCAGCGAGAAAACGTTTCTACAGTTTACAAGGTAAATTCAACGATGGCCGTTTATAGAGAACTGTGGCAGAGATGAATCAAGTTCACATCTTTCCAAACCTCGGCGGGAACTAGAGCTGTGCTCTTTCGGCACAGGCACACATCGGCACGCACATACTTCCACGCACATCCCCACCCCACCCCATTCTAGCAGAAGGAGTCGTGCTTTCGCTTGCGCTGCATAGCTGGAAAGCAACTGGTTTTGCTTCTCTGTGGTTTGTGGCTATGCTGCGGCTATGAGAGGCAGCTTTGGGAAGACTGCACGTTGCCTCGGTCTCTAGATGCCATCACGGACCCCTCTGTCTAAATGAGAAGAAAAGCTCAGAGGTGGAAGTTGAAGGCTGGGGAAAAAAAAGGGTCCTAGAATCAATGCCTCATGCAGGCAGTGCCTAAATAAGCATTTTATTGCTGAAAATGGCTCGTCACTGAATTCAGATTTTTTTCCCAAATCTTTTTGTTAAAGCTTTGTTTATATTTATTTTACACGCATGCAATGTCCACACAGGCCAAAAGAGTCCCCCAGAGCTGGGGCTCCAGGCAATGAGCATCCATGTGGATGCTGGGATCCGAACCCAGGTCCTCTGTGCGAACAGCATGTGCCCTAACAGTGAGCCGTCTCTGGAGTTCCATCAGATCTTAATCTTGGGCTTGTTCATGTACAGTTAGTGACCGTGCTGAATTGTCGTAAGTCAACGCGACACACTAAAGTCTTCTGAGAGGAGGGAACGGCAATTGAGAAAATGCCTCCGCGTAACATCAAGCTATGCACAAGCCTGTAGGCATTTTCTTAATTTGTGATTGGGGGGAAATCCAGCCCGTTGTGGGTGGTGCCAATGCTGGGCTGGTGGTGATGAGTTCTATAAGAAAGCAGGCTGAGGATTTCCAAGGTTTGACCCGAAGCCATCAGATCAGTTCCTCCGATCACAACTTACTGGACAGAACTAGCCACGCGACCCCACTGACTTCAAGGTCAGGAAGTGCCATTCTCTTGTGAGCCAAATGTCAGAAGGGCAGAAATCTTCCTCGAACAGAACAGCGTGGATGACCTTGGTGATAAGCAAGGTGAAAATCCAGACAGGACGGAAATCCCCGCAGCTTTAGTGGCTCTCTGCCTCAGCGCCATCAAAGCTGCGGCAGTAAACGTTTAACCCCTGCTATGTGCCCGGACCTGCACCGCCATGCCGCAGATACCGATCTGATCTTTTTGTGGTTTTGCCCGGTCCTGTCAGTCCAGCCCATTATTTCTCTATCAGGAGGCTGTTCAGAATCACGGCTGTGGGCTTCGCTGATGGCGGAACCCACCATGCAGATGAGCTGGGGGCTGAAGAATCGGCTCAAGTGGAAACTGCAGGGGCAGTCATTTCTGAATAGATTCTCCTACAGTAGAATGTGGCGTTTAATGTGATTTGAGGTTTAACGCTTGTGAGATGGGGCGGCAGTGGGAACACCTTGAGGGGACAGATCGGCAGCAGAACTGTCTGAAGAGGCCAGGGGCAAGGAGGCAGAGGGCAGCGGATGCAAAGCTGAACCCAGCACATGGCCCCGCTAAGGCGACAGCTCTCTGGGTTGTAACGTAAAATCTTGGAATTGAATTTTGTTCCCTTCCCCCACCCCCACCTCCCCCCCCAAAAAAAAAGGGAAACACATTTTCAAAAATTATTCCATGAACTTAAAAATTACACTTTATGAACCAAATAAAGCATTTCCACAAAGCAGAGTTCCGCCCACAGGCTACCAATTTGCACCCTCTGCGGAAAAGGTTTGCGTTATTAACATAGCTCCCGTGAGGCTGATTATTCCTGCCAAGCGCCATGCTCTCGCTTCAGGTAGCTGCCACAGGGTTAATGATGGAAGGTGCACGCGAAGCTACAGCCTGCGAGCGGGATGCTCTGCTGCTTTTGGATTACCGAAATAGATGAAAGGGGAGCAAACACCTCCCGAGAAACATCACTAACCAATTTAAAGGCTTTTTTTTTTTTTTTTTTTTTCCTAACAACTACTATCACCTTCCAAACACGGGGGGGAGGGGGGGGGGGGGAGGGGAGAGGTACGGGCAGCCCTTTCCAAATCTCAGCTCCCTGGCCTGCACAGCGATGATTTTTGTCCTCAGTCAATGTACTCCTCGGTGGTTTCACCTCAGCAATGTGTGAGTGGTTTCAGACCGCAGACTTCGGGGGCCAAATCCACATCATCATTCCGATCTATTATCTCCTACAGGTTTGTGTTTTGGACATTTGTCCTCCAGGGGGTGGAGCCTGGAGCTTGTAGAAGCAGGCCACCATGGAAAGGCCTTGGAAGCTGACAGCCTAGCTCCTGGCACACCTTGACGTGAAGCGTCTGCCCCTTGCTCCCACTGCTAGGCATATGACTGGGCACTGTACTCTTTTCACTGTGGTGGATCGAAACCTCCACATCCTAGGCCAAAATAAACCACTTCTTCCCTACGTTCTTTTGGGCACGGTGATCCAATCAAACAAATACACTCCCTTCCCTGTGTGACTATAGGCTAGTTACTCTGTTTCTCTCTGGCTCAATTTCTTCACGAAAAGTCACGGCAGCATTTTAAATTAATTAGCTAATTAATTTCACCTGTGTGTGTGTGGGGGGAGAGGCACTCACAGACCACCCATGCCTCTGGAGGTCAGAGGGCAACCTAGTGGATTTGGGTGTCTGCTTCCATCAGGTGGAGTTCAGGGAGGTGACTCAGGTCGTCAGCTTTGGTGGCCAGGGCCGTTAGCCGCCAGGCCATCTCACCTACCCAGTCAGAGTACTGTGACCCCAAGTTCGCCAGGAGGATCAGAGGTACCAATGATACGAGTGAAGAGCCTTCAGTCATGACTGGCACACAAGGATTCCAAATTGTTCAGATTGTTCCCTAACACTTTCTTATGAACTCTGAGAACTGCAGAGTTCACTCACTCTTCACCGAGAGAAAACATTTTCGTGCTCTCCCCAGCAGACTCTGCCCCCGACAGCTAATCTCTGAGCATCACTCAGTGTCTTTCACAGGAGAGGAATGTCCTCCAACTGCAGCCCTCCCTTGCCAAGATAGTTCTTCCACGGCTAGGAACTTTTATTCCCACAGTGCTGGCCAGTGCTTGGGACACCGAAAGGTTGCTCCTGTTTCCCACACCTTACTCCTCAGAAGAGACTTTAAAATAACCCACTTGAACACCATAGAGCAATCACTGAGCACAGTAAACAGTAATTCCTTTGCAGGGGCCTCCGGGGACCCTGTGGCATTCTGACCATCTGCAGCCATGGAAACGGCAGATGAAGTGCAGGGGCCACTGGAATGCTTTTAACTTGTGCTTCCAGACGCTGAGACTGCTAATTGTGTATCCCTAGCCTTTCCCTAGCCTTGTTAGAGGAAGTTTGAGCTGAGCACATTGCTGCAACATTTGCTTGGACCTTAATGTTGCCATGTCAATGTGCGTGCTGCAGGGATTAGGCGGGAACGCTGTGCGTGCCTCTCAGGAATTCTTCAAAGAAAGATGCGTACCAATTGCTCCAACCTTTCCTCTGTCATGACACATTGTTGTGGGTATGATGGCTGGAACTTCAGCAGCTATTTTGGCCTGTCAGACTTACAGTAGCAATTCTAAAAGTATAGGCTGAGGAAACACAAAGTCAGAAAATTCACAGGATTCCCCTTTTCCCAATCACATTCGTATTCTATATGAATTCTTTAATCTTTAATATATTTTAACCAAGCAATACGATGCAACAGGGTATATTTAGTCGCAGATATAATATTCACATTCTTTTCTACTAAGCCAGATGGGAGTTGGTAAAAATATAAAATAGTGTTACTCCTCTCGACAATTTCTTATTTTGTAAAATATAATTATTTTTCATAAATCTATTATTGTTTCCATGCAGTGAGCGTAAATTATTTTTAAATGAATAAAACAAACATAAAAAAAATCTGAGTATCAGTTTCTAATGTGGTAAACTACATAAGGGAGAGTTCTTTGTTAGGTGGGCTTGATAATTTTTAAGGGGGGAGGATAAAATGATCTTGAGATCAAAAAATCTGGAAAAGTGGCTTTGTCCCATACTCTAGAAACAAAGAGTTGGGGTACAGGGTTCAAAGGGTCACATTAACCTCAACTTCCTTTCCATGGGAAAATTCTAAACTTATGATATATGCAGTCATCACTCTTAGGGTTTTTGTTGTGTTAAACTAGAGTACTCTTTTAACAGACACTTTTCTGCCTTCTATGAATTGAAATGAGGTCACAGCTAAGAGCAAACAATAACAATTAGTAACTGGAGCTGTTTCCTGAATGCCCCTCCACCGAGAGCACCAGTAGAACACAGGACACTGAAGCGTCTTCCCTGGCCCTTCTATGCCTGGACTGTCACAGAGGACTCGGTGGAGACCTTTCTGAGATCACATCCAGTTAGCTCTTCCTGACTCCACACTTATTTCTAAGGGAGCAGAATGGACCTCCGTGGAGTTGTCCTGGTGCAGCCAGGGTGGGAACGGGAGATCCTTGTGTTTCTGAGAATCAGGCCAGGTCACTTGGCTGCCAGGAGCCTCTTGGCAGAGTGCCCAAGAGGGGCCTGAGGGGAGTGGGTGGAAAAGGGGCCATGCTTCTGGGAAAGCTGGCCTCAGTCTCCTAGGCACTGCCTGTGTTTCCTGTGTTGTAAAAGACTCTCCAGGATCCCAGCAGCTGATCACTGCCAGGAAATAAGGGACACAGGTTTTAGGGCTGTGGGAAAGGCAAGGAGGAGCCAAAGGAGCCTCTTCCATTCCCATCACAAACCCATGGAGGATTTGAAGATAATAGCAAGAGCTTCCTGTGAGGTGAAACCCATTTTCTGTACTCACAATGAGGGCTGATGGGAAACCATAGAAACCAAACACAACGCAGAAGACAAGGACATCAAATGTACCACGCTTTCTGTCAGAGAAGAACCTGGCTGCCTCTAAAATCCAGTTTTGTTTTAAATCAGTACATTTAAACTTTTTTATTTAATTTTACTTTATGTGCATTGGTGGGCATGAAGGTATCAGATCCCTTGGAACTGAAGTTACAGACAGTTGTGAGCTGCTATTTTGGTTGCTGGGAACTGAACCTAGGTCCTTTAGAAGAGCAGTCAGTGCTCTTAACCACTGAGCCATCTCTCAAATCCAGTTTGCTTCTGAATCTAGACCTCGTTTTGTGTTAATTGTTCAACAAATGTATTTGTCCCTATTTGCAAGTCCATTTTAAAATACTTCATTTTCAGTTACGAGCCTTTGAAGAATAATATGACCATGTAATTCCCTTTAAGACTCACCTTAAAATGCATCAAGTGACTGTCATCCTTCACTGAAGACTTCCTCTTTCTTTAGTTTCTGGAGATAAATGACTGACTCTATGGCTCACCAGTGCACTTCCAGAACCCTTCCTACTCTTGTACTGGGACCAGGGACAGAAGTGTCCTAGCTACTGGACTCTCTCCATCTTTGTTTTGTCAAAGGAAGAGAATTATTTTGAGAGATGCAAACAAGTTGGACAGAAGTTTGTTTAGGAAGGCAAAGCATATATTCCTAAAAGAGATTGTCCCATTGGATTGTGCATTACAGATTTTAAAGATGTTTTTGTGGATATTTATGAGGTGGGTGGCATGTTCATGGGGTAAGGTAGTAACTTCTCCCCTCCAAAATCATGGTGAACTGGACAGGATCTCTCTTTTAGAATATATTTTCCTATGACCTTCTACAGAAGCCTGTAAGGAGGAGGTATCAAAACTGCAATGTATACAATATTATGATGAAGTCAGGGCCTTGTGCGGACATAGACCCTTCTCCAGCCAGTGCCCATGTGTGGGGAAGTGCCTGATGCCTTCATTTCTGACATAGCAGAAATGACCAACTGCAGCTTCAATGGTGTTTACCACAATGCAGCACTCTAACCAGGATGCCCAGTGAGCAACACGGGATTACCATTTTCCTCAGCTTTATATCTAGCTCAGTATCTTGCCATTTGCCTATTTCACCATGTTTCCCCCACAGAAACACATCTTTATAAGGCCCTTCACTTAGCTTAATGCCATAAGCAAATTATTGGGAAGAGATAAATTGTTATATATTGAAAAAAAACCTCAATGCTTGAGGGACATCTAGGTTGTTTCCAGTTTCTGTCTATTATGAATAAGGCCGCTATGAACATAGCTAAGCAAATGTCCTGTTGTATGGTGAAGCATTTTTTGGGTATATGCCCAGAAGTGATATAGCTTAATCTTGAAGTAGCACTATTTCCAATTTTCTGAGAAAGTTCCAGATTGATTTCCAAAGTGGTTGTATAAGTTTACACTCCCACCAGCAGTGGAGAAGGGTTCCCCTTTCTCCACATCCTCACCAATACATGCTGTCACTTGAGTTTTTGACCTTAGCCATTCTGACAGGTTCAAGATGGATCTCAGAGTCATTTGATTTGCATTTCCCTGATGAGTAATGGCACTGAGAATTTCCTCAAGTGCTTCTCTGCCATTCTTAACATTCCTATGTTAAGAATTCTCTGTTTTGCTCTGTACCCCATTTTTAATTGGGTTATTTGGTTTGTTGGCATTTAATTTCTTGAGGGTTTTTTTTTTTTTAATGTATTTGAATATTAGCCCTTTGTCAGATGTTGGGTTGGTGAAGATCTTTTCCCAAATCTGTAGTCTGCCTTTTTGTTCTGTTGACAGTGTCTTTTGCCTTATAGAAGCTTTTCAGTTCCACGAGGTCCCATATATTAATTGTTGATCCCACCCCATGGGAGAGAGCCAACCTCTGATACCATTAATGATACTCTGCTATTTATGATACTCTCCTGTTTACAGACAGGAGCCTAATTTAACTGTTCTCTGAGGGCCTGCCCACTGGCAGCTGGTTGAATCAGTTGCTGAGACTCACAGCTAAGCATCAAGCAGAGCTTGGGGAGTCCGGTGGAAGAGTGGGAGAGCAGGATACAAGGACCTGGAGGGAAGAAGAATGCTGCAAGAAGATCAACAGAGCCAACTAACTTAGACCCATGGGGACTCACAGAGATTGAAGCACCAACCAAAGAGTATGCATGGACTGGACCTGGGCCCCCTACACAGATGTAACCAATGGGCAGTTAGATCTTCATATGGGTTCCCTAGGAAGCTGAGAGGGTGCTGTCTACAACATGGACTCTGTTGCCTTCTTTTGATCGATCTCTTTGCCCTAGCCTGACTGCCTTGCCTGGGTTTAGTGGATAAGAAGAAACTAAATCTTTATAAGACTTGATGTGCTGGGGTGGGTTGGAAGGGGGTGGGAAACTCCTCCTTTCTAAGGATAAGGGGGAGGGAGGGGATAGGATGAAGAGGGTAAGGGTAAGGGACCAGGAGGAGAAGAGGGATGGGGCTACGATCAGGATGTAAAATAAATATATAAATGAAAACCAAGTGAAAAAAAAAAACTAGCCAACACAATTGAAAAAAAAATAGAACTCAGTGTTAAGTGTAAAAGGTTTAATTGAGTAGGACATTTCAGGATGACTACAGGAACTGAAAAGTCACCAACGTGCGTTTATGGCTTAGTTAAGCGAGTCCAGTTTCAAAGTTTACGTAGGTGACTTATTTCCTCTTCAGTTCCCTCCCAGAGAAGTTGCTGTGTTCTAACCCAAATAAAATGTCAACAATATAATTATATTTTAATCCAAAGAAAGACACCTGAGGAACTAAGTGAGAAACAAGGTCGCAGCTAAGTTGGATGCATCTCACCAACGCCGAGGCTCACTCTCTCACTGTATCGCTGATTCTGAACTGACTCTCAGAGGGTGATGTCTGCTGCTCTGGGTGATGTAAGTTTCTAACCTCTGGTTAGTGTTTTGTGAACTTGACACAAGCTACGGTCACACATGAAGAATCTCAATGGAGAAAATGCTTCCATAAGATTGGCCTGGGGGCAAGTCTATGGGGACAGTTTCCTGCTTATTGATTGGAGTAAGAGGGAACAGCATGCTATGGGCAGTGCCACCACTGGGCAGGTGGGCCTGGGTTGTATAAGAAAGATGGCTGGACCAGTCATGACAAACAAACCAGTAAACAGCATTCCTCATTCTCCCATCTGGTTCCTGCCTCTAGGTTCCTGTCTTGAGTTCCTGCCTTGGCTTCTTTCAGTAATAAAGTAAGCTGTAAGATTAAAAACAAAACAAAACAAAAAGCCTTCCTTTCTCAAGTAGCTTTTGATCATGGTGTTATTGGAGCAAAAGTAAGACACTAACAGTACGCCCCTCCCCTCCAGCAGGCCCTGGACTATGGAGGACACAAGTGGCAAACAGTACGTGTACTAACAAGGGAAGAAGGGCCAGGGTAACCCCCTGCAAGAAGTAGGGTGTTGCATGAATTGTTTTGCAAGTTTCTTATTGAGCTCATCTTTTATATCTACATCTGTTCCTATCCTTCTTCAAAAGTAAAAAATAGAGATTAATGCCGGCCCAGAGCACAATATCTTGGCCTAGGATCATGAAGACTCAGAAATAGATTAAAAGTAGAAAGTGAGTACCCCAAGTTCCTGCTTGCTGTACCCTGCCCTCCTGCTCTCCCCAGCAGGACTGGTCCTTCTGTATGAGAAGGTGCTTCTAGAAGGATTTTTTTTTTCTGGTAGACTCTCAGGTACAGTTAAATGTGTTAATCACAGTGGTTGCAGTGGAACCTGGCAGATATTAGTCATTGTGCTGCAGGCTAGATAAAAATTGATATTAAAACCAGAACAGCAATTAGAGCAAAGGTGCCTCTGCTACCCAAGCCTAGCAGAAAACCGTAACTACCTCACTGTGAATTAGATACTATCAGGCATTAATTGCTGCTGTTCCTAGAAATGCTGCTGGAAAACAGAATAAGCCCAGTTTTAAAAATAAATGCAAGAGTGTGCAAGCGTGAGCAGTTAATAACACTTGAAATTTATTTACAACTAATCAGAGATAGACAGACAGACAGACAGATATATAGAGAGATGGAGAGATATAGGTAGAGATTGAGACAGAGATAGAGATAGATATAGACATCAATGATATAGGTATAAACACTGGTAGTTCAAGGTTAGAAGCATCAAAACGCAATAATTTATAAATCTAAGTAGTGAATACAAAGATGTTCTTATTTTCTCGAAGTATTTGTTTTCACATTTGCAAAATCAAGCAAAATTAGCTACTTACTTTAGTTGTATCATCAACTATTATAGTTTTTAGTTTTGTAGAGTTTCCTGGTTATCAGCTGTTGATACAGGCTGATTCTATTACAAAAACGCATATCTTTTGACTATGGTAAATTTGAAAGAGTCTAAGTGAGATACAGAGTTGATTTCTATTTAAATCTGATAAATTCAAATAATTAACCCTTGACCAGAGTAGGACCATGATGAGGTCAGGCTATGACTGTTAAACACAGCGTGACATTGCAGCTGCTCAGTCCTGACAAGTCCAGTGGGTGGTTGTCATCTCTCTGTAGGTGAGCCCCCAGGACTCAGCAGACTCAGCTTGCTCCTGGGCAGCTTCTATGAACAAGGGAAGCAGTGTGGTCAACAGAGGGTGACCAGAGCAAACACTCGAAGGAGTGTGAGGACAAGAAGTCATGGTCTCTTCAACTAATCACTGGAGAAGGCAGGATTCAAACGGCAACAAACAGGTCGTCCAGGATGACTGCAAGAAAGGTGTGGCACACTCAGAAGGTGGCAATGAGAGATAACTCAAGGAAGGAACATAGCATCAGTAAGGGAGCCATTTACTACGACACTGCTATGAGAACTCATTGGCATCTCAGGGGGGAAGAGCACCGAACAGAAGGGTTGCCTCTAGAACCCAGAGAAAGTCTGTGTGGCTGGTGGTAGAAGATGAAGCTCTACTGCCAAGACAGGTGACTCTCCTCCATACGCCTTCTGCTTGCTTACCATAAGGTGAAGATGGAGACCAAAGCGTACAACTGATGAGTCCAGGCACAGGCAAGACAGAGATTGTTAGCATGAAAAATCGTATTCAGAAGTCGACAATTGTGGGGGTGCTCTTGTAAAGGAATGAAGAAGAGGTCTGAAAAGGCGTCCTCTGTAGGAAAGCAAAGGCAAGCTAGATATAGAAAGAGTGCAAGCCGAGACAGTCTCCCATCTCAGAAAATGCATATTGTGGGTGCATGCTCCCTGACCCCTAGAGTTTAATTTCTTGGAGGCGGGAATGAGGTTGGGCTCATCTTGACCTATAGGAAAGTATTCTGTTAAAATGTATAATGGTAACTATTTGATGACTGATTCATAGACAGGGTGAAAACTGCATTCACATTCTTTTATCAGAGAAACTTAGCCCTATTAGAATTAGCTGTGACTATAGGATGAAGAGATCAAAAGAGCAAGTACAAAAGTGTGTGTGTGTGTGTGTGTGTGTGTGTGTGTGTGTGTGTGTGTGTGAAGAATGTGAATGTATGGCTCTGTGAGCTCATGCGCACACATATGGAAGCCAGAGCAGGACATCATATCTCTTGCTCTTATCTTTTCCCTCTTATTGCCTTGACACAGGATATGTCAGCAAACAGGAAGCTCTTGATTTTAGCTAGGCTGGCTAACCAGCAAGCTCTCAGGATCTATACTTCTCTCTCCTTCAACGCTGAGTTACAAGCATTAGCAGCCATGCCTGTTTTATGTATGTACTGGGGTTTTGAACTTGGGTCTGCATGCTGGCAAAGCAGGTGCTCTTCCTCACTGAACCAACTCTATGGGCCCAAATAAAGGTATTGTTTGCAGTGATCTTAAATCTGCTGTATGCAGATCTTTGGTGGTTTAAGGCACTAACATGCTAATAGCTCTGATATGCACTAATTAAGTAATGACAAAAAGTTATTCTGAATTTACATATATGTATAATTTATTAATGAAATCATCTGCATTCATTCAAAATAGTTGTATATGCTACACAGTAATCATTGGATGCTTGGAGTCCATATGCATGTCGGAACTCTTTACAATAATTCCATAGTTAAGAGGCTCCAATTAATTATAAATGACAGATAGTGTAGTCAAATTAGCATGAGCAAAAAGAGAGCATGAGAGAGAATTAATTACTTAAGTATCCAAAAGTTGACCCTGGTTTAAAATAAGGCCCACACCAGCCATTCCTATGGTGTGACTAGGTCTCCACTTTTGCTCACTCCTCTGCGTGCAGCCCCTCCAGGGGTTTCTCCTGTTGGTAGGAGACATGGCTCCCAGTAATTGAGGAGATGTTCCATAACCACTGCTGACCCAGGGAAAAGAGAAGCCTCTTCCCACTGGCATCGAGGCTTCTCCTGCTTGTAGTTCACATTGGCCCTGATCCAGTCCAATGCTCCATCCTCATTTCTCCCAGTAGTAACTAGGGAGAAAGATACTTGATTGGTCAATGAAGACTAATGATGGTAGTATATGAGGGAGGATGGAGATGAGGAGACGGATAATTCAGAAGAGGCAGAATTCTGGCCAAGTTAACTAGCTGCAAGTGGGTCCTGCTGCAACCCAGAGACTACAAACAATATTCTCCTTTCCCGTTTTTATCCCTCAAGTCACTCATACATATTTCTTGAGTTTTTTATAGAACAACTCAAGTTGTGGAACTCTGCTGCACGAGGTTGAAGCCTGACGTTTCCAGACAGCCTAGTGCTCAGTCTAAGATGGTGGAGTCCCTTTTCTCAGTAGGAGTCTCTCTCCACCTCATCTGAGTACCCCAGTTCTTGTAAGGAGTGTCACATAGCCCTCAGAGAAAGATCACAGGCCCAGCCAGACCCTTTCTTGATAGGCCAGCACCTGGGGATTCCTGGTAATAAGGAATAAGATGCTAATAAGATGCCTTGGTGTCTTTCTAAATGACTTTACCTGGAGCTCTTCCCCCACCCACAGGATAATTAAGTACTGCTTTCCCCATCTTTTGATAGGACTATTTTGGTACATGTGGATTAAGTATCTCTGGCACCCCTGGCCCCTGAAAATTAAACACACTCACTCTCAGGACTCCCCCTCCCGCCATGCAATGGTCCAAGGTTTATACTGTCCCTGATTCCACATAAAATAAACTCATGGGCTCTCTCACTTCAAGACCATCTGAGATTCATTTATCCTGGGGAAGAATTGCCACTGGCCACCCAAACTTGGCTGTCAATCAAGCAGCCAACTGCCCACCACTAGGAGCTTCTGGACAGCACGGGGCTTGACTCTGAGTTGGCTGGTCACATGTTGCTGGTTGCAGCTGGCTTCTGCCTGTCACAGGTGTGCAGCTGTTGACCTGTGTCTCATTGGACTTACCTTCTGGCTGGTTTTAGGCCTTTGCTGTGCCGAGCACAGCAGCTTAACCAAGGGGCAGTAACACTTTGGTCTCACCATAGCTGCTTTGGAACGCATGAACATCCACTGCCACCAGCAATCTCCTTTTAAAAGAGCTAACTAACCGTAACACTCTATGGAAAACTCTTTCCACACCCAGGCCTAGCCCATGGGCCCAAGGTTTAGGACCTTTGATCCTGTTCTCCAACCATAAGCCGAGTTTCAGGACCCTGCCAAAAGGAGAAGGACAAACTAGCAAGCCTATCTCAGTCATATAATATTTTATGTGGTTTCAGTTTACAATGTTCATATAGCCTTTCAAAAATAATACACACTTATTATAAGCAATGCTTTACTGCCCTGCATACATCACTCTGTAAATATGTCCTAAAAATTAAAATGAGGTGAATAGGAATCTGAGTTTTTAAGTGATTTTTGTTTTTATTTAGCAATATCTAAGATTTAATTCTAAAACAATGAATAAACATTTGCAATTACTTAAACAAAACAACCATGTCTACAATTATCTTTTGACATTACTGCTACTACAGACAAAATAATTCAATTTTTATACAGGAAAAAAGGTGATCTTTAGGTCCGTTTTTTAGTAACTTTATGATTTTAAAAGAATTGTTAGATATTCATAAAATATTGAAGGGGTTATTTTTGGCCTTGAATTATTGTGTTGCACTTTTATCACAGTCATGAGGGAGTTTTAAAACAAGGAGATTCCTTATAACTATGAATTGCATATTTTGTTCATAAGTTATAGTATTTGAATTTTAATGCCTTAATATATTTTTTGAATTTATAGAAAAGACTGTGCTGCTGACCTTTTTAATATTCTGTTCTCTCATTGGCTACCAGCCCCAACCTTTATTCTATATTCCTAGCAATTGTTTGAGGAGAAGGAGGAGTGGAAATGCCAGCCAGTCAGAAACCAGAATATTGAAAAGGTCAACATCATACAGTTTTCAGCTATAATTCATAAAGACATTAAACTCTCAATATTTCATCTCAGGACCAAGACTGTAATGAGAGCAGAAAATGGCACAACACTAATTCATCTTCATGACAAATATTGTAATGAGAAAGGAAATACAGAAACTACAAACATTTGGTTACTGTTTTAAAAGTATCTTATATCCTTTATAACATAATGAGAGTAAGTTTATACTTCCTAATGTTGAGCCCTTTCACTAAATACGTAGTGTCTTTTAAATTAATAGGATTCTTTTGGGAGCCTGCTGCAATTAGGTTTAATCCTCCAGAGAGCTGCTAATATCATCAGGTTAGAATAAATAAATATAAAAGATTTTTATTACAGAAATATAAATGAACTGAAACTTTATTTTGGGTAATGTGTCACTGTCATTAACTAGTTGAACTAGTCACACTTTTCCTACCATGTTAAACTTAATTATCCCATTACGACTTTGATGTCAGTTCTTTTGTGATACGCTTTCATGTGATGTTCGTTTCAATGTGCCATGATTAGGAACAGAAGTGAGGACCCCTAGATTCCAACGTGGAGTGAATCTGATACTAAGCAAGGACTTAGTATCAGAGAGGCAATGTGAAGAAAACTCTAGCTGCATCTTCGGACCCACCATGAAGCCAGGCATAGTGACACTTGCCTTTAATCTCAGCACTCAGGAAGCAGAGGCAGATCTTTTTAAGTCTGAGGCCAACCTGGTCTACACAGAGAGCTCTAGGACAGTCAGGGCTACACAGTGAGATGAGACCTTGTCTTGAAAAGTAACTACATGAAAATAAAATCCTGGACTCAGGGACCAGAGATGGCTCAGTGGGTAAAGCAGCTCGCTGTGCAAGACTGACAACACAGGAAGGTGGAAGGAGAGAGCCACCCCCAGGCTACCAACTTCCCTCCCCGTAATACAATGACCACACACACACACACACACACACACACACACACACACACACACACACAATTGACAACACAGAATGCACTTGGCTGTTCTATGCCTTGGGGAGGCCATTCCAATCTCTGATTGGAATATTCACTTGGCTAAATCAACTTTTGCTCTCACTGTCTATGCCTCTTGACTAAAGTTTTTTTTTTTTTTTCTTTCAGAAGGTAAGAACAAAGAGACACCTCATAAAAAAAATCCATTCAAATCAGGTGAAAAGCCCCACAGGCACTCAACATAATTATGCATTTTCATTTTTTGCTACGTTTTGCATGTGCCTGTGGGAAGTGGCAGGCAGGAAAACTAGAGTCTTACAGAGATGCAGACGCCAGTTGGGATGGTTTGAATGTAGAGAGAACTTGCAGCAGATGAACAGAAGAGGGGACAAGTGTGCCCAGAGACCAGCAGCAGCAGAAATTTGCTATATCCTCTAGGCAGAAGGCCAGAGAGAGAGAAGCTGCCACCAGGTCAAGGAGAGCTGGGGCTCTGGCTGAGGAGCAGAGTAGGAATCACAGTCACTTAGCAGTAAATGCAGAAGCATTGCCACAAGGTAGAGAGAGAGCTGGAGGAAACTGCAGTTTCTTGCTCATTCTGTCTTCTAACGGAGCCTAGCAAGTCAGGAGCACGGTAGGTCGCCATTTTAAGCCCAGAGCAGGGTAGCGAAGGGAAGGGCAGGGTTGCAGATGAATGATAAGAACCGGGAATACAGGAGATTTGGAGAAGAATTGCTGGAGGCCATATTTAAAGATTCTCCTAGCAGCAGGAGATAAGAATGGGTGGAGCAAGAACTGGAGAGGTGGAGCTGGAGATGATGGGAAAGATAATGTGGTATAGACTGGGACACTGTAGAATTCTGACAATGACTTTCTCTTAGCGTATTGTTTGCATTACGCCTTTAGAAGATGTTACAAACACAGTGAGCTCATCAAAGAACAGACCTTATAAAGAATCTTCCAGAATGTTCGTTTTGAAGTGGGGGGTGATGCTGACAGATTGTGGACCATCCACTCCCAATTCTGTTTCTCAAAGGAACAACAAATCTCCCCTGTAAATTATATCATTTGATGTTTTTTGCTTTTCAACCAGATCTTGGTACTGAAGGATCCAACTAGGGTGTTGAGTGACTTGTTAACAAGAATGTGATCGCTGCCTGCCTTTTCCCATAGCTTATTTACCACTAACACATATCATCTTGTGATGCTAATGAGTGCCTTTCACCCACTGGGTCTTGGAGTGCTTTATGAACTAGGAATGCAGCAGTAGCTGAAACAGAGCTCTCTCTGGGGTGATATAAGACAGCTGTTCTCCTTGCAGAAATGCTGTACAGCAGCGAGTGGAGACCAGGGAAGGGTGCTCAATCTAATTGAAACGGCAAGAAGAATTTAAGTTGATGGACTAATTGCTGAGGCTGGCACGTATTTAAAATGGGGCTTGTACCAGTCCTTCCCGGCAGTGAGTAGCACATCAACTTAGTTCCATTGAGTAGACCCCATTGCTTCCATTTAAGAGATGAAGGATCCAGAGCTCAGGGGAACAAACTGTACTTAAGGAATGGGATTGCATCGCATGCCTTTGGAGTTTCTGGTTGCTGTTTATCACTTGAGTCACAAGACTGAATGGCAATGAGAACATTCAGTTACAAAACAATAACTTAGGACTGATGTGAGAGAAAGGGCACACCCATGGTGTGCACATATTTTGCAGAAATTGGGCTACCCTGGGAAGGCCGCCATGTGATCTTGACCCAACTTGACTCTCCCTAGCTTGGGAACTCAGTCAAGTTACAAGAGCTGGACGGTGACAGAGATGCAGCACAGTATCATGCCTTTAAAGAGCGGTGGATCGTGGGTCATTTCAACCGATTAGTTTGCAGTGGGGCTCCCCTTGCCGAATACTCCTTTCAAGCCGGAATGTCACATTAATTGGTTCTTAACTGAGCAATGTGCTTCCAATTTTCAAAACCCAGCAGCATATAACACAGAAGAAGCCAGAGTCTTGCTCTGTGGAATAGGAAGGAAGTCAGGTGGACAAAGGCACAGTGCAGGAAGGATTAAACTCTCACCCAGCTTGGAAGCCAATGCAAACACTCGCAGGGCCTTCTTCAGGTTTTCAGACGTATGTTGAAGGCAGATTAACACCACTTGTTTGAAGGACAATGAAAATCTGAAAACACAAGAGCATGATACAAACTTCCCCAGCTCCTTGACTTCTGAAAATTGCTAAATGAGGCTCTGTCTTGTCTATGGTTAATTATCCATTCCCTTCTTCAAATACACAACCTGATCTTAATTGTGTTCTTCAAACAAGACACCTTAGATGGTAGGTGGTTTAATCCTAGACAGGAAAGTTCCCTTTTTCTGCAATTAAATATAGGCCAAAGGGTTTGCTTTCCACATGAAATTAAAAACGTGTTTGTTCTTGTTCTCTCTCTCTGGAAACATTCCATGTACAGGCAAGTTCATATTTCTGTTTTGAAGAAATCTTAAACAGGGTCTGCATTCTGATTCACTTGTGAAAAGTCACAGATAGGAGGAAAGTTGGTTTCTTGCAACATAAAGAAAGACCTTGTCAAGATGCTGAGCTCTCCTCCCCCACCGGTCTTGTGGCAGAGGGAGGTAAACAGTGTTTTTTAGATCAAGGTACCGAGAGGTTGGATATCTATTTTCCTTCAAATATATCTATATCACACTTGCTCAACTTACAAGTGAGAGGTAGGCTTTTTTTAATTGCATGCCCAAAACACAGAGCATTCATCCAACTTGGGCTGTTTTTTTTCCCTCTTGCATTAGATGTAGAAATCACAGTCTGTCTCCTCCTTGCATCATAAAATATGGTCCCATGTAGCACTCAGTAATTGATATTGCGATAGATAGATAGTTGCTGCTATTTCTTTCAGGGATGACCTGATCCCATGGTTACTATAAAGGTAGATAGGAAAGACAGAGTCTGGGAGGCCATGCCATTTTAACCACGATGTCTCTGATTATATTGCAAATCATGATGATAGTAACATATTTTGAACTAAAAATGCATTCAGATTGTGATAAAATACCCTTTATATCAACAATAAATCAGACACTCATATTGCTTCTTATTAATAAAGAGTCCTTGTGGAATTGCCTTTTCTGAAGACAGATTCTGGAGTAAAGGTCAGCCAGAGGTGTGGGTAAGAAAAACATGAGGATGTCAAGCTATTGAACTCTGGCAAGACCTAGCTGTGAAGGCCTCTGGCTCTCAATCTGTGTGACAATTTGCCACGATGATATACTGATCACACATCTTCAGGCTAATTCCTCACATTCCCGCAGCACCCTCCTTTCTGCTTTAACAAGACCTCCTTAAACATCCCTGGGACTGAGCCTGGCATCAGAGCTGGCATGGCAGCAACGCTTCCAAAAAGATAAATGTTTCCATGGGTATGAACTCAATAATAAACAAAACATTTGACAAAGAAGAACGCCTTTGGCAGCCCTACTCAGTCTCTCTAAGAAATTGACACTGTAGGATACGGGAGAGAAGTCCAGATAATGACAGCTACAAAAAGCTTTTGTAAGCAAAGTAATCAGTCCTGTGTCAGCTGGTCTCTTTTTTCATGGCCTCTTGCCTGGACAGTTGGTCTGATCCGTGAGATATTTTTCAGCATCTGTGACAAATAGTAGCACAAAGTGCTGCTCAGTGGGAGTGGTTAAAAAGGAAAGATGAAAAGGTAGGAAATAGTCTCCACATTGAGGGGACTGTTCATTGCGTGAGAAATATGAAAACAGGCAGGACTTTTGGCACAGCTACTCATCCAGCAAGAATTCCATCACCGTTTTAGGCAAGTGACCTTGCTCAGCTTAGGTCTTGCATTTGTATCTGGGCTGCTTTGGAAGAATGAAGAAGATCCAGAGATCCCTATTTGAGTGACTTTCCTCACCACAATGTTCCATCTATTAAGACTGTGGTAGACAATACCCGGTGAAAACTGTTACTATTCAATCTAGTAATCTACTCAATCCACGCAGTAACTTAGAAATCTGTCTTCATAATTACATCGGCTACACTCTGTCTTGGCCACTGTGAGGGGTCATCACTGTGCTCTCCCCGATGACGATCATGCCAGTGAAGGAATAAGTCACATAAACGTCACTTGCTGCAATAAGGACAGTGCATCGGACAAATGAGAATAAAGAATGAGGGCCCTCCTAGGAGAGCAGCAGCACTGGTGGCAGAAATTGAGAGGAAGTAAGAGGACATCTCATGGGAAATGGTGGCATCTGAGCCAAGCCTGAAGGGATGTGGGATACTTAAACCTGAAAAGATGAAATGTTCACGGTGCAAGTGGGAAAATACAATGAAGAGGGTGCTTGTTGGAATGCTTAGAGGGCTTTGGCCACAGTGAGCATGCCTGTGCATGATGGGAAGGCTGCCAACTGTCCTGCCTCAACATTTATAAAGTGGTTATGTGTACCCAATGTTAGTGGAGCAGTGGAGGTGAAAATGGAGACTAGATTGATATTCTAGTCCTGTCCCTCACCAGCTACATGACCTTGGGGGAATTACCCAAACCCTGTATCTCAGTTACTTCCTCTATAAAATTGGGATGATTATAGCACCTAACACAGAGATAAGTCATAAGAATTCAATACATTTATTTATCACTACGTAGAACAGGGTTTAGAATAGAGTCAGTGCCTAACAAATATTATATTCCTGTCATCATTCTGACACGATGCTGTGCAGATAAGAGTTCATCCTCTTCAGAAACCATGACAGAGCCTGGCAGAGGCAGCCATCACAGCAAGCCCTTTGTCTCCACACAAAGCCTTAACACCTTATGTTTCACCCACAGCGCAGTGGTTCTAAAGCAATGAGGCTGTGTCTCGCGCGTACACATGGCCATGCACACACCCTTTTGCTTGGAGACTTTTTAGTTATTATTTGGGTTATTAAGAGGCAGCAGGCCACTAAAGGTCAATCACTGTGCTGGACATCTTCTGTTCAGGGGAAAGCCCCGCAAAGAAACACTCATCCCAGACTCTCAGCTGAGGTTGAGAATCTTGGTACAGAGCTGTCTCTTGAAGAGGGTGTTTATGTTTAAACTCTTAAAAAAGATTCCTTTCTAAACATAATACTTTACTGAAAACAGTGCAGGCAAAAGAAAAGTAGTGGCAGCAGGGAAGGAAACTTAAGGGTTGAAATTTTTCCAAGTTTTCTTCTGGAAAAGAATACCCATACACATGAAAAATAAAAGCACATTATAAACTACAGAGGAGAAAAAGGAATCAGTCTTAAATACTTGCAAAGAAAATTCTCAACAGTAGTTTAGCAAAGGCAAAACCAAAAGGAAACAGCAAATAGAAACCCACCCACAATGAATGCATGAACTGATCAATCAATAAATAGCACATATTTGTTGCCTGACAGATGTGTCTGATCTTTTTATATGACATAGTTTATACTTGATAACAGCACAGTATGGTATTTAAATTCAAAAAGTAATTTTGTGCAGTAAAACCATTTTATGTTGGGTCATGTTCATAGTTGCCACATGTGCTCCAAAGGTCACAGGTTAGGCATGTGAAGAACTTAAATCTCTCTCTCTCTCTGTCTCTGTCTGTCTCTCTCTCTCTCTTTCACACACACACACACACACACACACACACACACACACACACACACACGAATCAAGAAGAAGCTATTTGCTTAACTCTTGAATGTGCCTGGACAAATGAGTCCCTATTTGCTAGTTAATCGTCATTCAAACTATGAATATTACTTATTCCACTGATTGTGCTGTGATGCCTTTTCCTCTTTACATGGCCATTAAATCAAGTATAAAAACCCATTGGTTTCTACTATAAATAATCAGGGACATTAACTACTTGGTTGTTTGAATCAGTCACTGTAGTTTACACGGATGAAATCTAGTCAAAGCCGCAGCTTCATGGCTTCTCCACCGTCTCCGCACTCTAACTCAGTTTCCAAGGACATTAGGTGTGTTATGCAGTCCAGGCCTTCACCACGCCACCTCAGTGAACTGGCTGACCTTGTTGACGTGTTAGAAACGTGAAGGCATCCCATAAGAGCTGCCACTTACAGCCTGGCATTTCTGTTGTTCTGAGTCTTATCAGGCAGTTCGGAAAAGCATCGTGCTTGTTCAGCTCCCACCACTGGTCCCATCTCTGCTGCTGGGTACTAATAACAAGAAGAGCTATAAAAGCAGCATGGGTGTAATGCTTTCCAAGGTGGGAAACGCATTTAAGCACATTACTTTATTGTGGCCTCATGCACATATATCTCCATTCCCAGAAGGCAAAGAAGGCTTGCACTTTGATTTACCGTGATCTTCAAAAATAGTTATAGGTCTGTGTATCTGGTTTGGCTCACTTATAGGTTAAGGTTTTTAATCAACTGGCATTTCTTTATAATATGATCATTGCACCCTTAGATTTTTAACTAAAAATGGAAATTTCTTTTTCCAAGCTGCCCTTGGTCTAAAGGGCACGTCAAGGATTTGGTGGAGCTAAGTGAAAACTGCCCCATCCTCCCTGGAGCCACACACAAGGTATTTTTCTCTGGTTGGTTATATCCCTCTTACCCTTTCACCCAGCAGTTTCCCTCATTCCAGCCATCTCCTGCTTTTCAAGGTGTCTTAGTCAGTGTTCTATAGCTGTGAAGAGACACCCCTGATCATGGCAACTCTTACAAAGAAAAACATTTAATTGGAGCTAGCTTACAGTTTTTGAGGTTTAGTCCATTACCATGGCAGTACATGGGCAGACATGGCGTGGGAGATGTAGCTAAGAGTTTGATATCTTGAGCCACAGGAAGCAGGAAGAGACAATGCCACATTAGACCTTAAAGTTCAACCTCCAGTGACCCACTTCCTTCAACAAGGCCACATCCACTCCAACAAGGCCATACTTCCCAATAGAGCCACTTGATATGGGCCAAGCATTTATACATATGAGTCTACTGCGGCCACATTTCTACTCAAACCACCACAGCAGGCTTTTGAATTTATGATATATAATCTATAGCACACTAGAGAAGGGAATAAAGATTCTTAGAGATTGTGAACTTTAGCTGCCATCTTCCATCAGTACTCCTGAAATTATAATATCTAGTATGTAATTATTCTTAGCCCTTTCCCAATCGCCCACCTTCGCAAGAGGGTAAGACTTTTTAAAAGATCTTTGTATGAGGAATGGCCCCGACAGTTTACTTACATGTCATTAAAATTGTGCCAGGTAGTATTTGAACTTTAAATCCTCCAAAAGAGGAGGATTTTTCAAATCTGTGTTTGAAATAGAAATTGCCAGAGCAAAGAACAAGGAAAACATTTAGATAATCTGGGTGTGCAAAGTCATAGCAAGATCCATCTTTCCATTATCTCCAAGTTGGGAGCCACCTGATTGTCGTGACTGTCTGACTGTTGGAATGAGAAGCTGAGTTTAATTAAGTTACACATGTGGGAGGAACATGCTTTGCAGCAGCAGCTAGATTATTAATGGACTCCTATATTGAAGTGTTCACATTTTTGAAAGGCTAATTACAATATAATTTTAGTTTTAAAATATTGCTTTGCCAAGGGTGGGAGTTGTGTCATGTGTTAGTTATTGACTGCTAGTCTTTCTGTTTCGATCTTGAGGGAAATACTGGTTTGGTTATGATGGTCATTAATATGAAGTTGTTTCCCTCATTTTCATATTTGATTTGTTGAGCTCTCAAAAAAAAAAAAAAAAAAAAAAAGAAAAATGTGCCTCACAGTTGTGAAATACAAAAAGCTGTGGTGGAATATTCTTGAGATTTCCTGAAATTTCCTATGAAGAAAGTCGAAGTATGTATACAGTTTTGGAAAGTTTCATGTTTTTCTGTGTTGCTGGAGGCCCTATGAAATGTCAGCCTCGAGCTTCAGCTTTTCCAGGGAAAAAAATGTAAATGGTCTCACGAGCTAATTCTGGAGTCCATACTATTCTTACCTGGCTATAGCTGTGTAAGTGGGGCGCTAGTTGATTCTAATGGGAATCGCATGGCTTTGAGATTCAGTGACCTAACTTAGACCTCTTGTGTTTGAAACTGTGTTTACTACATATTCCAAACTGAAATCAACACACATGCCCTCTACTCACAGGGCTTCCAGTGAAATACCATGGTCATTTCAGTGACATTTCAGTCTCGCCAAATCAAAGGGAATGAACCTGCAGACAAGAAAACAAACAGTGAGTAATTAGCACTTTCTCGGCATTGCCCGAGAGCCTGGAAAAAGAGTTGTTATTCAAGCTGCACCTATTCAAAGCAGCTTTCCACCGGACCAGAGCTGGCCCTGTAGCTGTGAGAAGCAAGAGCTGTCATCTAAGAGCCGCCCAGGAAACTCCATGCGCGCCCCTAGAAAACATTGCAGTAGCTGACGGTACACCATGCAATGACGATTTCCTACCCTACCCGGAAGTGATGCTGTACCTGATTATCTTAACCAGCCTGCCTGAAGGGAGTGGTAGAACAAGAAATAAAAGCCTGGAGTGTCTAGAACAGTGGTTCTCAACCTGTGGGCTACAACAAGCAGAAAACCCATATTTAGGATGGCCTTAGGAGTCAATAATAATAATAATAATAACAAGCAACGGAAGTTTTTGTTGCTACTTCATAACCGTCGTTTTGCTACTGAGCAAATGTTCTCAGTCCCTAAGATCACTGAAAATATGTATCTCCCGATGGACACAATCCTCAGACTGAAAACGGCTGACTTAGAGGATGACCAGTTTCTTGAGCTAATTATCTCCTTTGCCCCAAGCTACTTTCTCGAGCCATATGAGTAGGAAAATTAACATACGTAGTTCCCAGCAATGAGCTCAAATCCTTCATGTAGTCATTTCTATCAAGGCTATCTCTATAAACTCAAATGAGGGACCCATAGAATTCAAAAGGACACAAGAGAATCTCTTACCTTGCTCAAGGCTAAGGGGGTTTCTGATGTTTCTGAGCCTATGGCAGAAGCCCATTCGGTTCCTCGTCCTCAACATGTTCAAACCATACAGCTTATTTGTGCCTCCACCATCAAGAGATCGTGTCACACTATTTCATGACACATCTTTCCTACAAACTTGCCCTGGATTTCGGCTATAAGCCTGAGAGGTACAGTCTTGAATGCCACAAGCTTAAATGCTGAGGTCCTGAAAGATTAACTCCTGATGTTAAAAATCACAGAGGATTCCTGGAAATATAATTCTAAAACAAAATCATTGAAAAATTCTTTAAAAGGCATTTTGTGAAGAGACGGAGAGCCAACGGTCGTGTGCTTGCCTACCTGCTGTAGCTTTGGCATTTTGGCACAGAACCGCAGTAGGAGAGGCAGTCTTTTCTCTCTCTCCTTCCTATTGTGAGATGGTTTTGATCTTCAGCTTCATGTTCAGCTTTGTGAGAAACCTTTTCATCGAAAGGAGGGGTCTAGAAATGTTACCAATAAGGCAGATACTCGGTGCATGAATTCCCATGTATTTGAGAATCTCAGCACATTTGTGGCCAAGAAGTCTGATGTGGAGGTCATCTTTTCAAAGTATGGCAAAACTGTGAGTTGCCCTGTGCCTAACAGCTTTTCCTTTACCCAGTATGTCAACAGCAGCAACAACAAGCCTGGACTGGTGTAGCTAGAGAGGATCTGGCTGAGGAGCAAAAGGGAATGGAGGGGAAGTGAGTGTCACACAATCTGCAACAGAGATGTACAGATCAGTACCGAAACTCCCTTTTCCATCCCCTTGGCTTGTTTCCTTTTTGACTCGGAATATGACTTTCATGGTGGTTTGAATAGGAATGGCCTCCATAGACTCATGTGTTTGAATACTTGGCCCAGAGGGAGTGGCACCATTAGGGGGTGTGGCCTCGTTGGAGTAGGTGTGTCACTGTGGAGGGGTGCTTTGAGGTCTCAGACGCTCAAGCTATGTCCAGTGTGGCACACAGTCTTCTTCTGCTGCCTGAGAATCAAGATGTAGAACTCTCGGCTTCTTCCCCAGCGCCATGTCTGCGAGCTTGCTACCACGTTTCCCTCCATGGTGATAATGGGCTAAACTTCTGAAAATGTAAGCCAGCCCCAATTAACTGTGTTCCTTTGTAAGAGTTGCTGTGATCGCAGCGTCTCTTCTCAGCTAACTAAGACAACTTTCAAGAGGATTATTATAAAAGGATGTGCAGTCTCCCAGCAAAAAGTTGCTCCTCTTCTCATTGCTCTGGCTCTGCCTTCAATGCCAGTGTGTGGGGTCAACACCTCATGAAAGTGGGTTCAGTTCAAAGAGTGGAAAACAGGGTTCTTCTTCCATGACTGGAAAGTTGAAAGTTGATGACCTTTAGGCCATGAAGGAGCCAACTCTGTTAAAACAAAAAAGGTGGATTCTCTGCTGGAAAGCCTGGGGGGAAAATGATAAAGAACAAAGCAAACAAGCAGGTATGTCCTTCTCATCCCTAGTAGAGATAAAGGATGAAAAGTCTGATGAAGAGCGGATTGGAGGCCTCTGCAAAGTTGTAATCTGGAGCAGGTGCAGACCCACTACAAGTATGCATGGCTGTTATCAGTTCATGATTGCAATGCCTTTGTCTCGCCATTGCAGGAGATGATATTCCCCAGACCTTTCTATCTTCCAGTTCTTACCCTGTTTCTGCCTCCTATTCCACCATGGGTACCTGAACCAGGCACCCATAGATTACTTAACTCAGCACCTTGTAAAGCCATGAGCCTTGGCATCCTCAACCATTCACTAGGAAGAGAAGCCTGTCTGATCAAGACTTAGGGTAGCTGGTGTCAAACATAAGAATTTAAAAGGCAGGCCGATGCTATGTCATTTTGCCAAACAATCATATAAATTTCCTCTCTGGGACTGTTTACAGTAGCATGGATTCCATTCTGGGGAATAGATCTCAAATCCAGTCACAGTAGAGGGATTACAAACTGGTGCAGCTACTACGAAAATAAGTGTGGAGAATTCTCAAAAGTCTAGCTGTAGAACTACCATATCACCCATATATACCACCCAACTCCTAGGCATAAACTCAAAGGACTCCGTATCTTACTGCAGAGTTACAGGCTCATCCATCCTTGTTCATAATGGCTAAGAAATGGAACCACCCTACATTTACATTAACTGACACGGGAATAATGAAAATGTGGTACATATACACAAAGGAATTTTATTCAGCCACAGAGAAAAATGAAATTATAAAATCTTCAGGAAAATGTATGGAAATGGAAAAAAAAAACTATATGAAATGAGGTAATGTAGGCACAGAAAATAACTCATGTTCTCCTTCATAAGTGGATCCTAGCTTTGAATCTCCAACTTGGAGTACCAGTAGAAGCCAGGAAACAAAAACGTGATCTTTGGAGTGGCAATAATTTAAGGGGAGGCAGTAGAAGGCAGGTAATACAGAAGTGGAGAGGAGGAAAGCTTAAGCAGGAAGCAAGAAGCAGGAGATGGATGGGACAGACAAAGAGGTAAGGTGGTAACCAAAATGAGAAGGCTATGAAAAACCCTTAGCATGTGACAGAATCTAAAAATAGAATTGCTTTTAAAAAGAAAGATAGACAGGAGAGTTCTGCATGGCTGGAATACTTTGATTATCAAATAACACCCCCCAGGCTTGAGAGATTTTTTTCAGTGGTTTAGGGTGGTTTCCAAAAGGGCCTGGGTTTGATTCCCACATGGTGCCTTATAGCCATCCGTAATTTCAATACCAAGGGATCTGGTGCTCTCTCCTGCTCTCTGTGGGCATCAGTCACACACATAGTCCACAGACATTCATGCAAGCACTTATGCACACAAAATAATAAAGAAAATTTCAAATAGAAAACAAACAAACAACAACAAAACTGCAGTGTCAAAGCTCGGATGCCTTCCTATGTGTTATTAGTCACAGAGGGCTCAGGAGCTCCTCCAAAATAACACAAGCTCTTACCATTCCTTTTGGTTGCCTAGCAGAACTAGATGATACTATTCCCAAAGAGACCACACATACTTTGAATACAGAGAGACCTGTCTGGAAATGAGATGGAAGCTTCCCCATACTGGTTAGCTTTCATAGCCCTGAATAGTCCTACATATAGGCTGCTGGGAGAGAAAAGACACCAGCGTCTTACCCAGATACGAATCTTACGGTATGTCCTCTTGTGAAATAATAGCACTATTATGGGAGTAAACAATACACATGCATCCATATTTGAAAGCATATTTATACATATACACTGGCACATACACATTTGCAAGCATAAACACATAGGCCTACTAACGATGACTACGTATGTTATACAGCAGCTGCGAGCACATCCATGCAAACCCACATTCACATACGAATGTAACCAGGAGAGCATCGGTACAGGTCCTAGAACGTAAAGGCCAGTGTGTTTGATGTTCTGCTGTCCAAGACAGCAAGGGAAGCTCTTCTCCCATTCGCAGAGGAAAACTCAATCCACCTTCAGTACTTGTTTGTTCTGGGTCCTGACAGAGTGGATGATAGCCCGAAATGAGGGAGATGATTCTCTGCCTGGCTCACTGAGATTCATGGGTCCCAGCGCTTCATTCTGCCCACCGTGCTACAGGTGCCCCATGTGGAGCTGAGTGTGTGCTCTGCCCCTCACCAGGCTTGCTGCTTTTCTACCTCTGTAACCTACTGCTGCTGCTGCTTCAATTTTTTTCTTTTACTTTTCCTGCTAAAAACTGCAGGTTTGGGGATTTCAACATTTAAAATTTTATTTATTTTATTTTATTTTATTTTATTTTATTTTATTTTATTTTATTTTATTTTATTTTATTTTATTTTATTTTATTTTATTTTATTTTATTTTATTTTGGTGGGTTAGTTGGTTGTGTTGTTGGTTGGTTGGTTTGTTTCAAGACAGGATAGCCCCGGCTGTCCTGAAACATGCTCTGTAGGCCAGGTTGGCCTTGAACTCCAAGATCTGCCTGTCTCTGCCTCCTGAGTGCTAGGATTAAAGGCGTGTGCCACCACCACCCAGCTTTAACACTTGAAATTTAGAACTTGGAAAATTTAGACTTTACAAAATTTGGTCTTTCGAAATTTCAGGGTTTGGTATTTTGTGGGTTTGGTTTATCATCAGTACCACACGGTCTCGACCAAAGCCTCTCAACCCTTGCTTAATGTTCCAAGTTCTGTGAGTCAGCATCTCGCCCTTGGCTTGTGCTCATCTCTTTCATTCATTATAATAGGGAAGCCAAGCTGCTGGTTTCTTCAGTTGCTGCTGATTAATTTCTGGGAGTAAGAAAAAGGCTGCTCCAAGAACACATATCCTATCTGAGGAATTAAGAGGTCTCAGAAGAAAAGAGGGAAAGTAAAAAGTCAAGGTGGTACTCAAAAGACTCAAAAGTATATAAGCCTCTGATCTGGTACTAGCTAAGAGGTTATAGAATCAGCTAGAGTAAAGATGGTTATTTGAAAGACAAGACAGACAGGTAGCTAAGAAAGAGATGGCAGTTGGGGTCTTGTATAGGAGAGGTTAGAGCTAGAGAACAGGCCTACAAAGTAGGGATGTGAACCGATCATTTGTGTCAGGTTGAAGACATGTGTGAGCCGCTGAAGTGACGAAGCTTTACATGAAGGCCTCTTTGGGGTTTGCCGGGTTTGGAGCAGTGGTCCTCAACCTTCCTAATTCTGCGGCCCTTTAATACAGTCCATCATGTTGTGGTGACTCCCAACCATGAAATCATTATGTTGCCGCTTCATGACTGCAATTTTGCTGCTATTACGAATCATAATGTAAATATTTGATATTCAGGGTATCTGACATGCGACCCTCGAAGGGGTCATGACCTACAGGTTGAGACCTGCTCGTTTGGAGGAACAGAAAGAGGGGGGTGAGACAGAAAGTCTTCTAAAGGCGCCCCGTTTCTCAGTGTGCCTCATTTGAACCCAGACTGCGGATTCTTTAAACAAAAGTACCACAAAGCTGAGTCTCCCTCAGCAACTAGGCCCCATGCTTCATGATCCTAGAGCATTTCATAGAGTTTTCCCCACCCCAGAGCCCTTTCATTCTGAGGGCAGGCACGCTCACGGAGCCTTGTAAAGCCTATGGATCCCTCCGCCACAGAAAGGGGTGATGTGGTTTTCCCTCTGTCTCTCAAAATGAAGATGAATCAGGGGTTTTTTACATCATTTGTCCTGCCTCTTCGTTATTCCCAGTTCCACTCCCATCTAGTACAGTTCCGACCCCTGCTGGACCCGCCCTGAGGAACTGTGGTGCATTAACTATCTCTGGCAAGGGCCACGGGCCACGGGCCACGGGCCACGGGCCACGGGCAGCGTCCGGATACCTGCTTGCACGTCAGGTTGATATGTTCATCTTCTGGCTACTGTCTCTTGGTACAATCTCTGCCTGATGTCGCTAGCCCAGAATCTATCTTCTTGGGCGGGCGGGGTGGGGCCGGGGGGGTACTTGGCTGCCACAAAGAATAGGTGGAGTTGCTAGGTGACGTCCTTCAACACACGTAGAGTCCGTGGGAGAGCCGCGGCTGCCTTTCATTTGGCACAGCGCTGCATTAGTACTGAGCCAGGTGATTCAGGTCAGAAGATAAGAGCCCTAGCTCCAGGTGCAGAGGTGTGGATGTTTGGCTGAGTGTAAAAGAGATGAGGTTAAAGCGATAAGAGGTCTGTATCGGTTACACATCACCGTGCCCTCTGGAATGCCGGCCTGCACCGGAGACACTTCTGCACGCTCAGGCTTCCCTTCCAGCGCTGCTGGGCCTTTCGTGATTAACTTCCCTGCAGGCTAGTGCTTTCCAGGCCCTTCTCTTAAACGGAGGCTTCCGTTGTTTTTAAAATGCTGCCCACCTCTCATTAGATCTCATGTCCCCACAATACATTTAAAATCAATTTTCCTTCTGTTGACACAAGTATTATTTATCTATTATTTGTCTTTCTTTCTTTCTTTCCTTCTTTTTTTTTTTCTTTGTAGACATGGTTTCATATAGCATGAGTTTGGCTTTGAACTTGTTATGTAGCCAAAGATGGCCTTGGATCTCGGTTCTCCTGGCCTCTTTTTCTTGGGGGCTGGAATTATATACACACCATCATGCTCAGCTGCCAGGTTACACATGGATCCATGTGTTGAATTACTACATATACCACAAGAATGTGTAACTACTATGTATGCAGACACATACGTGTGTATGTGTGTATGTATGTATGTATGTTTGAACTTGGGTTCAGGTGATGCTCTGGGCTTCCCCTCCCTTCTCCAGCTGCTTGGCTGTCTCTATTACCCAGATTCATTACCACCCCTAAATATTTTAATGCTCAGATCAATATACTCCTCTATTTTTTTCTGAAAAGTCCTAAATTTTATTTGTATACAAATTCATACAGAGCGTACTTCCGTTTTTAAAGATCTTTTTGCATGCTTGGGTGAAATAAATCATGAAATAAAATTCCACTATGCCCTACCCACATTAACCTTCTTAAAACAAAAACAAGCAAATAAACTGTCAGACCCTTGAAGGGGAATCTATTTGAAGAACTGAACAGCTGACGGTTTCAAAACTAAGATTTGTGGGCGTGACACACAGTAGGATGAACCTTGTCTTCTGATAGCCATCTACTCTGGGCGCACATTAGGACTCCTAGCTTTATTTTAAGGAACAGTTGCACTTCCGCGATGATGACTGGCCACATTTTTGCTTCCTGCTACTGCTGTTCTTTACCCACTGTGTGAAAGGGAATGAAATGTAGCGCATTCTCCCAGAGCACTGCTAATGCAGAACCACGCGAACACGCTAGAGTTCAGATAAATATCTTCCCCCTCTACAGTGTTTACTGTTTGTTTCACCAAGTTCCCGCTGACCGGCTGGCACATACGCAGCCTCCAAGGATTCTGTGGCTTGATTTAGTTTGCAAGCTCTTATTTGTATGCACGACGCCACCACTCTATATTATAGGGGCAGGGCTATGGCTCCTATAAATTATGAAATCGCCTGCAAAGCCTGATTGCCTGTTAGTGAATGTGAGCTCCCTCAACATTAATCCACACCCGGCTGCAGTCAACAATGTCCTGGCGCAGGGCCAGTCACCAGCGCCGGCTCCCTTCTGCCTGCAAGTCAGGCTTGCCGAGTTCGACAAGTGTGGAAGATGGATCACAGAGCAGGGGACACAGCTCCGGTAGGACGCGGAGGGCAGAGGCGACTTGAGCCTGAAGAAATTCAAGGAAGACTCAGCAGAATATCTTCAAGTGTGCCCTGACAAACGAGAAGCAGAAGCAAAGGCCAGATCTTTCTGGCATGGAGCAGTGAGAGAGAGAGTGGCAGAGCCATCATGAAAAGGGGGAAAGGGGTACAGCAGTTCCAGGCCTAGAAAGCAGAGGATTCTGGGAGATAGGAACTGGCTGAGTAAGGACAGTGTGACGTGTGCATCAGACTCGAGCGTGGTGTACGGTTGCATGCATGTGCGTGCATATGCATGGATGAACAGATAATACCTGCCGGGAATGGAGCCGGCTTCTGTCCACAGTTAACCCGTTTGTGTGTGTGTGTGGGGGGGGGGGGGGCGTCATTCCCGAAGTCCTTCAGAAATCTTAGGACTGTGTTTTAAGTTCGCTATGGACGCACCGCCTGGCTTTTGCTTAAAGTAAGTGTAATAGTCCTGAAGTATATAAAGACTTCAAGAGCAAATTCACAGTCCACATCTCCATCTCCTCAGCTCGAACCTTCACGTGGAGCCACTGAAAATGGAAGAATCGGTGGTTTTCTTGCCCCTTCTTTGAAGCATACCTCAAAGGCCTCTTTGTTTTCTTTCTCGGACAATGCTGGCATGAGCTAGGGTGGGAGCTCTGTTTACACACTGGGACCCCAAACTATTCTTCCGATAGCACAACCCCCTTTCCGAAAAGCCCCGTTGACTCCCCTCAGCGTCTGCAGTACGGAGTCCATCCCGAGACTTCCGTGCAGGAAGCCTGCTGCTGCCATTCATCTCAACCACTCTCTCTTTGGCTTTGCCCAGAATATTGCTCTGTCTGGCATACCATGCCATGCCCCAGCCAGCAATCCCTCTGCACTTTTCACTCACTCTCTGATGCCCGCCTCTCCCCCTGCCTCCTTCGGAAGCGTCTATTCTTCTCCTACTCCAGACAGATAGGGAGCCGCATGATTCAGCACTTGCTCTTTCCTAATTGTCTTCAGAGCATTGGTCTTACCTCTTTCCAGAAGGGGAAATCTCTCCAGCAAGGGAGAGCTTGCTTGGACGGCTCTTTTGACCCTATAGAAGGCAGCATCAGATTGAATACTTTGGAAAAGGAAAAACTTTGGGAATAAAGGAGTAGGACATGGCCAGACACATATAAACTTTACTGTTACCTTAGTACTTTTCTCGCCATTATTTGGTATATAGGGCTGATTCTTTTTTGGGAGGTTTGTTTTATTATCCTATAATCATTCCCTTTTATGTGGTCATTAAAATTGAGGCGGAATTACCTCCAGGGCAAGGTAACTACCAGTCTTGGCAGATTAACTGCACCTTTCCTTTCACATATAAGATTTTTTTCTTTTAAATGTAGCTTGGAAATTTGGAAAGATACTCTCACCTTTAAATTTTTTTTAATTAAAAAAAAAAAAACAGCCCCCAGAGGCATAGCAGGTAATTAAATCCTACCTAAGATCTGAGGTCCCCTTGATTTTAACCTTAAATATTTAGCCCATATGCCATTTTAACAAATCATGAAATGCATTCTTTTTCTCATTTTAGGGTAGGAAAAAAAAAAAAACAAGAAAAGGGTAAATCTACTGGTATATGGCAGATGGAGGTCAGGCTCTTACATAGATTTTCAGCATCAAGACAGAACAAATGGCCTGCAAGATTACAAAGAAAACAAATTCAGAGCAGTAACCTTTTGAGAACTGCCAAATTGCTGGTGAGATGAAAATGGGGCTGCATTTGAGAAATTATGCAGTGTTGTGCTTCTTGGAGAAATGTACAGCACAGAGGGGTCTACGTGTTTTCTTTCCAAACTCTATTTTTAATATTCGCAGCGACACCAACTGAAACAAATCAGGCTATATGTAGAACATCCAGTAAATGGTAAACGCTAGTGGTGTTGACGAGGTTGGGGAGGGGGTTGATAGAAATAGAGGCTCTGGTGAACCAAGTATATTTTTGAAATATCAAACAGACGCATTCAGCCTAGATGCTGAAGATCACTAAGCAGGGTGAGAAGAAAATGGAAAATTTGCCCAGGAAAAGTCTGAGAGAAATCCCAGCAAATGGCAGGCTGAGTGCTCGGTAGTGTAAAAGAAGGGAATATATCAAAGAAAATGTCTTTCTGCATATCGCAAAAACAGCAACATTTCCAGCATATGCCGCTGTTTCACTTTTTCATTTGGCGGGCCATTTGTGGCTGGCTGTGGGTGGGGCTGCTTTCTATGCGCGTCTCAGCCAAGCATGATGAATGCTCAGGCGATTTTTCCTGACCTTACATGCATTTGCTTTTCCTTCCTTCCTTGGGTGTCTTGGCCTGGTGCTTGCTCTCAGATGGTGTTCTCAGACAGCTCCAGACAGGGTCGTGTTGGGAACATAGTGTGGAATTCCATTTAGAAGAAACGTCCATTTCGGAAATGCAGTCTCCTGTTTCTCTCCTTTGTTTTGTCCTACACGGGACAGCAAGCTGATGACAGTGTCCCTGGCATAAAACTAATAAAGAAGAAAACAGAGTCAGTAAAATTCTAATTCTAGCATCCATGAGTTTTCTAGGCTTTGAAACACACATTGACACACACACACACAGACATAGACACACACATGCGCGCGCACACACACACACACACACACACACACACACAGATTCACACACATACACATTTCACCTAAGGGTTTATATTATTTTAGCAGCCCACTTTATCTTCAGAGTCATCCTCCCTATTCATATATTTCTACATGTGGGTAACAACTTCAGACTGATTTGATGTTCTGTGCCTTAGCAGACCACAGCTGATTTAACTTTTTTTTTCTTTTGTAATAAAGCTAAGTTATTGCTGAATTTCCATTGCTGCCTACACCAGCAGTTCTCAACCTGTGGGTCACGACCCTCTGAGAGTCGACCGACCCTTTCACAGCTTTGCGTAAGACTATCGGAAAAACACAGACATTTACATTATGATTCATAACAATCAGCAATGAAAATAATTTTATGGTTGGGGGGGTCACCACAACGTGAGGAACTGTATTAAGGGAGAGAGAGCAGACAGAGAGAATGTGATACACAATGAAGTTTTATGCAGTCATAAAACGACGAAATTATTTCATGGCCTAGAAAAGTAACACAACTAGAGTTCATTGTATTACGTGAAATGAGACAACTACAGAAAGATAAATATTATGTTTTTCTAATTTGTGATCCTAGAATATTTTTTTTGTGCTATATGAAGCCCTTAATGTATATAAGTGACATGGAAATAGAAGGAGACTGGAAAAAGGAAGCAGACTATCAGACTATCAGGAAGGAATTAGGGAGAAGGAGGTGAAGAAGGGGAGAATATATGATGTATAGTGAAAATATATGATGTACTTGAGGAAACTGTCATTCTGAAACCCAACACTTTGCACAAGGACTATATATCAATAAAGACATTTAGAAATAAGCGACAATTGAATAGAAGCAAACGCTGAAAGTTTTTGTGGAGAAAAGTTTTTTTTGTGGGATGATAAACCTGTGAAGAGTCCTCAGGAAGTAAAAGCAGAAAGTAAAAACTGATCAGTCACATGATCTGGCTATACTGCTCCCAGATATATGCTCTGTCAGCACACTAGAGAGACACATGCTTATCCATGCTCTCCGCAGCGCTACTTACAACAACCAAGTCAGAGAAGCTCGTAGGCATCCATCAACGGATTAATGAACAGACAAAGAAAATGTGGCCTGTTTATTCAGCCATAAGGAAGAACAAAATGATGTCGCTTGCATGGGAACGAATCAGATTGGAGACTAAAGGAAGTTAAATGCAGAAAGACAATATTGCATGTTTTATTTTATGTGAAACCCAGACTTTTCACACACACACACACACACACACACACACACACACACACACGAGATATGAAATAGACTACTTGGAAAGAAGAAAGGGACTCGAAGGAGGTGGGAGAGGGGAACAGAAGACAGTAATGGTGACTGATTTATGGTCAAAGGACATGATGTGCTTGAATGGAAATGTCACTACAGACTCCACACTAGTACTTCCCCAATGTCGTTCTTGATTTTGTGCTGATACTGATGACAAAGTAACGCCAGAAATAAGCAAAGTTAAGGTTGCTGGAGAGATTCCAAGCTGAGTAATTAATGTATTCCAACTAAAATAGCCACTCCAATAGGGCCGTTACAACACGAAACGCTTTCGTTAAAATATAAGGAAGTCGGTGAAAATCTCCCCCACCCATTACAATAAATATTGAGAGGTTGGGAAGTCCCTGGATGCTTAGGCTGAATGCCATTGTCCAGGCACAACTGCAGCTTGCGGGTATCAGCAGCACATTCATGGAAGAGAGGAACCGATCCACCCACTGCCATTGACAGGACCCCACCACAGCAAGCGCCCATCCCATGCCATTGTTTCCCTCAGAGTAGTGAAGGAATATTTCAAGTTATCTGTCTGGGCACGTTTGTTCATATTTCCATTATTCTTCTACCTCCTAGCTGGTCTTATGCCAAATTTCAATTGCTTGGCCTGAGCTGAGGTGGCTCAGTCGGTAATGGTGTCTATTGCCAAACCCGGTGACCTGGTTTCTAGCCACAAGAGGGAGAAATGGCCTCCGGATCGCCCCCACAAACACAAAATAAGTAAAATGTGATGAAATGTCAGTTACTGCATCTTACTAGTTATGTGCCACTGAGCTTGGGGCCCAGAAAACATAGTAAGAGAAGCACTTGTATACCTCATATTAGCATTGGGCAGGTAAGGTAAAGAATGGTTTGCCTTTATTTGTTAATCGCTATATTCCTACTATGCTGCACACTTTGCTTTTTGACTTTTAAGCTCTGTGTTTCATTTTGTTCATTGTTTCCTAGTATTTATTGTCATTGTGTGTGTGTGTGTGTGTGTGTGTGTGTGTGTGTGTATGCTGTATAGAGGGAGAGGGGAACACAGATGTCCTGGTGTGCATGTGAAGGTCAGAGGGCAAATTTGTAGAATCGATTCTCTCCTTTCACCTTTACCTGGATCCCAAGGCTGTATCTCAGGTCTTCCAGGCTTGTGTGGCAGCCTTTACCTGCCCATCTCACAGGCTATTTGTAATGCCTTGGTATCTATCACAAGGATGTGATGGATGAGCATATGTTGGGTGAGGTCAGACACATAGGAAAGTTGCCTCAAGAGACACAGCACAGGCAGAAAGCAGCAAGTTGAAGCCGTAACAACAACAAACCCGTAGGATTATCATATTCGTCTTGAATATATGTATGGGTATATACCTGCGAGGGTTTCTGTGTACTATATTAAGACCAGAGGAAGACACTGGATGCCCTGCAACTGGAGTTACAGGTCACTGTGAGATGCCAGGGGGACACTGGGAAACAAACCTGGGTCCTCTGCAAGAGCATCAAGTACTCTCAGGCACTGAGCCATCTCTCCAGCTCAAGTTAGCATATTTAAAAAAGAAAGAAAGAAAAGCATATGCTAAGTAAAGAAGAAAAAAGAAATCTAGACAAGAAGTGTGAGAAGCAGCCTTTCGGGGTTCCTGTTAGCCATGTGCTGGGGGTGTCTCACTAATTAGTGTTTTCAAGCACATCATCCACAAGTCAATATAAAAACAGGGGCGAGCCTAAGTTCCAGTCTTGGCATTACCACTCACTGTGCAGCGCAGGCAAATACAACAAGCCCTTTGGCCTTGTTTACACAGTTATAAAGCAAGATGGTGAAGATGACATTGACCTCGTAGATGACAAAATTAAGTGATCCTATAAAAAACACTCTGAACAAAGTGCCTCCCACCCAAGGCCACCAGAGATGAAAATAAGAAAAGCCTGTAGAATGTGAATAGTATATAGTAGGAACTCAATAAATGCTAGTTACTATTCCCTGATGACATTACTCACTAATAGCCTTCTGCTCTGATGAGAAAGCGCTGAACGTGGCCTTCTGATTATCAAGCACCTTCCTTTGTAGATTTGCCTACAGAAGTTTTATGCAGTCATAAAGAGGATGAAATTATTTCATTTCCTAGAAAAGTAACACGACTAGAGCCCATTGTATTAAGTGAAATAAGCCAACCTCAGAAATTTTCCCCAATTTGTAATAGTAGAATTTTTCTAACTATGTGAAAGCATTAATGTATATTTGCATGTTTATATGACGCTATGTATATGTGTGTAATAGAATTTTTCTAACTATGTAAAAGCATTAACGTATATGTGTATGTTTATGTGACATTATATATATGTATATATGTGACATGGAAATAGAAGAGGCATGGGAGAAAAGAGACTATCAGAAAGGACTATCAGGAAGGGAGAAGGAGGTGAAGAAGGGAAGACCATAGTGAAAATGTATGATATACACAGTGTATAGAACAAGACACGCTATCTGAAAAAAAGATGACCCTTCATTTTAAGACAGTGATTCTCCAAAACAAAAAAGTCTTCCAGTGTGTGGATCATTTCGTTGAGCTTGGTTAGTGTGCTTCTTTCTGAGGGAACAGGGAGCTCTGTACTATGGAATTACATGATTGGATAGAAGTTCAGTCCATCATGGTGCACCGTTCATGTTCAAGCTTTGCAGCAGATGGCAGACAGACTAGAGCAAGTAGCAAGGATGTCCTGGAGGAACTTACCTATGAAACGAAACCTGTGGAGTTTGCATGAAAGTCCTTACAGAGGCAAAAAGAAGGGAGTTGATGTGTTAGCACTGAATCCTGCAGGTTATAACGCTTGCACACTGACAAAAGGCTGAGGCCATTCAATATCATCTTTCAAGCTGAGGCTCGGATAAGCACACAGTGATGTGCAGACCGAGGGCCTTTCTATTGGCATTAGCTGCAGCCTAAGGGAACTGCCTAAACAGTAAAGATATTATAGCCACAAAACACAGATTGCCTTTTGCTCTATTAATACTATTTAAATAATTTATTTTGTGCATCATCCATTATGTTCAGTGAGTGGCAATAATTTGACAAGCATGGCAGTATGAATACCCAGCAAGCACCCCACGGGTTCCCGGGGCCTGCCAAAAGGTCACTGAGTCTGCTGGAGATGTGCTGAGAACAGTGAGGGATCCTTCTCAGAGGCTCTTGTTGGGAACCCCCACTGGCCTGATATGTTTCTCATGGTCTTATTAGTTTAATATTTAATAATATTTCAGAATTCATTGCTTGTACAAGAAGCTTCCATTATAAAAAATTCTCATTCTCTAAGCTATAATTCCTTTTATTCTTCTTTTTCTTCACAGAATGCAATTGTTTGAGACCAAATGGCAGGAAAATAACATGGGATCTGTGCTAGAGCTGCCCGCCAGACTCCAGCAAAAGTGATGATTGTCAATCATGCTTATTAAACAATGAGACTGGACCCAGTTCTGGGTGATAAAAATCAGCTCAAGGGGCTGAGGATAAGTCATGATCCTCAAGCCAAGGTGCTGTTTTTTATCTTATATAGCAAGACCTGGCATTCTTCCAAGCCTTCAGAGACACCTGGCAGATCTCCTGTGATAGGTGTCTCTCCAGTCTAGAAATCAATTAACTCAGTTATCCTTTCAGGAGATGGTTTTTAGGTTCTAGCTTGGTTTTCGCAAGATACACCTAGAGAATATTCTGAGAAGGGCATTATAGTTTGGGTTTGGTTTTCATCCCCAAATATGATTAGCATGTTTTAAGTTAGCTTCAGCTTAATTAAGATCATATAGGTACTGCTATGGATTCTCGAACCAGGCCTGGACACCCCAGTCTTCAATACAGAGTACATCAAATATACTCTGCATTGTTGCAGACAAGGCCCTCTGCTATAGACACTGCCGCCCCCTCACCTCCCTGTCCCCACTCCCTGTATTTACACTCAAAGGTGACAGGTCGCTGCCTTTCTACCAAAAGGTCCTTAGAGAGAGACCCATGTCCTTGTGCAACACACACGAGTCAAATGACATTCTGTGAATACAGCAATGTCTTGGGAGCACTTTTTAAAGCTGTCAGAATACAGGAGTTAAACTTAGAGAGTAACAAAAATAAAAATATATAATTGCCAATACCTCTTCTCTTTCCAGAGCACATAAAGTAAAATCCTGTTCATTTTTATGAAAGAAGTAGGGCGTCACACATAAGGTCAAGGCATAAGTAAACAAGAAGCTGGACATGTTAATGGAAAGAATTATAGTAATTGAAGTTTGAATACAAAATTGTATCATTCATGATTTTAAACTTACATGAAATGAATTCCTGTTCATTCTTGGGATAAAATAGAATTTTCCTCATACTGGGCATATGAAATACTAATGACCTTGTCAGCAACAACACAGAAGAAGGCTGGCTGAGTCTGAAAGCTTTTTTTATTATAGTGAGCACGAGGATGTGGCAAATTCATTGTCATTATGTAGGCACCTAGGTGTAGAATAAATAATCAACACTCCCAAAAGTGCTACTGGAGATAACAACCACAAAAAGAAACACATGAATCTTCAAAAACTTAAATATCCATGTTTCAGGGTTAAGATATTATGATCTAAAGAATATTACCTTAAAAAAAAAAACAAACATTAGCATGGTGAAATCAGAGTGACAAAATTCACTATGCATTACGGATTGTGACACACACAAAATACGATGTTATGATAGTTTCTTTGTTAATAAACGGTATGTGCTTAATCATCTTTGCATCTTTCTTTAAAAATCACTGCTAGATGCAATCATTTTAAACATTAATCTAAATTAATGCAGTAAAAAAAATGACACCAGAATGGGAGTCCCAGGATTCTCTTATGACACATGCATGACTATTTATCAAGCTTGTACAATGTGCTGTTCCCATCGGTCTGTGCCGTTTCTTCATAGGAGAGAATAGCTGCTCTCAGCCGCCTCTACACTCTTCCTCAGTTTCTCCTGTGACACAAATGGCTTCTTGAAATTTTTATTTCAAGTGTGATTATCAAAAATGTACCCAAGATGTGCAATGTTATAGCATCACCCCAAACAGTCCTGTAGTCGGTATCCTTTAAAGTACAGTTCTAGGCTACTTATGTTCCTAAGGCTGTTACAAAAATCTCATGAAATCAGACTCCTCCAGTCTAAGAGTAGGATCTGGACAGGCTCTGTCAGTGAGTCTTCTAAGTGGTTGTTCTACTGACCACACTAGATTTAAACATTTTATTCTTAGATAATTGTACACATGTATACAATGTATTTTGATGTATCTTCCTCCTCTTCCCCCTTCCAACTTTTCTTGGACCCCACCATTACTACATTCATCTTCCAACTCCATTTCTCTTCTTTCTTCTCTTTCTCTTCCTTTTTATTCTCTCTTTTTAAAATAACACACTGAGCCTAGTTAGTGCCCACGGCATGGCATGTTCATGGGTATAGAGCCATCCGCTGGAGCATGGATACCCTCTGAGAGCCCACACCCTTAAAGAACAGTCTTCCTCCCATCAACTACCAAGAGCTCCTTAGTTAAGGGTGGGCCCTGTGAGTCCCTCCCCCACCTAGGTTGCTTCAATTGATTGGCTGTATCTTATGCAGGAAACTACAGATGGGATGGGCTCACGAGTGCACTGCTCTCACCACCTTCCAGAAGACAGTGTTTCACAGCAGTATTCTGGTTGACTGGTTGTTATACACTAAAGCTTAAAGGGGCTCAACCTGAAAGGAATCCATCCGAGCCTTGAACTGCACTGGCATACTACAAATCTCTTCTGGTTTCCCAATCAGAAGTGTTTGGCAGAACTTTAAAGCCACGAAAAGTATGCCTGAGCATCCCCCCTGAGAGCCCAGTTTTGCTGGCCTAACTTGAGGTCCATGTAGCACTAATTTTCTAGTATTCCCATGTTGTTCTAATCAATAAATAGTAGAATAGATGTTCAGAGAAGCATTCATCTATTACATTATTGAAAGATGGAAACAATTCAAAGTACATCAATAAATGAATAAATCAGCAATGCACAGTTTATACAGATAGTAGAACGTTATTCCACCACAAAAAGGAATGAAATTATAATAGGTGCTATGGTATGGGTGAACTTAAAAACATTATGTTAGGTGAAATAAGTCATACACCGAAGGACAAAGACTATGATTTTACCTACATGAAGTATCAATGGAGACAGAGTGGAATGGAGATTATCGGAGCTGGAGATGGGGAGATGGAGAATTTGTATATAATGACTACCGAGTTTCTTGTTTGGGTGGAAAGAGTTTGGGAAATATGCAGTGGTGATGATTCCTTAACACCTGAATGTGCTTAATGTCACTATGCTAGACACTGAAAATTAATTACATTTATAATAGTTTTTACAAACTATTATTAACAAACTTTATGCTATATATATTTTTTCCCACAGACCTGTATTTATAAGGGTCTGGGAAGATGGCTCAGTGGTTAAGAGTGCATGTAGCTCTTGTACAGGACTAGAGTTTGGTTCCCAACACACCCAGTGAGTAGCTCATAACCTGCCTGCAATTCCAGTTACAGAGGATTTAATATCTCTACAGACACTTGCACTTATCTCCATGTGCACAACACACATATGCGTAACTTAAAAATAAAAATAATCTTTAAAATACATATCTTTAGAAAAGACAACTGTAAGTGGTCCAGCCAGTTTCTTCTCTCACCACCTCCTGTCTTTTACGCCTGCCATAACTTCAAATAAAATGACATCCAATTCCCTGAACATATCATTTGGACTCATACACCCATTTTTCCCCCCACATGCCGTTTTTCCTTTCTGCAAAGCAGTGTCTCTTGCCAAGGATGCTTGCCAAGTTGTATCACATCCTTGGAAACTAGGGTCTGCATTAGAGTTGCCTGTAGAGGCTTCAAGATGCAGGGACCTTCCTGGGCCAGTGAAGTCAGACGATGTCAGAGGTGAGAATCCTGGTGGAAATGACATGATGTGTGTTTGACAATTACATCTCTACTTGCTGCTGAGTGGTTAGCCGGCCTGCAACCCTGACATCATCCAGGAACTTCTTAGAAATCCCAAGTCTCGGGACTCACCTCTTGCTGCTTTGGTTTACCAGACCAGTAGGTCATTTGCTTGTCCAAAAGATTCGAAGAGCACTCTTAAGCCCTCAGGATCCTCTCTGAACCACAATGTTTAGGAGGATGTTCTTGCATTAAAACAAATCTCCGTTTGGGGCTGGAGTTGAGGCTCAGTTGATAAAGAGGTTGAATTGCAAGGCAGGGACCTGAGTTCACTCTCTAGAGCTCACATACAAAAGCTTAGCGGGGTGGCAAGGACAATCATAATCTTAGCACTGGGAGGTAGAAACTACAGATCTCTGGTGCTTAGTGGCTGGCCAACCTCAAATAGGTGGTCTGCCTCAAAGGAAGCAAAACGGTGAGCAGTGCCTGAAAAATAACACCCATATTTTTCTACTGGCCTCTCTCTCTCTTTTTCTCTCTCTCTCTACACACACACACACACACACATATATATATACATACATGCATGCATACTTCCACATGTCCCATTTGTATATGTGTCACACTGTAATAGAATTTTGAGACCCTGAAGTTGGTAATAAAAATGCTTTTAATTTTTTCCTTATACCTGTCTGGGCAACAAATTTCTATACAGAGTTTCTTGAGTTATATTAACTTTGAACAGCAAAAAGTCACCTTATAATTAACGTTTCAAAGCAAAGAATAACTCATGGCTGCCACAAAATAACCTTTTCTGAGGAAGAAATACGTGTTGAGATCTTCAAGCATCGTGTGCCCAGTGTCAGAGAGCCCACAGGGTGATTTTATTTATGAAGTCTCTGAAGCTCAAACACCAGAAAGGAGCTGGTTGCCTGGCTGCTACCCAGAGGCCAGGATCCTTCTGTCTTGTTTTACAGCCAGCTTCACTGAACTTCTTCCACCATTGTTTAAAAACAAACAAACAAACAAACAAACTTATATCAAGACAACCCAAGTGTCTCTTAGAGTCCGTTCTCTCTGCTCTCATTTCCATTTTCACCATCTCTTTCTCCCTACCAGGGAAGGAACTCCTCAGTTTGCCTCCATTCCTTCGTTGTCTGAGTCTCTACCTTCCCCTGATGGCTTAAGTTACCCATCAACAAGAATGGAAGTTCACTGTCACTCTTTGTCATATTGATTAACTGCATTTTTCTCTTCTAAAACTCACTTGTATTTACTTACAATCACGTACAGTCTTCACCTGGTGCTTAAGAATTTCTATCGTCCTCTGCCAATAGGTCTTGAAGGGAGTTGTAGGTTAAAGGATAACTTGAAAGTTTAAAAATAGGATGCTTTTTCAGGAATGGTGGCATCTACCTTTAATCCCAGTACTTTGGAGGCAGAAGCAGGGGATCTCTGTGTGTCCAGGGCCAGCCTGCTTTATAGAGCAAGTTCCAGGGCAGCCAGGGCTACAGAAAGAAACCTTGTCTTGAAAAACAAACAAACAATAAACATAAGATATTTTATTTTTGTTCCTCTTTGGATTTGTTTTGTGCGAAAGAAGTTTTAAATTGAAATCAAGTGTTTTTCTTGGACAGTTGGTCTGTAATCGTAAACCTTGTCCTTCTTTGCCCTGAATAGAGAATGGAACACAGTTCTGGCCTCCTTTTGTCTCTATGTGTCAACAGCAAGGCTGGAGGAACCACAGATCTGAGAAGCATGTCTTCTTTTGAAACTATAGCAAAGTATATGTCCAGGTCACAAGTATGCAGTTTTCTTTTGAAAGTTTTATCTTTTTTTTTTTTTTAATACAGAACATTTCACAAACTTCCTAAGGATAAACAACAGTAATATTAACCTAAGCAAAATGTCAAGACTGAAAGTACTCCAAATTTAATATAGAACAATAATTCCTTTGCTGAAATAGAATTTGAACAGAAAAGAAATAACCCTGTGATATATAGCCTGGTACACACGAGCAGAGATTACCACAATGTTTTATGATAGCACTGTAAGGCCCAAACAGAATAAAATTATTTCAGGGTTGTGCATCCGCAACATCAAAATAGCAACCTGGCTTTGCTAATTCTACCCCACACAGAGACAGAGGTGATGCTCAAAATGGTCGCTTTTAGCTGTTTCCTCAGCATCCCATCTCCTTGACAACCGTATCCCACTGTGAAGAGCTAGGCCTCATGGCTTGGAAAACCACTTGCCTGGTGTGTCTAGAACATTCCCTGCTGAGCTCCACAAACTCCCCAGGCTCAAGTGTTTTGTGATGGCTGCCAATTCCTCCTGGCAGTCATGTTAAAAACCTCACCACCACCTCCTTTAGAGGCAAATGTATGAGTTTGTCAGATTCACACTGAATCAAATAGCTTTTCCCTCCTGTTTATTTGCCACTCTTCCTTCCAGATGGGAGCAGAGGGGCTCTGAACCAGGACTATGGCAACCAGGGCACTCTGCAGTGAAGAGCAGGTTAAGCACTGCATAAGAGCTTCACACCCCAAGGGAACACCATTCCCATTTCAGCTATCAGAGTTAGTGTGCTCATCCTGACATTTTCCCAGCAGTAAGGAGTCTCGTTGCTGTGAACTCAATATATTATGACAAGTTTCTCGCTAATAAAATCAAAGTATATTGAGGAAAGACACCCATTTCTAAGAAGTGACATCTAAGTGCCACATAGGTTGGTATTGTCTGATGACAAGCATGAGGAGAACCCAAGTGATACCACCCTGCAGAGAGAAGGATGAAGAAGCCATGCAGTGTGAAGAGAAGCCCGTGCACCCACAGGCAATGCTGTCAGGTGAGGGGTCTTGCCTCAGTCTTTGCCTGCAAATATCTGACCATACCCCCAGGAACACGCACTAAAACCCAATAACAGCACTCTTCCGTACAGCACATTGAGAGGATTCTGTAACTCGGAATCATCTGATATTTTTGTTCAGCTGTTAATATTTTTCCCTGAAATGATCAGCTGGACCAAGCTACTCAATGAGAAGTTATTCTCCGGTCCTTGAGAGATGGCTCAGTCAGTAAAAGTGCTCGCCCTGACAGCGCGGAGGAGTGAGTTCAGGTCCCCCTTTCATTACAGGATGATGCTGGGCCCCGCCACCACTCATAATCTTAGGGCTGGTGATGGAGAAAGGAGGATTCTGGAACTCCTTAGCCTAACTGAGTTGATGAACTCCAGGGTCAGTGAGAGACCCTGTCTAAAGAAAACATAAGGTAGAGAAGTAGTGAAGAAGACACTGACATAGATCTCTGCCATCCACATGAACACACATACGCACACACACACACACACACATGCACATACACAGACAGAGTTGAACTCACAGACACAAATGTGTGCACACACACTTAAGCATGTATGCACACATGTACCCCTCCCCTAACACACACAAACTTCAAGTTATGCTTAGCAAGTTAATCCACATAGACAAAGCCTCTGAAGAAAAGGGGGCTTACAGAAACTGTAGCTGGGGAGAAATGTGAGGCATACGTTGCCAATCAGATCTACTGAAGGCGAACATGAGTAAGAATTAAGAGAAAACTACCCTTTGGAGTGCTATGACTAGATATTATTAAATCCTAGTATCTAACAAATTATGCAAGGGAACTTAGCCTGATGGGTAAGGATGCTGTTACTGGTAAAGAGATTAAAAATGAGCATGAAATTTGTTTATCTCTCTCTTTCAATGATGGGCATATAATGCCATCCTTGAGATAGCAAAATAAAGGAAGTCTTCAATTAAACCTTTGATAAGAAACTGCAGAACACTGTGCGCTTCAAATTCTTTTTATAATTCTAAGTCTCGGTGCTTTCCAAGGCATATTGTCTGTGCTCAGTTGAACGTAACAGCCCAAGTTTGCCACGTGAACGTAATTCAGTTGTGGAATTGCAAGCTTCCTGCGCTATAATTGTTCTAATAATAATAACTGCCTATTTCTAGAGGGCTTTGCTTGAAAATCAAGTTCAGAGAATTCTCTTGTTGTTCTTACTGTTTGCGAGGTAAGTGCAGTACAAATGTTGTGCATGGGAAAACGAAATTTCTCTAATGTATTCCAAAGACAAGCCGCTTCTTCCAGCCTTTACTTACCAATACTACACACTCCCTGGCAGAGCCAAATGAGCTCCGCATCTCCTGGCATCATTGGAAAGCTTATTTTAAAATGCCATATGTTGCTATGATTCATGCTGTGTTTTTAATGATTATTGCACATGCAAGCAAAATGCTATATTAGTTTTTATATTCATGTAATTCCTGATTATCGCAAACACATGTGATGAGAGACAGGAACAATATTAGGGTGCCAGAGATGCAAAGAATGGCAAAAAGGCTCACTAATCGAGAGTCTCATCTTTACACCCAATTGAACTTATGTCACTTGAGACAAATGGTAGCATTTACCTTTCAATTCAATAAGTATTAGATGGGGGCTCCTAGAAGAATCTGCTCTGCAAGGAATAAAACCAGAGAACCCACATCTGCCCCATATTTAAAGAATGTATGGTGGTTCTCCAAAGAGCTGTGGCATAAGTAGAAAATAATGAATGGTGTATAAGAAATGTGAGTACTTTAAAGCAGCATCCAAGAGTTCTCAAATTTTGCGTACTTTGGAATTTCTAGGAGGTCTTGTTAAAACTTGGGTTCCTGGGGTTTGCCTTGCTTCTCATCCAGTAGGTCTCAAGTGAGGACCTAGAATGTTTAGTTTCCATAAGTTTCTGGGTAATGCTAATTGCCAAGGACATGCAGAGAACTGCTTTAATGAATAGCAAGAATTAAATATGTATATTCTGGAAAGCATGCGCCCAGGCCACATCCTGCTTTTGCTCCTTGCCCGCTGTTAATCCTTGAAGAAGGCACTTTTTCTTATCGGCTCAGCCTATTTACCTATGAACAGGAAGCAGTAACAGCATTTACCAGACGTGCTCTTGTGAGAATTAAGTGAGATAATGCCTGTAGAGCAATGGCACAGTGCTGCACACAGAGTGAGGGTTAATTTTTCATGACACTTCCTATTACTATTTCCCAAATACCGGTTCTTGAGCCAGAACTAGTATGACAAAAATCATACACACACACACACACAATTATTATACATAAAAATTATATACAAATATATAAAATATAAAACTTTAGAATGTCCCCTTGTGGGAACAAGTTTTCTTTAGCAGGGGAGAACAGGCTCTCAGTTTTTGTCGCTGAAAGATGCAGAGGTCTACAAATGTCATTGTATTACAGATGGGCAGCCGTTTCCTTGAGTGATCAGCAGAACCATAATTATTATCTTCATCTATTAGCATTTGGAAATGAAATGAGGGAAATACGCATAGATGTGAGTTAGGATCAGGCTTCAAGAAGATAACCCTGAGGATGTCATCTAGATTCCAGTACTGGGAGCACTGTAGATCTCAGGAGAGGGTGATGAGCTCAGTAAGGATGTAACTCTATTGTGGGAAGTGTGGCCATTGTGATGAATAGGACCACAGGCAGGAATGGACCAGAGCTGCATTTGACTCAACACAGTGGAGCAAGACGCCCCTGGGCCCCTTGTCCTTCCCTCATGAGTGGACATTGATCACCCACACTACCAGTGCATTCCTCTAGGCATGTTATCTTGGGACCCAATCTGAGAAATTAGGGATGAACCAACCCTTATCCTGATCACTTGACTGACTCTTTTTTTTTTTCCAATGGAAGTTTCAAGATCTGTGAGGATGTAAAGCTCAAAAACGCAGCTTGCTCTGCCAGGGCAGGAAATGTAGACTTTCCTCTGGGTTTTGGGAATGGGTTCTGGGTAGCGGTCCTATGTTCTCCTCTTCACAACACTGGCCCAGGGTCCCATCACCAGGCACAGTATGTTTTTGTCATGTTTATTTGTCAAAGATAAAATGGAATATTTCTCTGAATAGTTTGACATGGTTTTGTTAGCCTTAATCATCCATTTTCTCTTGTTATTAGGATAGAAAAAATAATTCCAAACATTTTGAAGAAGCATCTTAGAGAGTATTCAAATGTTTTTGCTTAGGAGTGAGAAATCAGAACATTAAGATAATGGTGCAATTCAGGAGCAAGCAAGAGCTGGGAAAATCCTGGTGCTCAACAACAGGTAATAATGAATTGTTTTGATGATTCAGTAATGCTGTGTTGAGCACAGACAGAAATGGTGACCCAAACAAACCACAGAAGTGCCTCCGCATACTTACAGTAATGAATGGGCAAAAGCCTTGCCTTTCCAAAAGGCATCCCAAGAGGAGAATTTGGTTATGCATCATTTATTTGGGAGGTGACCCAAGAAGGGCACAATGACAGTATGACATAAGTCAAGGAGAGCCAATAAAAGAGGACTGAAGCAATGTGTCACTGGTAACCAATCCTTCTTAGATTCTTGAGGAGCTGTGAGGAAGACAGCTCAGCAATGTCCTCTCATAGATCTCAGAGTTTCACCTAGCATGAGACAAGAAGAGGCTACGAGAGTATGCTTCCCAGAAGCAAATGACAAGCCAGGTGGCCAGCCACCAGAACCCATGGCGAGGATTGAGCTCGGGACACACCTCTGATGTACTCCTCGCTGCCAGTGATGGAGTGGGCTGAAGATATGAAAGCAGACCTACATTTGGAGACGGCAGACTGCTTTTCTGAAGAACGTCTTGAAAACTTTTGTGCCCTTGTGAAGGTGAACTGTAGCCTGCTGTGACACAGCCGATCAATCTCTTTTCCCTCTGTTTCCCTGAGGTCAGTCTTGCTTTGTGTCTGAAGGCCCGCCTCGCCTTCCTGACCTCTGACTTATTGCCTTGAGCACAGTTCCCTCGTGTGTGTCTCTGTTTAATACCCTTCCAGTGTGTGCTTCTCAGAGAATCAAGCTAACACATCTGTTGCCATCTCTTCCTCCTTGATGGGTGGTACTCCTTGGGCATGGCCCCCCTGGGACATCAGTGTGACCCACGAACTGGTGCTGTAGGATTCCAGGGCCAGCAGATAACACCAGACAGAGAGGAGCAGGCTTCTATGACAAACCTGTCCTTTGGTGACTCCTGATGAGCATATAGAAAGAGAGCGAGAGAGCATAGTGACAATGTCTGTGACTTGGACTCAAGGGTATAAACAGACTGTTGAGCTCTATAAACACGTTCAGGAGTAAAGGAGGGCCATGGGCAACCATGCTCTCAGGCCTCTGGCAGGAAAGGTAAGCATTTTGCATTACCAGAGTTACTTTGATTTTTTTTTTGTTTCCTTTTCTAGGGATCTGAATAAACAAAACGGTCTTATTTACTTTCTCGTCACATCCTAATTTGATTGGTTGCTATCGACTAAGAGGAGAGCCACTTCATGTTCAGATCATGTACATATTCCAATAACAAAAAGATTCAAAAAGATTCCCTGAATAGAGGCTCTGAGTCCTGAGGCCCAGAATAGCCATCTGATGGTGTTAGCCCCCTTCCTACTCAGCACCCCGAGGACAAAGCACCAGATGTATAATAGGTGAGGAGCTGAGTGTCAGATTCCTTATGTAGTCATAAACATGATCAGAATGAGATAATTATGTGAAAGCACTGTTGCAAACTGTAAAGGGCAAAATGGAATTATTCTGAGCTCTTTGCAACCTGCTGGTTCACGCGGACCACGAGTCAAGGTAAATCCTCAGACGTGGGAGATCTGGGAAGAAGAAAAGCTCCAGAGGCTCTGTTAGCATGTAATAGTATGTGTCTTCTGAATGTATTCCCCACTCTATTGGCTTACTTTAAATACAACTCCCAGCCTCTATGATATTCAGATGATGAAAGCAATCCTTACCCATTGAGAAAGCATTCTATTCCATGTGTTAGATGATTCACCATTTGTTGTGATTCCGGCATCCCTGAATGCACTACATATATTTGTAATTTAATAAAGTCAGTCTTCTGCCTGTGGGAGATTACAGCGCAATTTCAAGTGTACCATTAAGAATACAGCTGATATATTCTACAGCCCGACTTAGAATGCAGAGAAATTATTGACGCTGTGTGATAAAAATGAAGAGACGTGAAACCTTAAGAAAAATGGAGAATCTAATTTAAAAGAATGGAAAAGGGAGAGATAAAAATCAGGGCAGTGAGTGATCCAGCGCCATGTGCTAATATATCTTTTGTACTTTCTCTTCCTAAACTGAATAATAGAGGTAGGTCAGAATTTGCATTGGTGTGAATCACACGGATGAAGCGATAAGAAGGAGGAGACACATATATTATCTGGTCAATTTTAACAGATACAGTTCAATTGCTCAGCAGTTCATCTGTCTTTTCTATGCTAGAGCTGAACAAAGGTGACCCTCAGAACTCGTTACAAGGTCTTGTTATTTGAGAAACATTTTATTTTGTGTGTGTGTATTTTCTTGAGACAGTCTCAAAGATTAATGTCCAAAATAAACCCAGCTGTTGAAAAATTGTTAAGATACCATCAGAAAAGTAATTCAACATGTCCCCAATGCTTTTAACTCCTGCGATGAAATTCTAATCTGCCAGACACTCCAGAAAGAGCAAGAGTGTTTAGGTTTCCAAAGGATGTGTTCTAGCTACCAATTTTAAATTCATTTTCATCTTAGGAAATCAAATTAATCTTTACAAGTATTTAGGAAGCATCTTCCTTCTCCTCTGGTCATCCCAGGGAATATCCTTGGCACAAGTAAAAATATTTCAAAAATCACAGGTCCCTTAGAACAATAGAGTATTATTTAAGCAAAAACAAGAAGAGTTGTGTGTGCGTGCATGTGTACCTATGTGTGTGTGTCTGTGTATTTGGGTATGCATGTGTGCGTGTGTGTGTGTGTGTGTGTGTGTGTGTGTGTGTCTATGTGTGTGTGTACCAAAGTCAGTTCTTTTCATGGCCTTGGTATTCAATTGTCATGTGTCCTCAGCTCAGCTCTAAAACGAAGGTTTAATTACACTGGGATTCTAAAAGACTATGTCTATGTACACTAACCTTCATTTATTTATCTCATCTGTCTTATGACCAAAATCCTTTGTTCTTATAGCGAATATAATTCCTAGCACATGGTAGGGACTCAGTGAAATCTGTTGCCTGGATGAATAATTACATATAAACACAAATCTTTCTCTTTACTCATGTGTATATTGGCTTAGGATTTATTCACTGGCTGAAGGCGATACTGTGTCTAACTGATGGCTTGACTGTAGATATGCAAAACTACTTGCCACCTCAGGAAACAGTATGAAAACAAGAAGTAAAGGTATGGCTGTGTGTTTGGGTATTGAATCCATTTTTTTTTGTACCCACAATACACTTCAGGTGGTAAGGCAACAAAAGAATTGTGTGCTTCCATACTCTTGAGATTAGAATGCTTACTACAGGATGTAAATCTATAACACTTGAAAATTCTCGGAACTAATTCAGCCCATTGAATTCATCAAATATTTAGAGTAGCATAATGCTCCCCAGAAAAGGACATCTTAGGTGCTATGCTGGGAATATTTAATTAGACATATTGTTTTAGCATCAGAATGTTGCAGGAAGCCACCATGTGCTCCTTTGGAATAATAAATTGATAATGAGCTCAAGAACCCCGACAGAATTTCAGATTTTTATAGATGTCTATGGAAACTGTCAGCTTAGACTCACAAAATGAAAACTTGGGCCTAGTTTCCTCAGATCATATATTCTAAAAACAGATATAGTGGCCATGTATGTGCCAAGTTAAAATAGGTGGGCATACTTGGGGGGACTTGAATATTGTAAGAACTTTTGTCTTTGAATATGAATGAGAGATCTTCACACACGGTGTTCAGAGATGATAAAAATAGGACTTGGAGGCATTCTACCTAAACCCAGAGCTGTGGAACAGGTTCCGTGCTTTTTTAGTGGTGGATACATTCCATTGTGCACTGCAAAACCCAAGGAATGCACCCCAAAACAGACCATGCAATCCAGTTAATAATCATACGGCATTATAGGCTCAGCAATTAAAACAGATATTCTATATGAAGAAGAAACATTGGTAATAGAGAAAATTGAAGGAGAGAATGGGAACACATGTACAATAATGTTATTGTATGTACATATGTACAAACTGTACCATCAGTTCAATCTTCTGAACATGCACAGCTGCTTCAAATATAGTTTACTAATTTAAAAAATACTAAGTAAATAAAAAAAACCTTAACTAAAGTTAACTTACTAATCTGCTAAGCTGACTATAGGTGGAATGTCTTATCGTTGTTGTACTGAGAGTGATAATGGAGGAAGCTCTTCTTGTTTTATTTTGTCATTGCATTTGGTTTGGTTTTGGTTTTAGAGACAGGGCTTCAGCTGTGTAACCGATGCTGGCCTGGAACTCAAGACTCTCATGCCCTACAGGTGTGTCCACTATACCTGGATATATAGCAGTGTGACAAAAATTGTGCCCTCCAGACTGGCAAGATGGCTCAGAGTTAAAAGCACTTCCCACACAAGCCTGATAACTTGAGTTTCATTCTCGGAGCCCATGGTAGAGAGAACTGACTCCTCAAAATTGTCAAAATTGTCCTCTAACTTCCACATATGTGCCCTGGAATGTGCTGGCTGGTCCTACACGCACACACACACACACACACACACACACACACACACGCATGCGCAGATGTGCACGCATGTGCCCATTATAACACAGTGATTCTTAATGAGAATAAGAATAAAATCCTTTCCTCTTTCCAGACCCTTGCTATAGAAAGCAGCTACAAAATGCTTAAGGAGACTCATGCTAGCCTCAAAAAGAGGTCTTCTCAGTTTGTATCTTGAGCTTAGTTTTCCTAATAGCCAAATTATGAAACCAGAGTCATGTGCCCACATCCCATGTCATATGACATGATCCCTGGGGGGATAAACAGTAAGAAGCATGTCATGATAATACTGCAAAGTTTCAGAGTCTACGAGATTTAGAAGAAGTCAAGGCAATGATCCAGGTCAGCCCCCTTTCTAAGGCTCAAACACAAGTTCTGTGGCATTAAAATGCCCTATGGAAGCATCAGCCCATGGTTAAGTTATAGACATTCTTGAGCTGTTTCCTGAGCAACTGATTAATATTTAACTTGTGAATACTGTGCAGTTTGTAGGGAATTGCTTTTCTCTCTTATTTGGCTGCAAGCAAACTCAGCGCCAAAGTTGTAGCCCGTTTCTAGGAAGTTTTATAGGTAACCTTTACTCCTGCCTAATCTTGCTTTTCTCCCCAGTTGTGCAAGTTTCTGACTCATTACTTCTTACTGTAGCAAATGTAGGACAGATTACTTTAAGCAGCCCCTCTCCCAGCTCATCCTCTAACTTCTCAAATCAATTGGGCAGAAATATGTGATTTTCAGTAAAATATGGAGGAGGGGAGGTGATGATAGAGATATTGCAGAATGATGCTACGTATCCTAAAAGCTCCAGAGTCCCCTGTTGTCCTTCATCAAAACAAGACAGCTGTTATATTTCAGGGAACAGAACGGTATGGGCACTCCTCTGTTCTGAAAATGGGCACTCCTCTCTACGTGAAATGTTAGCACTTTCTCTTAGGTAGGAGACATGATAATTTTTGGTAAGTGAAAGGAGAGTTCTCCAGCACTAATTTTCATGCAATTCACATTTAACAATTTCATATGAAGATGACCATGGAGACTCCATTTATTCAATATATCAACATCTGTTATCACAGAGGAGCCATGAGGACTTGTGAGTGAAGTGCAGGGATTCGACAAAGCAGTCTTCAGTCTTGTCGTAGCTCACACGTGCCCTTCTTATTCTGTAGCGCGTTAAAGGAACATTGTCTTTAGTAGAGGGAGTATTCTCGACATTGACAAGGGCAGGCCCAGTAGCAAATGGGGCCACAACTTAAGGATAGGTGATTCACAGAAGAGTAAAATCCAGATGGCAACAAGCATAAAAAGAAGCTCAAAATGACAAGTGAGAGAAATTCAAATTAAAGTAACAATGAAAAATCATGCATTGATTTGACAACCAACCAACAAACAGACAAAAACCAAAACAAAAGATTCATCACACCTTGGGCAAAAGAGTCCCCTTGTACATTGTAAGTGGAAACGAGAACTACCGGCAAGATGCGACAAAATATGTTCCTATTCAGAAGCCAACACCTAAGACCCTTTGTGTATGTGCGTTTGTCTAGTATGTATGTGTGTAAGTGTATGCGAGCGTGGAGAGACACGTGGAGAGATAAACTGCTAGCATGGACGACCTTTGAAATGAGGGCTCGTGAGGATGCGGGAGGAAGGAGAGCAGGGAGCTAAAGCCTGCGGGGAAAATGCGTCACACTAAAAACAGAATGGGCCACCTGAATATATTTTGAAATTGTGCCTAATTCTATACAAAGAAACAAAACAAAGCTGGCCAGGGTAGCACAGGCCTATAATTCCAGCACTCGGGGAGGCAGAGGCAGGCAGATCTCTGTGAGTTTGGGGTCAACCTGGTCTACAAAGTGAGTTCAGGATAGCCAAGGCTACATGGAGAAACCCTGTCTCAAAAAAAAATAATAAATAAATAAAAAGAAAAGAAACAAAATTATTTTAAAAAAAAAAGAAGAAACAAAAACAAAATACATACATTTAAGCAGGATCATTGTATGTGTGCTCTGTGAAATGACTAGGGCAGAGAAGTTGTTTCTCCGTCAAATAATCTTAAGCAGAGATGTGTCCCAGAAGTTTGGGTAAACCTTGCCCCCACTCAAGGGTCATGGAATGGGTCTTCTCTTGAACTACACGTTGGTGGCACAGAAAGCAGTAAGTCCCTCTAGGATCAAGTTGAGAATAAGAATGAAGGACATGACTAGCCCAGGCCGCGAGGTTAACGCCTCCAAACACCAGTACTCCCAAATGGGTTCCACTGCATGTGACCTGATATTATAAATGACCTTTGGAGCATACAACCAAACCCCTGTTACAGTCATGACCAGAACTTTGCTGAATGTTAACACTTTGTCCTCCTTGGACCACCTAGAACTTCCTTCTGACCAATCGATATTCAGCTGTGAAGCCAGTAAGCTCCTCCCTGAAGGAGTCAACGTAGAAAAAGCTACCTTCCCCAGCCTTTCTTTCTCTGAGCCAAAGCTCTCCAGATTAGGAAGCTCTTCCCTGGCATGGTTTCTGGTCTCTGCCTTTGCTGGCTATTCACAACTAAGGTTCTCCAGAAGGAAGCCGGGCTCTCTGCTGTGCTCTCATCCGTCCAGACAGCATGATGGGGACTGTGCCTCTATCTCTATGAATACAGCCCACCTAGGAGTTCAGAGCACACAGTATTGATCTTTCTTTTCCCAAGAAGCACACTGTTAGTTCAGTTTGAAGTTGTGATCAATTCCTGTTATTTCCGAATTAACCGTCTCACATTAAGAACTGAACTTGTGCAACAGCTTCTTACCTGTTTAGAAGAGTATCCGCCTTAAAATTTTCTTTCCTATTGATTTTGATGTAGGATTCCAAAGTGTTGTGATCATTTTATACGGCAATTGTATTTTTATGTGTCCTGTGAGCTGCCATATTGTGGCAGAAGATATTATACCAAATCCTAACAGCTTAAATTAACAATTGACATTTAAGAGTGTCCCACAGTTATAAGGAAGTGGTCATCAGCCCAGCCTGGTTGTTCTGATTCAGCTTCTTTCATGAGGTTATGACCAAGACACTTTTCAGAAGGTTGACCTTGCTACAGTCACTCTGGGACGGGATATCTGCTTCCCAGATTGCTCACTCATGATAGGTAAGTTGGTGCTGGTTGCCATAGGAGACGTCAGGTCCTGTGGGGTCCACTGAGATCCTCACACACAAGTGGGTGGCTGTCTCCAGTGTGCTGAGACAAGAAACAGAGCACAGAGGGGACAGCCACGCTGTAGGAGTGCCACAGAAGCCACGCATCACTTCCACCAGAATGTGCGATGGGAATTGCCTCCATCTTTCGTGAGAAGAGGTGTTTTAAAATTAAGGGAGTATATTAAAACCACTATACCTGATTTAGTTACAGGATAAAAAAGGAATCAAAAATTTCAATGAAGAGGCAGGGTTTTGAGCCTCATTAGAGTGGTATATGTTTTCATTCAATTAATTGATACAGAGGGATACTGAAAGAACAGAGTTCATACTTCATACGAAACAGCACCTTACCATGGGCAGAATAATCTATGTCCGTCCATTGGTGAAAATGAGAAAAAAACAAATCTGAAACCTGATTATCAACACCAAGGGAATCAGGCAAAAGACGCACATTCAATTTACATACTGAGCAAGGTATATATATATGCTAAGTCATTCATGTTTAGATCTTAAGTGTCCTTAAATTTTTCTCCCTGGAAATTATCTTCAAAAGAATATCGAAAATGCACCCATGTTCTTTACACATATCAAAGAGTGAAGAGTATATTAAGGTGAATTTTTATAAAAATGATGAGTGTTTCCTTATCTTTGGAATTCACTAAAGCACACAAATGATGCTGAATATATGGAGAATTTGGTATATTAACTTTAGAGTATTTTGTCTTTTAATATGGAAAATTATGAACAAAGGCATCAAATGAAATAGGCTTATACTTGAATTTTTCTGTTGACATAAAGGGGGAGCTATATTCTATAGCTTGTTTTCTTTACTTCCACCCAGGGCTTGGGTTTTTTTCAGTCTTCATTTAAGTAGGAACTAATCGTTAGGACACTTCAGGACACAAACACTGTCTCTAGCCCCATTTTGCAGGAGGAGAAGTTGAGCTACAAAAACCAAATATGCCTCTGCTGCTTGAGAAGTTGGAATTTGGAGCCCCATTGGGAATACATATTTTCCACCGCTACGTTAACTGGCTGTGATAATGGCGGATGCTGCGAAATAATTTTGCGTGTTCTTAGCTACTCTGCAAATGAAAATGAAGGCAATGACTCTTGCACGCTCCACAGTATCCAACCTTACAGACCATTACCTCACAGTTTAATATGAAACAAACAAACAAAAAAACAGGTTTCCATCATGAGACTTATGGAGGTTTTCTTAAATGTATGAGAAAAAAAAAAAAAAACCCGGATGAAAGTGCACTGACTCCTCTACGCAACACTGATTTTAAGAGTGTCCCAACCATCCCTGGGAGTTTGAGAGAAGTCTGTCCACCATCCCAGCATCCCACACTGCTGTATTCATTTCTGGCTCCGCATTTACTGTGGTAACAGATCATCAGGTACTCATGACAATATTTGGCAGTTCACAGTTCAAAGCAGCAACATGCTCTGAGCGATGGGGTTTACAGTGTCTACTTGGTTATGATTATAAGATTGTGCATGGGCCAAGAAGAGAAAATAACCCGGAAGATTATATTTCAGTGCACCCATTAGAGGATCAGCATGAGATGCCATCAGTAGCAGAGGAATTCATCAACTGCATAGGCACCCAGGCAGCGTTAAAAGCTTTAACTTTACCAGAAATATAACAAGTAATAAAAAGAGACATGACTTGAAATGGTCTAATGGGCCCAGCACAAATGTGACAGAAGATTAACAGTGCTAAATTCTCCAGCATGGAAACATCCCCCAACATTCAGTAAGCGGTTCCTTCAAAGACAGGGCCTGCAAGTACAAATATTTGTGTCAGCATAAATACGTTTCTGGGGCAGACACACATTCAAACACACTTTGGTCTATGTAGTCAGACTGAGTTCATAGTCTTCAGAAACGTATTTGAGCTCTACCCTAAAACATTTTTGCTTTAATGCCCCCCGCTGTAATCCTTCTAAATTTGTCAAATTTTCATGATATTTTAATGAAAATACCTCCGTCTTTTTTTGTAGTAATGCTTGGATTAATCAGTGCCTATCTTGGTTTACCTAGAACATTACTTTAAAAAAAAAAGATTTTATAATGTATTTGAAATATACAGAAACATATGAAAATAATGTTAAAGTCTATCTTTCTCACTAACCTGTATTACAACATTTAAGGGCACATGAAGCCCTGTGTCAGCTTTTCCTCAAGTGCAGTTTATCCTCAACAATGATTTTTCTGCTGGGTTGTGGTTAATCATTCTTAATGCCCATATAATCTGCAGAAAGTGGGTACGGGGGATTCCTAATGCGTACATTCACTGTGGCTTCATGTTGAATGTCCACACCCACAAACTATGTGTTATTACTTGTGTGTTGTAAATATTTGTACGGGTGTGACAAATTTACCATTTTGTGCATGTGTTGGTGTGTTTATGTGTGTTAGTATGTAGGCAGGTATGAAGAGGCCTCGGGAACCCTCTTCACTCTCCATCCTCCTCACTGAGGCAAGGTCTCTCAGATGAACTCAGGTTCACTGATACGACCAGTACAGCTGCTCACCTTGCTGTGAGGGTCCCATGCCCTTGTATTCTGAGCACTGAAATTATAGGTAGCCCACTATACCCCTCTGGCATTCACAGCACAGTGAATCAGAACTCTTATCCCATACTTGCGTCACAATTGCTTCCCCAAAATTTTCCCATTTCCCAAACTTTTACAACATTTTTCAATGTCAACATCTCTGTTGACATGTAGGGCTCTAGCTCACTTATCTTCATCGCTTTCTAACACTATGCAATCATGATACAAGTTGTGTATCCATTCATCTGAAGATCACTCCTACACAATTGTTGGTGCTTATATATAAACTACAAGTAATTTTAATGTAATTTTTATTTATTACAATTCATTCATTTTTGTATCCCAGCTGTAGCCCCACCCTCAACCCCTCCCAATCTTGCTCTCCTTCCCTCCCTTATCTCCTCCCATGTCCCTTCCCCAGGCCACTTATAGTGGAAGACTTTTCTGAGACTGATACTCCAACCAAGCACCATTCATGGAGATAACCTGGACCCCTACACAGAGGTAGCCCATGGCAGCTCAGTCTCCAAGCGGGCTCCCTAATAAGGAGAGCAGGGGCTGTCTCTGACATGAACCCAGTGACTGGCTCTTTGATCACCACCCCCTGAGGGGGGAGCAGCCTGACCAGGACACAGAGGAAGGCTATAAAAGACAGCCCTGATGAGAACAACAGAACTACAATCAATTTTTAAAGGTTTTTGATGTGTATATTAAAAATACTCAGGAAAGGGTGCATGTGTGTATTTATATAGCAAGCATTTGCTCATGGCAGAGTCTAAAAATTATGCCGTTTAGCATTTAATATTTGTAGCTGTATCACTGATTTTACTGAGCAGATGGAATTATCATGGTAAGCACATGCTATTAAAATTAAACCACATCCAGTGGTTCATTTTCTTATTGTTAATAGTATCTGTTCCATAAAAGTAATATACATGTCAAAATTGGTGGCTGTCACTGCCTTATTCTTCTATGTATTCTGAGCAGCTGATTCATTGTTTCATTGTTCACAGTGTTTTTCAGTTAAAAATAGAATTAAAGCTTTATTAGACACATTCCTATTGACTAAAGATAGCTATGGAAGAAGAGATGTCCTTTCCATGACATATACCTTAACAGAGAAAATAACATGAAATACAATAGAAGAGGGAACAAAATACTGAAGGAACGAGAATGTGAGTCACATTTGTTAGGTTTATATGCTTCATTCTAATATGTCAGTCATTGGCAATTGTGTACTTTTTTAATGCTTTAATGTGAAAACTGACAGCGGTATTGCAATATGCTTTCGCGTAGGTATTTCAAAGTTAAAAGAGTGCTTTTGCAAGTGGCAAAGGAATAGCTGTACATAAAAATGTTTAAGCAGAGACAGAGAATGATCATAATTCTAATTCACAATAAATAACTTAAGCAAGTATAATACAGTTGATGTATAGTTCCGTGGACATAAATGACTCTTGCTCAACAAGTTACTCACTTCAAATAAAACGCTTTTTTAAGTCAATAGATGAAGTGCATATTGTCTCACAATGCCTCTGGGAGAACAAAGAAAAAATTTGAAAGTGGGGTTGGGCAACCGTGGTATCTACACTGCTTCTTCTTGCTGCATTTTTTTCCTATATTTTTCACGTTAAAGATGTGTTTTATTTCACACAAAACAATTTTATTACAAAAGTAGCACATGAACATTTTGAAAACATGAGCAACCCTGCAAAATTACAAAGAAATAAAAACGTCAATACTAATCTTATTTGTCACATATAACTTATTGATGTTTTAACAGATAGACAATTTCTTATTGGTGCACATAGATTCATTTCCAAGAAAGCAATGCATATTATAGAAAATTTTGTGGCCTTCACTATGTGATATGTATTTTGCATGTTTTCACAGCACAGTTCTCCTTTACTCTGATTTTTAATGACTCTACATAATTCTATCACATAATTTATTCCCCATGACTTCAGGTTTGAAACTTTGTTTCTAGTTGTTTTTTTTTTAAAATCTTATCAGCAATGTCATACTAAGCATTTTGATTGATACGTATTTATTTATATCCATAACGATTCATTCAGCTAGCATAATTTCCTCAGAGTCAGATGCTAGACATATGCATAATGTTTTTATGTGCAGCCAAACTGTTTCTCAAAGACATTCTACCCATTTTCACCATCATCGCAACAGTGTGAGAATGAGTAGTTCCTCCCACAATCGCTCCTACATTCCATTAAGGAATGGAAATCTCCATCTCCTGTGCCCATGAGTCTCTTGGTGGCTGTCTGCTGTGGCAGGTCCTGATCTTGATAATTGGTTTTCCTTTGCCTGAGGATCCTTAGACATGCTTGCTCTCTGTTCCTCTACTATGGTCTAGGGGAAACCCCAATAGGAGAATAAAAATAAATACAGAAATGTTAACTCTCTACCCAACCACAAAGTGTGTGACTGCATCCAGAAAAACTGAATCTGCTTGACTGAATATGATTGAGATCAACTAATGCCCCATTGAGCCAGAAAGTTAAGAATAAGAAATTGTTGGGTTTGGAGGCCACTTTTGGGGGGGGAAGTTAATTTATTATATTGTAAATAACTAAATGATATGTCCACGGTATTGTTACCTCCACCTAGCTTACAACTAAAATTTCAATACAAACTTAGAAAACATAGGGCTGGAGAGATGGCTTAGTCAGTAAAGCATGTGCCTTGCATGCACAGAGACTTGAGTTTGGATCTTCCATAAAAGCTGAGAGCAGGAGCCTGTGCCTCTTTTTCTGTCTCTGGAGAGGCAGATCCCTGAGGCTTGCTGGCTAGTGCCTGTGGCTGGGTCACTGAGCTTCAGTTTCAGCCAGAAAGTCCCATCTCAAAAAGTATGATGGATAGCAATTGAGGAAAACAACGAATATTGACCTCTGGCCTTCACACATTTGCACACACACATACACATGTGCTTATACCAACACAAATGTGTACACACACCACACACACGTGCTCACATTCATATAACACACACACAATTATAGATTACAAAGTATTTCAATTATGCTTCCTCATTTATTCTTAATGTGATTTTATAAGTCAGAAAACTATCACTCAGAAACATCTTGTTGCAATCCTTACTATGGTTAAAGGCAGATTTCTAAAATAATATAAGCAATAATAGTTTAGATTTTGCAGGTATTATGGTCTCTTGTGGACATTCAACTCTGCGATGGTGATACAAAAGCACCTCCTGACAACACGTGAGTGAATGGGTGTAGTGGTATTCTGACGAATTTTCTTCTAAAGACTCATAGTGACTACTTTGCCAGAAATGTCTACGGCTGACATGTTTACCAACCTAGTCAATGACTAATTACTTCCCTATTAGTGGCCACAGAAGTGCTGAGATTTGGTACTTCTGTTAGATAGATTGATAGATGCAGTATATGTGTAAGCACGAACACACATGCCCTAAATGTGTGTGAGTGTGTGTGTGTGTGTGTGTGTGTGTTTCTGTGACTATGTGTGCATATTAAGTTTTCAAGAGGAAGCGACAAATACCCATCCTGTTCAATTTTCTTTGAAACTGAAGCTAGCAGTAAATCTCAGTGAAAAACAAAGACACATCCCTGGTGATGTAGTTTCTTAAAAGCAATCACGAGTCAAAGGCCCACTGCTGCAAGGGAGCTGATGGTTGGAAATAATGTATCTGAATGGCTGCTGGACAATCGTGAAGATAGAAAATGACTGAATAGAATCCATCAAAAATAGGTGGTGTGTGAAAACGAGAATTTGCCAACTTGGTTCACAAAGAAGAGACTTGAAATGAAAACCCGTGAATGCTTGAGTGAATGAATGAATGAGTGAGTGAGTGATTTAAGAGGTGCTTAAGGAGCTAATGTCAAGCCAGCTCGGTCTCAGTAAAGGTCAACGGAGATAAGGCAGCTGTCTTATCTTCTGGGGCTGAAGCCCGCAGTGAGAGGCTTGGCGGCAGCCGCGATGGTTTGTATGAGAACCAAGTTTAGTGGTCTCTGGCTTTAAAAGAGTTTAGGGCGTTAGGACTGAATTGCAGCAAGGTCAGTTACCAGCTACGTCAATTGAGCACACCCCTCTTACCTTCCATTTTTTAAAATATTTTCTTCTGGTTCTTTGTGAATTTCACATCAAGTACTTCAATCTCACTCACCTCCCCATCACCTCATACCCCCTCTACCCTTGCAACAGAGAAAAAAAAAGTTCTTTGTGGAAGCTGTAGTGTGTCACAGTGTGTCCCACGGTATACCCTTCTGTCCACACTTCTTTGCTTGCAAATGTTCATTGCAATGACTTCTTGGTTTGGTATGAGGCCTCTGGCTTCTGCTGCTCTATCAATACTAGAACCTCACTGGGACTCCTCTTGGATAGCCTGTCACTGCCCTGTGCCTTGGAGATCCTGCAGTTTTGAATCTGTAGGACAGGCCCCTTCATGCGCTCCAGCAGTTCATCAATGGGGTAAACGTTGGGGTGGGCCAATTCAAAGCCCTGGGTCTGGGCCTGAGAGATACCCCAATTGGTCAGCTGCTGGCTCTTCCACTCTCATGCCCTGGGGACTTGGCTCAGCAGCAAGCCCTACAACCAGGGCCAGCTCAATCCAGATGCCCTAGCAATGTGCAGAATCTACACTCCCGAGGGTTGAAGCCAGTGTGGGTCAGCTCTACTGTCCGGCTAAGGTGAGGTGCAGGGCTTGCTCTCCCGAGTGCTGTAGCAGGTGAAGGGCAGGGATAGCTCTTCTGCTCTCATGATGCCAGGGCCAGGTCTGCTGTTTTCCACAGGTGGTAAGGGGTGGGGAGGAGGGCTCACTCCCCCTTGTCTACCCCTTGCATGGGAGTCAAGTGGCAGGGCCAGCTCTCCCAGGCTCATATCTCTGGATAGCTCACCCACAGTTCCCACAATACGCAGGGCCTCTCTCCTGGGGTCAGCTCTCCTGCTCTTATGCCACCAGGGTCAGCTCTCTCACAATGCACAGGTGAGGAGTAGGACCAGTTCTGCATAGCCCTCAGACATCAATATGTCCACAGGCAGCAGCACAGACCAGGGGCATCAACCGGCCTTTGGTAGTAACAGACTCCTGTGGCTGCAGAGCCACGGACCCAGACATGGCCCCCAATGCAACACAGGGCAGGACTCCACCATGGTCCCAGGTGGCATCACCGGCTACTCACATCAAGCTGTTCCTCACTGCCCTGGAGTCTCCAGTTTTGTTTCTCTTCATTGTGCCCACATCCTCTTGTTTCTCTTCCTCTTCCATTTCTCCACCACTTCCTTGCTCCTCTTGGTGGCACGTGGGGTCTCTGAGCATCTGGGGTCATCTCGGGATTGATTTCAGTAGTGCTATGCCCAGATTATGCATTATGGCACCAGGCATTAATCATCTCGGACGTGGTCTGCCCCTCGGGACCTGCATGTTACCAGACTGCTGGTCATTTCCAGCTAGCTCCCTGTCCAGGCCACATGGTGCCATCTCTGGCTTGCTCCTCACCCTGCCTACCTGATTAACCCCTTGCGAGAGTTGCTTGTTTAGGGTTCACTCTGGGGCCCACAGTTCCAGGCGGGGTTCTTCTGGTCTCCAGCTTGCTCCCCAGTCTGAGAGCTTGTGTGGGCCTGTGCAGCACCAATCTGGTGCTAGCTCCCTGTCCAGCCTCCGTGGCACCGGTCTGGTAGTCTCATCAGGCTTGCTCTTTGCAGGGATTGTTAGGCTACTCATCATTTAGCTGTCCATAGGTTAAGCACACATAGCCTCTCTCCTCTCTGCTAGCTACCGATATGCAGGTAACACAGCAGCACACCTGCAATGCTTCTAGGGGAAGGCCTAGCCTCCATTTTTTTAGAAACATGTAACATGAACCCAGTCTTGGAGAGCCTGAGGCAGGAGGGTCAAAAGTCCCAGTCCTTTGTAGTCTACACCCTAAGTTCCAGGCCAGCCTGGGCCACAGGGGGAGACTCATCTCAAAACAAAACCGAAAACAAGACAAAACAGAAAACCAAAACCAGAAAACTAACATAAAAACAAGAATACAGACAAAAGTGTAGGGTTATTTTGCAGGTTAAAGGAAGGAATATGCCTAATATGTTTAGGCTTTTATCTCATGAATTAAATGGCTATATTATGAGCTATTTGTAAAACCACTGTTAGGCGCAGGAGCCCTGCTCTTGAGGAACTCAAGAGTCTGTGGATGTGCAACAGGCAACTCCGATAAAGTGTGGGTAGTGTGATAAGGGCATTCATAAGAGGTCTTGGGAAAAAGGCAAGGAACTGGCAAATCAATTTTCTCTATTGAGTCAGAGGTTCTGTGTGCCTCTTTGTGCTTTATTAATAATAATTGCTAACACTATTGTTGTCCAGTTACTGTGACAATTAAGTATAATCACCATATTGCCATCTCCTTTTGAGTTAATGATTAAAGATTGCCCTCCCCAGCGTGGGCACTAGGGTGCAATCATGGTTTGATGAACGTTTGTTAAATTAAAGCTTTTAGCAGAAGAAATGCTCGCTTTGATTTTCAAAAAGTTAAAAATTACGATTCAAGAGGGAAAGTAATCAAGTCTGCTAATCTTACGTTCATATTCTACATTTTTGAGGCCTCGTTGGGTATATATTATATGCTTGTTGCCCGTTTGGGGATGAGTCAAATATGAGTTTGTGCTTCCTTTTCAGTAATTATAATCACTTTGGGCTCTAAGTGACTTAAACATCTATGGACATTTGTGTACAAGAAGATGTTTGTAGGACTAAGAGCATCAGTGCCTGGATCAGTCCTAGTTTGCCAGAGGAGCATAACAGTGGATGTAGTAAATGTGGGAGGTAATCCCAGAGAGCTCAAGAGAGCAAGCAGCAGAGGGAAGGGAAAAAAAAAGCAATGGCAGATAGGTAAACTACCACTGATGGAGAGACATGGGGCTCAGCTCCCTCCTAGAAAGCTTCAATGTAAGACCTCAGGGTAGTTTTAGCAAGTGAAATAAAAGCTGGGATGTTCATAGACCAACTCATCAGTTTCACTGACTGAGAGATGCTCTTGGGAGGCTGTTGGACCCCCAGCTCTTCCAGGCTACAAGGCAAGAGACTAAGAAAGCTTTCAGCATTCTGGAAAAAAGCTAGGGATGGAAGATGCAGGAGGTAAGACATTGTCTTCACAACTGTAATTGTCCATAGGAGTTACAGGTGGACAGCTGCTCCCATGAGGGCAGGAGAGAGGGCAACTATTGGCTAGGCCAAACCTCTGAACACCCTCTCACCTTTTGTCTGTATACTAGTGCAAGAATAAAGTCTACGGAGGACACTTTATAAATAAATGTGGTGAGTGATCTTTGGTTAGACATAATTTAGTTTTTAAAACATTTACAGGAGACATTTAGATAATAAAAACAGAAAATGCAGGCAATATATTAGACAACTATTCCATTTCTCGGATATGACATAAAGTTGTTCTGCAAGGTCAGGAACCAAACCCAAGGCCTCACTTATGCTAGGCAAGTGCTGTACCACTGAGTTACACCCTTACCCTTAGCAAAGAGGAGCAGAAGAAGAAGACTTTCTTGAGTATGATAAAGAACTTTGGCTACTCAGGAAAGGACCTTTGTTCTTAGCAACTATATGCTGAAGGCTAACAAATAAGTGGAGAATGCTTATAACTTCATCTCAAATGTTTAACAATTATACAAATGCACACAGAGGGGGGAGAGAAAAAGAAGGAGACACCGAGAGACACAGAAGATAAATGGCAAAATTCCAACAGTCTAGGTAAAGATATACAGGTGTTCACAGTGTGAGGTTCGAGAAGGCTGGACGTGAATGTTGATAATAGATGGTGACTTTTGCACCATCTGTATAGATGAGATCCCACTGGACTTTCTCCCCAAATTATTACTATTATATAATTAATCTACAGAACCTATCTTTATGGGTGGTGTCACATGTAGTCAATCTATAAATCATGTTATGGACAATGTGATATGTGTTTTACAGGGAGTTTCTATATGTCTTAAGCTTTGTTGTACACACAGGATTGAATTATTTATTACCAGAAATCTTTTCACCACATTGTGCTGTACTTAAATATACCTAAAATAACCTCTTCAGAGTCAGACTCCTGAAGTTTGAACTAACAGTGGCTCCTTGGTCCTATTGAACCAAACTATTTTTCAGACTTGTGCAAATAGTTACTGTGCTTGCTAGCCACAGTCGTCAGAGAGATCCCCCTCAGTTCACCATACTTAGTGTGTGTATGTGTGTTTGTGTGTGTCTATATATATATGTGTGTGTGTTCAGGCCAGAAGACAAACTTGGATGTTGTTTATCAGGTGGATTTTTGGGCGATCAGATCTCTCATTTAGCCTAGAACTCATCAAATCACTGAGTTCCACAAATCTACCTGTCTACACTTACTCAGAGCTGCAATTAAAGCCACCCTGCCCATTTTTTTTAATATGGCTTCTGAGCATTGAATCCAAGTCCTCATGCTACCAACTGAGCTGTCTCCCCCAAATCCTCATTATACTTTATTATTTTTTAAAGAGGCTGTAAGTTTTTCAAAGGCAGTAGGAAAAATATAAAGGGGGGATTTGTTTCCACAGCATTAGTCTGCTGTGAGGATTAGTTAGTAGCTTCAGGAAGAACAATGTATCTTGTGGCTGAGAGCAAGGACTTCCTTCAGGCTGCCTGCATACCCTAATCTGCTAAACTGCTGAGGGAGTCTTAGGCAAGAGACTTACATTCTCACCTGCTAACCAGGATTAAAGAAAGTCTTATTGTTATATAATTGTTCCGAGGATCAAGGGGGATAGTATGTATATAACACAGACGGTACTGGTACTGCTGGACAAATACAAAAGCAATGCTCATCATCATCCTTACTATTAACACCACCTACTATTCTTTTTTTAAAAAAAGGACCATGCATGGAGAGGACCTACCCTTCCACTAATGTAGCTGATACGCAGCTCAGTCTCCATATGCTTTCCCGAGTAAGGGAACAGAGGCTGTCTCTGATATGAACTCTGTTGCCCGCTCTTCGATCACTTCCCCCTGGTGTTTGTGTGGGAAACTTGCCAGGCCACAGAGGAAGGGGATGCAGGCAGTCCTGATATGACTTTACAGGCTGGGGTCAGATGGTAGGAGAGGAGGGCTCTCCCTTTCTGAGGACTACAGGAGAGGGGTAAGGGGGAAGAAGAAGGGAGAGTGGGACTGGGAGGAGTTGAGGGAGAGATGTACAATTGGGATGTAAAGTGAATAAATTATTATAAAAATTTAAAAAGAGAAAAAAAATTAAAAAGTTCTCAGTTCAGGGGGTGAATGTTCTGACCACACTATCCCATTATAACAATGTTGAGAGCATTAAAATAAGGTATAAAAAGACAGTAACACCTTCCAATCTGAATGCTGTTATTTTTTTTTCTTTATTCTTACTTTACTCCATCTATCTAGGCAGGGGTCCAGGAAGCAGATACAGTATGGGTGAACCCAGCACTAGGTATGAGGAAAGGAATGAGTTGCCACCAAAGCAGAGAATAAGGTTCTAGCCTTAGAACAACAGATCCTGGGCAACCTTGGAGATGCTGGGCCATTGAGCAAAACCCAGGCATTTGTTAAGGGAGGAAATATGGGGCTCAGTTACTAGCAAGCAAGAAATATAATGGCTGATGGCGAGCTAGAACAAACACAGCCAATAACCTGGCTTTCAGTCTAGGCTTACTACTCACTAGAGGAGACAACTTCAAATTCACTTTCTCTCTCTTTTTTTCTTTCGTTTTGGGTGTGCAGTGTGATAGTGTGTGTGTGTGTGTGTGTGTGTGTGTGTGTGTACGTGCGCATGCAGGCATGTGGGGATGCAGGCATATGGAAGCTAGAGAACAATGGATCACCCTCCCCTTTATTGAAGTCAGGTCCTTATAGAGGATGCGGTTTGCTGGCTGAGCCAATGTAGCTGGCTTGTTTGGTCTGGGGATGCCTTTTCTCATTACAGGTAGGCCTCCACACCTGTGGGCCTTTTTATGCTTTTGCTGGGTATTTACAGAACACACTTGTGTGACAAGCATCTTATATACAGAGCCATCACCCCAGCCCCCAAATTTACTGCTTAAGCCTTGGTTTTCTTGTTTATGAAAGCAGGCCTCAATATTCAGATTATTTTTATAATCAGTAGAAAGAGAGCCTTAGGCTATTCACACGGAGTCTAGAATTGGACAGCACTGGTTTCATTCAGTTTAATTTGTAAATAACTAATTTGCCCACATCAATGGGAAAATACCCAAGGGTATTGTCAGATTAAAAGAAGCAAAATATTCTTAGTCAAGAGCCAATGGAATCATATGTGTAGGATTGACTGCAAGTCACTAGAACATTCCAAATGGCAGCTAACAATACAAAAGCGTATTTCATGTCAATGACCAAGAAGTCCATGGATGCCAACCCAGAAGCTATATGTCCTTGTATTCTTGTGAGGACTGAAACGTTTTCTCTCTTGCCCACTTTGTACTGGTCATTGTGGGCCATGATGTACAGTAGGAATGTTATCTCTGTTATGAGTAGAAAACCAAGAGACTTACTAACCACTGAGAGAAAGGAGGAGTAAGTATTGGGGACTTTTAAAACCTTCAGTGACTGTGAGCTTCTATCCTACTGTTATTTATTTAGTAGTCTTCATACGATTGTTATTAAAGCTCTAAAAATTTTGCAAGTGAGAATTAGACGACATTGGCACCTTAGGTTTAAGGATTGATAATAACAACCAAAGCCGTTATTGTAAAAACTTATATCCATTAAGATCCTTTAAGAATTTGCCCTCACTCCAGACACTAAATGATAGAGAAGTGTCACTCTGGCATCTGATTTCATGTTCATAATAATGTGCAAAAATGGATTATGTCCTCAAATGATTGAGAAGCTATGGTTTGGTTGATGAACTGAAGGTGACATTGAAGAGAGGACCAAGCAACAATAGGCCTTTAAATGTCTGGAATACTACATTTACTTTAATAGCACAAAATGGAAATCAATTTCAGTTCCAAACTAAGAATATACATGCATTGGAATTAAATGCTCTTAAAATGTTTATACTCTACTTTTGACTCTAAAAACTGAAAAACATTAAGAACTTGTGACATATGGACAGATACATGTCAAAAAGAACACATTATACAATAATGCATTTTTTTAAAATTATTTTTTATAACTAATTCATTTTAAATCCTGATTATAGCCCCTGTCCTCTTCTCCTCCTGGTTCCACCATCCTCCCTTTTTCCCCCATAAGCCTTCCCTAGTCCTCAAAAGGGAGAGCCCTCCTCCCCTACCATCAGACCCCAGACTATCAAGTCTCATCAGGACTGCCTGAATCCTCTTCCTCTGTAGCCTGGCAAGGCCACCCCAACAAGGGGAAGAGATCAAAGAGCAGACAACAGAATCTATGTCAGAGACAGCCCCTGCTCCCCTTACTAGGGAATCCACAAGGAGACTGAGCTGCCATGGGCTGAACAGGGTCTAGGTCCTTGGTTGGTGCATCAGTCTCTGTTGCTCCCTCTGGGCCCAGAATTGTTGGCTTTGTTGGTCTCCTTGTGGGGCTCCTGTCCCCACTGGGTCCTTCTATCCCCTCAATATTCCATAGGATTCCCAGCACTCTGCTTATATTTTGGTTGTGAGTCTCAGCATCTGCTTCTATCCCCTGCTGGGTGGAGCCTTTCAGAGGATCTCTGTGGTAGGCTCCCGTCCTGGTCCTGTTCCCTATCAATAGCTTCTGGTGTTTATTCTATTTGCCCTTCTGAGTGAGAATTAAGCATCTTCCCTCAGGCCCTCCTTGTTACTTAGCTTCTTTAGGTCTGTGGATTGCAGTATGGTTAACCTCTTTTACATGATTAATATCTGCTTTTAAGTGAGTATATACTATGCATGTCTTTCTGGGTCTGGGATACCTCACTCAGAATGACCTTTTCTAGTTTTATCCATTTTCCTAAAAATTTCATGATTTTTTTAAAATTTTCAATAGCTGAGTAGTATTCCATTGTGTAAACGTACCACAATTTCTTTACCCATTCTTCGGTTGAGGAACGTCTAGGTTGTTACCAGATTCTCGCTATTGCGAATAGAGCTGCTATTAACATGGTTGAGCAAATATCCTTGTTGTATGGTGGAGTATCTTTTGGGTATATGCCAGGAGTGGTATATCTGGTTCTTGAGGGTGTGCTATTCCCAATTTTCTAAATATAGATCACTCAAGGGTCCTAGCATTCCATCAAAAGAACTAAAATAGGATGCTGCCTTTGGAGGAAACAACCCAGTTGTTTCTCTCTCTTTCAGTAACTTCAAGCCTACTTTGCAAAAGTTGTCAAGTACCATTTATGTCTCCATGATGTTATTATATCTGGAATGCTAAAGTCTGTGTGGAAAAAACTGATAGACGTTGGTTGAATAGTGAGTGTAATCACCAGATAAGAATCAATATTTGATTTCTGCTTTGAGTGAACAGAATGAAGTTATTGTTTGACCCCATGTTACTGTGACAGCCCAATTTGCCCCAATACAACTTTGCAGGGTTGACTTTTGAATGAAAAAGAAAGAAAGAAAGAAAGAAAGAAAGAAAGAAAGAAAGAAAGAAAAAGGAAAGGACATAACTGTACCTCCTTGGTGGAGGAGAGTTTATTATAGATATGTGGGAGAGCATAGTCAGAGGCAGACACATCTGAAAGAGTCCAGAGTAATCATGACCCTGAACCATGTGGGGACAGGGGGAGGGGAAGGAAGAGAGGAGAACCAAGTACAGCAGCCAGGGGCCAAAGGTAAAAAAGAAGCAAAAGAGGGCGGGTAACCAGAATGTCTAGATAATATAGGGGCTACCCTCTGGGGGAAGGACAGTCCCGCCCCTGGGCTGGGAAGGTCAGGGTAGGGGGCAGGGTTTGCCAGCCATACCCTGGAACAAGCAGGAACTGAGGGGTGCTGGGAGAACCTGGTGGCCAGCTCTGATATGATATGTTAAACAGGCACCTCAGCTGCTTGTCTAGTTTGAAACTTAACTTTCTGTCACCTGGGAGCAGTCTGTAACACTGTCTCAGCAGATTGTAACTTAAGAGCTTTCTAAGGACAGATCTTTAGGACACTGTATGTGTGCTTGCACAGGTGTGTGAGTGAGAATATGTGTGTGTGTGTGTGTGTGTGTGTGTGTGTGTGTGTGTGTGGTAAGTCTTTTCCAGAATGTTGTATAGGTTGGCCAGACAATGATCCCAGGGATATATGACCTGCCTCTCCATTGTGGGAACTATAAACATTGTGTTTCTATGTCCTGCTTTTAATTCATTTAAATTCTCTGGATAAAACTCAGGCCCTCATGCTTGCACACAGGAGCCTTATGAGATAAACTATCTACTCATCTTACTACTGCTTTTATTACTACAATCATCATCATCATTTTAATGCTTCTGTCTTAGTGTCTGTGGATGGTTTTGCTGCCTTCTCCATTGTCTAACTCCTCTTACCAACTAACTCTCCCTTGTTTCTATCCTTCTCTGCTTTTGCCTTTCTCACTGCTTTATCTCTTCCTGTACCCCCTTCACACAGAGTCCATTTTTGGATAGGTCACATGATTGGGGGGCTTTTGTAGAAAAAGAGTTGAAGGGCGGGATCATAAGGAGGGAAGCATCATCCAGCTTGTTTTGCTCTCTCGTCTTACACTGAGCAGTAACTGGCAGAATCAGGCCAGGTCCTGGCACGAAACAGAGGCAACCTCCCCATGGGTAACTTAAAAGAGTTGAGAAAAAGGACTGTTTACAAAGACATAGGTGTGGTCCCACAAGCTTGGTGAGACCCTCTAGAGCTACTGTCATGAATGTCCTTAGCCTAGAGGGGCCAAAAGAAGGACAGTGACTCAATCTGGGAATACCTCTAGCTGAAGAGAAGCCACCTGACAGGGACTGTGATCTTTGCCACATGCTCGCTCCTACAATTGGCTCCAGGGACAGATGGACCAGCAGTGAAGAACTTAGATTGTTTTGAGAATGACCACGTCTCGATGCCTATATGGGTTTTGTCCTCTTGGTTCAGATTCAGTCGGAACATCTGGCTTACTCTTATTTGTAAGGCTAGATATTGGAAGCCCAGTAGACCTCGGGCTTAGTGCTAGAGGGGAGAGATAGGCTCTGCTTCTTCTAGAAGCGCATGCCGAATTAGCTCTGAGTTTTAAACAAGTTCCCCGGAGAGAAAGAGATCTGGCCTGGTTATGGTAACATTGAAAGCTATTGCTCAAACTCAGGGTTCAACGTAAGGTCTGCAGTGATGCTTATGGGGCAGGGTATACCGAACTGGTACCTTTGGACTCCTCTGTGACCCTTACTGTGTTTTCAACCCCTTATTCTTCTGACTGGCTTAACGTCAAATGATGTGATATGTGAAAACATCTCGCCAAAAGCAAACACAGTTATTGCCTTCTTATTTTTAATCTCTGGCAGGGACTGATAGCAGATTGCTTTATTTTGTTTTGCTTTCTATGTTTTCAATTTGTTAAAGACTTAGGATATATCTCTGCTGAGGATGCAGCTTACTGATTCAAAAAGAACTGCAGGGCTTCCAGCCAGATCAGAGGTCTGAAGGCCCTCCCACAGATTGGCTCTTGGATATTGGACAAGTCATTTAGTTTTTTTTTTTTTGATCTCCCAATCTTTCATTATCAAGCCAGAATACTAATAGTAATGGAGAAAGGCTGCAATGTGGATTAGATGATGTAATGCAAGGGAAAGTTTTGAAATTATTCCAAAGCTCTTAGTTATTGTTACAAAACTTAGCAGGTAAATTCTCCGAATCACCAAAATATTTTGCTTCTAGAAATTCGGATATTGAGAAAGATTGAGTTAATTTTAGTTTTTGCTCTACATGCCTGGCATCACACTGACATAATCACAAGGATATTTTTGAATTTTCTATGCAAACATATTTTGCTATGAGTGTATGTGTGTGTTTAAGGATTATTTCTTTGGGTTTGTCTGAACTTAGCTGCTCTTTTTGATGAATCCAGCTATTACTTAGCCACAGGCTTCTCTGTCTAGATTTTATTCTTCTTACAATGTTAACAGAGGGGTTTTCTGCAGGATACCTCTATAATAGGCCTCTTTTCTTGCAAAATTCTCAGGAGACAGTGCTTTTGGTTTGAGTATTAAGGCATGATTGCTGGGCCTGTTCTTCTAGCTGTGTGACCTTGAGAAAGTATTTGATTTCTTTTAACCTTCATGTCGTCATATGTTAAGTAAAACGTACTGTTGGCTATTTTTTCCTCCCACCTTCCACCTCTGGATTCAAAGTCTATACTTTTTTTTCTCTCTCTCACCCCCCCCCACACACACACAAACACACACACACACATTTTGTTTTCTCTTCCCTGGTAATCCCTACCAATAGTATCAGTGAAAGTTGCTAGGGTTCAGCCAGTGGGAGATTAGATGATAGAAGAGAGTTTGAAGTATTCCTTGATCTTCTCTTCACTAGAGAGCTGTAGTCACAGCCCTCCAAAAACTACCCTACTGCAGCCCTTCCTTCATGGTGATAGTAATGGAAGGGATTTGGGGAAAATCTGTCTTCGCCTTGCTCCTCTGATTCTTTCTAGAGGTCAGAAGGGCTTTGACATCTTTCTGTCCACTCCTAGTGGTTCCTTTACCCATGCTCCTACACTACAAATAGTCCTTTTGCTATGCTGTCCTCATGTTTCTGTATTGTACTGGGACCATAAATGGAACGGAGGTTTAATGACAATAGTTATTTCCAGAACTGTCAATTGAAGCCTAAACAGATGACATGGGTAGAGCACCTAGAACCAGGATTAAGACACGAGAGCTCAATCAGCCATTGTCATCCCACCCTCCTCCCATCCTGAAGCCTCGGTTTTATGGCATTCTTTTCATCCTCAGTCTAAAAAAATCAGCCCACAGATCCCTTACTTACCCCCATTCCTGCTCTTACAACCCCTACCCGTCAGAGTATCGAAAGAGATGTTGAGACTCGTAGCCAAACTTTGGGTAGAGTGCAGGGAATCTTATGGTAGAAGGGGAGATAGACTTGGAGAAGAAAGGATCTCCACAAGGAGACCAACAGAGCCAAAAAACCTGGGCCCAGAGGGCCCTGTAGAGACTGATACTCCAACCAAGGACCATGCATGGAGACAACCTAAACTTACCGCTCAGATGAAGCCCAAAGGCTGCTTAGTTTTCAAGTGGGTTCCTTAGTAATGGGATCAGGGGCTGTCTCTGACTTACTAATTCTTAAAGACAGACTTTTCATTGTCAAATGGGAGTTTATATTTGCTTATCCATTTTTAAAAAACCAAAAACATGTAGTTACTATTGCTGAAAGTGAATTTCATTGGCATATTATGAGCCCCCTTAATTAATCTGACAAACTGAAATTCATCCCCTTGTCTAGTCAATGTTATTTTCTCTGTTTCTTCCCTCATGACTTATTGAGTATGCATCTCCTGTTAAGAGGTTAACAATTAGTATGCCATATATTTCTCCACTAATTATCCCACTGAACACATATTCTAAAACTATAATTCATAAGTGAGAGTTAATGTTACAGTCACGCAATGTATTTTCAATTGTGTGTGGGTAATTTCTTTAGATTGGTTTTGTTTCATTAGTCAAATTAATAATTTCTAATAATATTTGCTTTTTTTCTGATCACCTATGAGCATACAGTTGAAAGCCTGGATCTTGGGCTTGGGTGGTCTTTCAGAGGCCCCTTGTGGAAGGCTCCTGTCCTATTCCCTGTCTTCTTCTACTTTCAGTGTCCATTTGTTTGCCCTTATGAATGAGGATTAAGCCTCTTCCCTAGGGTCCTCCTTGTTGTTTAGCTACTCAGTGGCCAGATTTTTGATTAACTCTCCTGGGGATGTAGCCTTGCCAGGCCACAGAAGAAGATTCAGCCAGCCCTGATGAGATCTGATAGGCTAGGGTCAGATAGATGGGGAGGAGGTCCTCCCCTATCAGTGGACTAGAGAATGGGGCATAGAGGGAGAAGAGGGAGGGAGAGTGGGACTAGGAGGATATGAGGTGGGGGTCTACAGCCCTCCAATAAAGTATGAAGTGAATAAATTGTAATAAATAATAATATATTTTTTAAAAGAGTAAAAAGAAATAAAAAGAGGATAGATCAATTAGTGAAGCGTTTACTTAACAATTATGAGAAACTGGGTTTGAGTCTAGAAACTCACATTTTGGAAGGTCAGGCATGACTGTGTGGGCTTGTCAACCCACGGCTGGCAAGGAAGAACAAGTGAATCCCCGGGGTTACTCAGGCTAGCCTACAGAATTCTAGGCCAGTGGGAAATGCTGCTTTCTTGTTGTTGTTTTGGGGTTTGTTTGTTCATTGTTTTGTTTTATTTTTAAGCAGACCAGTGTCTTCAGCAATAGAGTATTATTATCTAGTTCTGGCGGGTAGCCCAGGAGAATGGTAAGGTTTCATGATATGAAAGAAGCAAGTTGGAGCTGATCTGGAAGCTTCCTCCCTGCTGGCCAGATTTCATGGTGTGGAAGGTGCTATGCATGCTGTCATAGGAGATAAGGCTTCAGGGCTTTTACCCAGCTGTAAACCCTATAAACCACAATGCCATCCTTCCAGGCAAGGCATACTCTCTTTGGTAACATTGGTACAACTATTAGGAGGCAACCAAATGTCTTTTGGTGAAATTTTGAGATCCACACCAAAGGAGAAAATCCATTATTGTAAACCTGGTTAGGAACTCATGACTGAGGAGGTCATAGACCTAAGAAGTCATTTCTGTCCATTAGCTAAACTGAAACTGACACGGCACAAAACTGTATTCTCCTTTTATATTTATTTCTATATACAAATGCTACTCTTATCCCTAAGAAGAGAGGTTTCTCTTTGTAGTGGGTGAGTATAGAGACTTGCAGCTGTTAAAAAAAATTCTTAGAGTGACAGTTTAGCAATTATCTCTAAACAGGACGTTTTTACTACATGGTCTAAGACTCATTATAGAAGAGAGAGTGGAAGGAATGTGCAAGTCAGAAGGTAGAGAGAAGCATTGTGAAATGCTACCTTCAGGGCATGAAACATCATCCCAAACATCATCTCCTAGCAGCTTCAATTGCTTACACTGGTCCTGTAGAAGACTGGGCCTGTCAACAGCTAAGTATGGACAGGGAAGGTATCATTGGGCCCTACCTTCTTGCTGAGCTATTGGTAGTTTTGGAGAATGGATAGTAATTGACTATTGTGTACAAAATAGGAGCCCATTAGAAGCCAGTAGATAATCCAAACCCATGGCCACACAGATAGTCATGGTTAAAATCAGAGAGTCACAAAACAAAAAAGTCATGAATGTGGAAAGGAGACCTGTAGGGAGAAAGGATATTTTAGTGGCTTTTCCTTCGGGTCCCAAGATCTGCAATAAAGACTTGTAAAACTCAAAATATATCTTCAAATACCCAGGCCATATAGGTAGGCTATTCTATGACTAGCTCATATTTATAAAATAACCCATTTATTCTAATCTAAGTTCTGCCATGTGGCTGGTTACCTCTGCTCAGGTACCATGCGTATGCCCTCCTCACATCTTCCCAGGGAATCCCACACCTGGGTCCATCTCAGAATTCTTTCTGCCAACCAGATGTCCCACCTCCTATTCCTGCCTCAGCTATTATGACCATTAGCTTTTTATTGACAGGTACTACTTTCATACGTACACAAGAGACTCTACAGAAGGGAGAAAATGAGGGTGAGAACAAAATAAGAAAGAGTGTGGGGGAATAAAAATAATCATAAAGTATTACATACATGAATAAAAATGTCAAAGAACAATATAATCAGTTAAAAAAAAAAGTGGATGGTGCCCAAAGGAAAACTGACAAGGTTGATCTGACTTTTGCATGTTCTTTTTCACACCACGTACCTGCACACAAACATGTACATACACATAAAAAAAGTTATTTAAAATGAGTTTGAAATGTTGTAGAACCAAAAAAAAAAAAAACAACCCAATTTTTTTGTAAAGCAAAGATTAAATGTTTTGAGTGAGGTTATTTGAAATTGTAGAGGTATATGTTTGCAGGAGTAAGTCTCTAGAATGATTTGGCACTGTACTTAGGTGAAACCTTTCATGGTCAGGGATCCAGGGGATTGAAGCTTCTAACTACAGAACCTGAGTGCATCACTTAGGAGCCACAGGCAATAGACCACATGTAGAAATACCAACAAGATTTGTAAAAATTGTTATTAAAAAATAAGTATACGAGAATGATTTTTGGGATTAGGTTACAAAGGAATATAAAAAATTCCTAAGTGTTCTCTCTCCAAATTAGTACCCACTTCCCTCTCATATGTGGCAGTGGCTCAGAGTGAAAAAATACACTTTATTCTCACAGTGGACTCAGTTCAGCCCCTCCTCTCCCCCCAGTGAAACGATGCTTCATTTTGTAGCTGCCAGAAGTTTATTTGGTTCTTCTGATAGAGAAGGGTGATGGAGAGGGAGCACACATTGAAAAAGTTATAAATCAAAGGCCATAAATGAACTTTCTGGAAGTTCAAAGACTTCCAGAGGGAGTTTTTAATCAGAACCAGGATTTTAATTCTACTTGCTGATATAAAGATACACATAAGCTAAAGTGCTCTTAAGGAGAGATTTGGATTTTAGATTTGCCACAATTGACCCACTTTCCAGGTTCAGAAGTCTTTCAAATAGAATGGATTTTTGCAAAAGCAGTTATAAGCTTGCTGTTCCTCCTGAACTGCATGCTTCTGTATGTGGGAGAATGAAGAGCAAGATGATAGTTTCTTTTGTTGTCCTCATAAATGGCTGTACCTTTTAAATCTAATTTCAGAGTATAAGCGGGCTGGAAAAAAACCAAGTTAACTCAAAAGAAAATCTGTGGGGTAGGAGGCTGGAGCTCAAGAGGCAGGGTCAAGGTCAAAGGGAAGAAGAAACAAGAGGAAGAACGAATCGAAGGGGTGAGAAGTACAGGAATTGTGGCTGGAGGGGAATTTCAAAAACAAAGAGCTTTGAGAGTGAGCTGATTGAAATGACAGGCAGGTCAGGAGTATGGATGAATGAACAAGGCTTTAAGGTCATACACCGAAGGCCACTAGCAACTCAGGAGCTCAGGGTTTATATGGCAAGCCAATGAATGCCTATAGTGAAACAACTACTGTTGATCATGTCAAGCTACACTCTTTTCCAAACCTTCTCTTTCCTGCCCCCATACCCACTTCCCACCTAGTTTTCAAATAGCTCCTAAAGAGAACATGGTGGGTAGCACCATACCATTGGGGTCTCTTGGAAATCTGTAGTTCTTAAAGTGAACGAGGCCCATACTAGCACTTACCAATAGAAATCGTACCAAAAGAAATCTGCAGGTGATGTTAAACAGCCCCCACTCTCTTACTCGTAACAGATTGTTCTTCTATTTCTTTCTGTCAGGTGTCACCACATTGCCCAGGCTGCCCTCAATCTTGGGGTAATGCTCCTGACTCTGCCTGAACGGTGAGTGCGCTTTAAAACCTAATACCCTACAATTTTTGTGCTGCCACCATCAATCTTAATAAGCAATCCTGCCTCCAACCTCACAAAAACTAAGAAGCAACTGGGCAGGATATTCTTTTTAAAAAAAATCCCACACTTTTATAGCCCTTTATATGCGGTATTTCATCATCTAATCCTCTAACTTTCGCAAATAACAGTATCTATTATTCTACTCGCTCTGTCTCTAACACCTTTACAGGTAAGTCTACTTTACTGTAAAATAAATATTCTTTTGCAAACAACCACTTTAACTGCCATTAAGTCTAGTTCTTTTTTTCAACAGCTACACTGATGAATCCTAGTTTTATTCATTTTTCACCGACCAACATTAACTCTTGTAATTCATTGAGACATGTAACAAAGATGACAATAAGGTCTGGTTTATGTATCTACTTGAAAATCTCTCCCTAAAGACCACCAAGAGCTTATATGCCACCTTGAAATCCCATCTTTCTTGTATCTATTAGGTTTTTTACCACGACATCATTCCTCATTGGAACCCTCTCCCACAGCAGCCTCAGGGGATGTTGGCATTCTTGTCCCACTATTCATTTCCTTCCGGTCTTTAACTGTACTGCTTCCTCCCTGTCTTCAGGCATCCATTCTATCCAGTATCTAGTCTCAATCATTTTTGTTCCCATTTTCTATGCGCAGTAATTATATCAAGTTTCAAGGATTCATTAATACCTATGATTCTACAGCTTCTTCTAATCGGAATCTTTCCCCCTAGCCAATTTCCCAGTTGCCTATGGCATATTTACATTCACCTGTCCTGTAAGCATTTGAAAGTCATCCTATCCAAAATAGAGCTCATCCATTCTCCCCATACCAGATCGTTCCATTTTGTTCCCAATAGTCCTCTTCAAAAACGAAAGGAAGAGAGATAGAGAGAGACATTTAGGTAAAAATGAGTCTTCTGCATGGGAGTTAGGAAGAATGGGAAGGTGAAAGGGCTATTAAAAACCTATAGCCAACATTTATTGCCTGTGTCAATATGCCAATCCTCAAGTTATAGGGTATTCATAGATTATTTATTATCTTTGATGATTTTGTAACAATCTTATGAAGTATTGAGGTAAGCAAAATAATGGCCATGTCTTAATACCCTAAGTGTTTGGCTGTGTTAACTCCTGTGTCTTTTCATATGTGATTAGGTGAAAGATCTTGAAACAAAGATTATGCTGCATGATATAGGGAGAAGGAAGGCCATAAGGACTGATTTATATGCACATCATTCTAGGGTATTTGTGGAGTCATTTGGTTTCAGTTTGGAACTTTTCTACAATTTAGTGTATAAATTAGACATTGTATTCCTTTGTCCAAGAATTGTTTTAAAATTTTTATTTGCTTTTTTCAATTTTTTTTTTTTTATAAAAATACTACCTTTTTTAGACTAACTCAGTCTGGCCTGGAACTTACTATGTATCCCAGGCAAACTTGAGCTTGTACTAAGCTTCAGCCTCCAGAAATCTAGATTTATTCTATAAATCTATAGATTTATGGGTCATCATCCCAGCTCTTCACACTATGAGTGAGATCCTGGAGAATTAGAAGAAAACATATTTCCTTGACTCCTCTCTGGCCTCCCCACACCTCCAGAATCACCTTTTCTTCCTCCAGCCTGCTTTGCTACATTACATGCTTATGCTGTTTGGACAGTTTGCTAACGTTGTTCTCTGTGGCTTTAAGAGCTACGTGAGGACTCAGGGAGATAAACACAACTAAATGCTGCTGGCATTTGTAGTTTGACTACTGTATATATAAGACCTTTAAGTGCCAATGAAATGTATTGAGCAGACCTGTTTCTAAGATTTTCTCGTTTGAAAATGGCCATCTTGACATATAATAGTATCCATTTCAACATTATACAGTGGTAGAAGCCCTGAAGTAATTTGACTATTAATATAAAAAGTCTCTTTACCCAAATCTTAGTGATACCAATGCTAGGCATCTAGATAACCATTTAAGAATAGTGCTTCACAGCCGCCTGTGGTGGCAAACTCCTTTAATCTCAGCCCTCCAGGAGACAGAGGCAGAGGGATCTCTGTGAGTTCGAGGCTAGACTGGTCTGCAAAGGTAATCCAAGACAGCCAAGGCTATACAGAGCAACCCTGTCTTGAAAAAACCAAAAACAAACAAAAATATGGCCCTTCACACATATTATTTGGTTATGTGAGGAAATGCTCAAAGTATCATCTTAAATGCAAAACCCCAAATTAACAATTCCCTTATAGTATGTGACCAGCAGAAGCTTTGCATGAGCAAAATTTAAGTTATTTTTAATTTTATTATATCAACCTACTTTTATGGATTTAAAATGTTTTTCATATACGAACAAAAACTACTTATCCAAGCAAGTTAGAGCCAGCCAATAAAGTTTACCTTAAAAGAGAATAATAGAGAAAATGATTTATGCTGATTAATCCATTTGCCTTCCTAGATCTCCTGTCTTCCCTGGGGATGTTGTCTGCCATGACGAACATCAGCAGGACTTAGATTGCCTGTGGGTTTCATCTATATTGGCTAAGAGGCTTTGGTAGAAATAGAGAATTAGAGAAAAGAAACATTGGGCAATCTTTGCCAACCAGCCTAGCACATTTATCTCAAGAATTTGGCACTCTGGCAGTGTCTATGCTTCTTTCCAGGTGGCCACAGATGCTACGGGAACTCTCTTCTACAGCTCTGCTTCTCTCCAAGCTCTGGCATTCTTCTGTCTTCTTGCCTCCTCAAGCCATTGCTCAGTTGGCTTCTGGCTTACAAATCTCTGAACGCAACTCCTTGTTGGCTCCTTCCTCCTCGTCCTGTAAATGGTCCCCTCGCATAAGCTCTTCTCAGCTGAGTTTTGAGTATGTCTGCCTCCCATCTGGTCCTTGGTTGGGGTGTGAGGTTTCAGAGTTTGCAACAGGAAGAGGAATAGTGAGTATGATGGAAGCAGATGGTTGGTGTTCTAAGAGCCGAGAGCCTTGTCTTCCCTGGAGACATTTCTCAGGAGAAGCCATGATCTAGGTAGGGTAAGGGAAGATGGATGAAGTTCAATTTACAGCATCTAGAATATAAATACTTCCAGTAGTCTTGTACCTTCTGGAGGGGCATTTGGAGTGCAGGCTCCTAATTCAGAGGAGCTAATCCCTCAGGCTTATAGATGTGGCAGTATGTTCTCAGGGGAGGTAGAGAGGGGCTGAGCAGTGTCATTACCTTCCTGCAGGAAGTTGCTGCAGGAACTGATTCGGGCCAAAAAGCACATCATTACAGAGCATATTGCTACACCCGGCCCCTCGCCTAGTGTTGGATGGCCCTCCTTCAGGGGTAGGCTTCAGCCTCTGACTCTTGCCTCTGTTCAAACTGGATATTGATCCCCCATTCTCATCCAGGATCACCTTTTGTTCCTATGCAGACCCTGACATCCCGCCTTAGTTTTCTGTTTCGACAGACACACCTTTTGTAAATATCTTCCCCCAAAGCTGAACTTTGGCCCTGAAATGCATGCCATCTTTGGTCAAAGAGATTTGAGCAATAAAACTTTACATGTACAGTGTACCTTTTCCAAGAACTTTGCACTCCCTTTCATCTGAGTGTGGGTTTCTCCCACCAGGGAAATAGTCAAGAGACAGAGAACGTGCCTTCAGCCGGATTCAGCTCCCATATTGCTCCAAGGTGGAAGCAGTATTTTTTTTCCACTCCAGAAAGTCCCAGGAATTTGCCTCATGCGAGGAGTGCCCATCCCAGCCCCGCCCCCCTCCCCCTTCACTTTCTTACACAGGGCAAAATGGCACTATTGTCCAGAGGTGCCTTCAGAGAATAGGCCAGTTCGGCAGTCCCAGAAGCCAGTTCCCAGCCTGGGTGTCAGCACAGAGAGCATTTTCATTGTTCTCAAATCAAGTCTTACCAGATTGACTCTAACCTGCTAAATTCACAAGAAATAGAAACCGGGTGTCGGCTTTTACAGCAAGCTCAAAAAGCACATAAGTTTTATCATTAATGTTTTATAGAGATGAGTGAATGGAGGCACAGGAATGTTGATCCACCTGCCCCAGATGTCAGAGGTTATGAGGGGCAGAGCCCAGCTGAGAACCTAGGTTTCTAGCTCCGTGGCCTGGGCCTTCAAAAGATGCCTCAGGCTTCAAGCCTCCGCTGACACTAGACGTTCCTGAAGTGGTGTTTGATCACATGTTTCCTCCCTGAGGCAAACACATGGAAATGCAACCTACAGTCAAGATTACTTGGTGAATATTAAGTACAAACAAAAAGGAATTAGTGTCTCTTAATGAAGAGTTCTTCAGCTAAGAGTGCTTGAGAGAGATTCTTCCCCCACTGAGGAAAGCACTAGCCAGAGGTGACTGGAATCTTCTGATGAAGCCTAGAGAGCAGGTTCTGGTTCTTCTGGCTTCCTCACTCTGCCAGCCAGAGGATTTCCCATTAACCCTTTGCTTATTGGGTGCTGATGTCTTTTTGTGGCCAGGGTTTTAGATGCGCTAATTGGCAAGCACCGAGGGCAACGACACTCTAATCTCCTGATTATCTGAAAGCTCATTAGCCAGACTTCCCTGAACCGGATACTGCTTAAGCTCTCAACTCTTCTGCTCTCACCCTTTCGTGTTGATTTTGCCGAGTTTAACTGCACACCTTGAGCTACTCTACCTTTCTTCTTGTGGATCTTCAAAATCAGACTTCACTCCACTGTTGATCTCTGAGGCCACGGTGGGGGGATGAGGGCAGGAACATTCTAGTCAACAATTGCCTAGTAATTGCTCGTGCATTTAAAATATATATATATATATTTTCTTTTTTTAAAAAGCTTTATTATACAAAAACTTTGCAAATATAACAAACAAACAAACAAACATAAAACCCCAAAGCACACCATAACTAGATCCATAGACTGTAGAACTTAATGAACTTCCATACAGTAAGGGCTGTTATTTGCAATGGAAGCTGTGAGGCTTTGCGTGGGATTTACGCCTTCCCATTTTTTTATGAACTTATCTACCACTAAAAACAAAAACAAAAAAAAATCCACAACAGAGTTAAAACTCAAAAACAATGATCTTTTCATCCTCTTTCATGACTCATGTTCATTTCGTGCATTCAAGCCTACTTCATCCCATAATATTTACCCATCTCTTTCTCTTTTCTATACGTTATACTGTACCCACATGTACCCACACGTGTATTACAGACAAATACACACACACACACACACACACACACACATACACACACACACTAGTGGCTAGATCCCGCATATGAGAGAGAACATTGTGGTTTGGTAATTTGAAAATGTTTCCTGTTGCTGCTTGGAAGATATGGGTAATATTAAATACCTGGAGCTCTTCCAAACCAGAGAATACCTAGGCAGAAGCAGTATGGCCTGGGAAAACGTGGTACTTAAAAAAAAAATCATTCATATGCTGATGTAAGCCTTTAAGTCTACTGAAAAAAAAAAATCTTAGGGAAAGAAACCTGAAAGTGAGATCTTTCTTCCCAACACCAGTTTGGACATAAGAATACAGACTTCAGAAGCAGACTCTCCAATTACCTTTTCACAATTTATGTCATTCAAAATTTGCTCCTAAGTCTGAGACTGTATAGTCTTTTCTGTGACATATGCTGAGCATGCTAAGGCTATTGCGTTAGCTACTTTTCAATGGTTGTGATAAAACACAATGATTAAGGCAACTTATATTTTAAGAAGTGTTTGATTGGTCGAATGGCTTCAGCGGGTTAGAGTACATGGTGTCAGAGTGAGGGCATTGGTGGCAGGAACGGATGAGAGCCCACTTCTCAATCCACAAGCCAGAGGCAGAGAGTACAATGGGAATGACACAATTCTCTTGAAAACCTCCAAGGTCACCCTCTGTGACCCACCTCCTAATCCTGTCTAGATAGTTCCACCAGTGGGGAGCAAGTATTCTCGCTAACGCTGCCACGGCAACAGTGTATAACATACAACAAGCAGTATGAGAATTATACCTATGCTTTGACAAATTGTGGAAATGACAAATAGAATATATAAAGAAACAGCAGTTTTAGGTTGCCATGCTTATGCTAATATCCAAAAGATATTTTGCATGAAAGCTTGGTTACTCTGAAACTTAAAAACCAATCTCAAGAGAATAAGGAAAGGATTTCAAACAAGCCTTAGCCATTCTTAACAGTCTAGTAAAGAACATTAGTGCCTACCTGGTTCACCAGTAATAAAGGGCTTTTTTTTATCTAATGAAAGTCATGTGTATTGAGAGATAAAGCTATCCCAGAAAGCCTCAGGAAACCATTGTTCCTCAGGTAAGCCCAACTGATGGAAACAAATCTAGGATAGGCAAAAACAATAAGAAGAAAAGTTCACTGTCCACACAATTACACGTACTGATGTGTCCTTTCAAGCAAGCCTGTCATCTTAGCTCTTGATTTTTGTCATAATGTATGAACATTAAGGTGCACATAAAAATGTTATGTAAGAAGCCTGGCATAGTGGCACACTCCTTTAATCCCAGCACTCAGAAGGCTGAGGCAGGCGGGTCTCTGTGAGTTCCAGGCCAGCTTGGTCTATAAAGTGAGTTCTAGGACAACCAGGGCAGTTATACAGAGAAACCCTGTCTCGAAAAAACCAAAACCAAACCAACCAATTAAACAAGCAAACAAAACCTTGAAAATGTTATATAAGAACAACACCACAATGGTCATGCCCCTCTTTCTCCAGCCCTAGGAGTTTGTTGGAGCCTCTCCCTCTCTCAATGGGTTTGAGCAGTGAAATGCCCCAGTAGGTGACTGCTCGGAGGGCTCATCCATTCTGCGAGCTCCCTTGCTGTTCTGTTGCTACAAACTGGCTGCATCTCTGTCTATGGCGTATCAGACAGTCATTTCAGTGGCACGCTGCATCCTATCTGTTCTCCATACAACTGCCCATACCTATAAGTAGTTCCTTGATTAAGGTTAAACTCTTAGCAGAGTAAGTAGGCCATCGGATTCACTCTAGAAATCTGACTGTTAAAACGTCAAAGCTAGAAATATCCATTTTAGGTCAGGTCACTTGTAAGAGGTAATCCTGAAACTCAGCCAGCTCTGTACATGCATGTCGATTTAGCTAGGAAAATGTAAAGGACTGTTTCCTCATGATTAAGTTTTCATTTTACCACACAGAGGGGGAGAGAGGAAAAGTATCAGAATAAGAGGTATAGCCTTGAAGAATGAATTCATTGTCTTCGCATCTGAACCATAATTTAAGAAAAGAGTAAAAATGTTGGCTAGATAAGCATATTTTATAGAGTTCCTGCAATTAGTGCCTTGAAGACAAAATTATAGAAGTGTTCATGGCATTCAGCAAAATAGCTATACCAAAAAAGTTTGAGAGTCAAGAAAGAGTTCACTATGATTGCCACTTTTAGTTCTTAACTTTGATGTAAATTATAGTCTTAGAGATAAAATAAGCACCATTCTCATCAGCTATCTTTCATCACTCAAAATGTCCTTTGGATAATTCTCTAAGGGAAGGGCCTGAATAAGTTAAAAACTCTTACTGGTTGTCATATTTCAGAAGGGTTATCATCTCACAGGAAAAAGAAGTATTCCTGAAATTTTTACTGACAGTAGTATAAAAATTTACATGGACTCTTCTCTGGCTGTATTTTGACAATCCCAATCCCATGTGTAACCTTCAGAATAAAATAAAACAAACAAACAAACAAACAAACAAACAAACCCAGCATTGCTTCTCTGGACTCTAGAAACACAAAATTCAGAACATAGTAGTCACTTGATAAATACTTGTTGATAAACTGTTTCCTCTGGGACTACCGTGGTTTGGTGTGTAAAGCTATAGAAAAAGCTACTGTCACCAATAGTCACATGTCTGAGTGACTGGCTTCTCAAATTTCCATAAAAGAGAGTGTATGGATGATGTTGGAGGACTAGGGGCATTACCATCCCGGCCTCTAGACCAGCAGCTCTCAGTCTATAGCTCCTGAGACCTTTGGTGGTAGAATGACTCTTTCACACTGGTTGCATATTACATACCCTGTATATCCGATGTTTATATTATGATTCATAACAGTAGCAAAATTACAGTTCTGAAGTAGCAACTAAATAATGGTTGGGGGTGGCTTCTCTACAAAAATGAGGAAAAGAGTCACAGATTTAGGAAGGTGCAGAACTGCTCTAGATAAAGTTGAGTGAAGAAAGTTTTCTTCCTGATGGGAAGTGATACACAGTATATTTTTCTGCTAAAACAATACAGATGGACCAATGAGTTTGGCAGAGGTTATGGCCCATGTATGCTGTGCTGGGGCTCAACCGCCACCCCATGAGTAAGAAAGGCCAAAAGTTTAAGTTTGCTGTGTTTTAGGCAAACAAACAATCGTTTGCCTCTAAGTGACTTCTTGAAAGTCTTAAGAGACAAGTTGTCTATATAAAACCTACTCATATTCCTTTCCTTACAGCTATGTTTTGGTGCTGTATGTGAGTGCCTGTGTGACAGCATGCATGGAGCGGTCAGAGGACAACTTCTGGGAGTCCATTCCCTCCTCCCCCCCCCCCATGGAGATTCCAGGGATTGAACTCAGGTCATCAGGTTTGGGGGCACTTGTCTTTCCTCATACACCCTAGCTAGCTTCCTGTTCGTATTCTTTTATTTTTGCACTCTGGTGTTGAGAGATCATTGTAAGAAAGTTCTAGCATGTATGTATAGTAACCACGGTACACAGTCTTGAAGAAAAAAGATACTAATTCAATCAAGCTTCCTGCCGGTATTGAAATAATAAAGTACTTACAATTAATGTACATATAAAGTAAAATGAATGGCTTTCTCAAACAATGTTATATGAAGGAATCATAACATTAAACTCATTCTTTCAAAGCTTCCACCATGAATTCACAGATTAATGCATAAAATTATAACATATGAAATAAATGAAATATTATCTGATAGGACTATAGTAGACAATTTCACTATTCAATATTAGTAAGATTTTTTTTGGATTTTCTGCTTATAGTACTATGCAATTATAGCTAAACAAAATGATTAATTTGAATTTGATGACTGAGTGAGAGTAGGAATTTTTTTATTTCTTAAATGATTATGGAAATTAATAGTTAGTTTGGCAATCAAGATAAAGCTTGTAAATGTAGAAGTACTTTCTCACGAGAAAAGCATCAGCTTAGCCTAGACTGATTAAAAAAATAGCACTTTTCTGAATATATCAATTTGAATTGGAAATATTCTATGTGCCCTTCTTATATTAGAAATACTAGTGAGACTTAATATTTGTATGAATTGCTATAGAAGACTGCTGACCTCAGGACAGTTATTATGATTTTTTTTTTCTCAAATATTCCCCTGCTGTTTTCACTGCTAACAGGCAGGCAATTTAGGAAGCAAGACAATGAGACTCTACTCTTCTTTTCTCCCTCCCTTCCTCCCTTCTTCACTTCCTACCTCCTTCTCTCCTTCCTGTTTATTCTTCCTTTCCTCTCCTCCTGCTTGGCCTTGAAGAGAGAGGCAGCCTCCGGCTGTAGTTCCCTCTATTTTCATTTCTATGTCCCCTCTACCTGTCAGATCTTTCGCCATCAGTATAATTAATTCTTCATATTCAGACCCCTCTGTTTGAGATAAGGGATGTTTCTCACTTTGTTTGGTTCTGAATCCTAAAGACTCTTCCCTACTTCTTTACGGAATCACAGAAAGAATGGGCAGGCTGCAATGCCACAGTCTGCTAGTTTGGGTAAACTTGTATAAAGGTGAAGAGCAACTTACAAATACACATATAATTCACTTAAATTTAGGCTTGCATGCATTTCTTTAAATTCCATGTTGTTGTTTTTTTAATTTTTATCAACTGTTACTCACATTCTAATCAGTGCATTTTAATATGTAGCTGTCAAAAATAAGCAATGTTAAGCCAAGTTTTCTGTACATTACTCCTCTGCTCAAGCAGATACAAGATTTCTTTTTGGTGTATGAGATCCAGACTCCTGGATCTGGTTCCCATAGCCCTTCCTCTGTCATTTTCCTCTTCCAGTATCTTCCTAACCTTATGATCTGTGCTGTGTTCCAACGCAGACTATCTGTTCCTATCAAACTGTCTTGTTTTCTATTCTTAACATTCAATTTCCTGTTCTCTGCCACCAGTCTTCTCTAGGCCAGGACCACCCTTTCCTGTCTTATCTTTGACATTGAGGATACCTACTGCAGAATAAGAATTCTAACTTGTTAGTCACAAACATCATCACCTACACATATGTAACTCTGACTTTCTCTAAGAGTCCAGTTCAAGCACTGTTTATTGCCTCTTCATTTTAAACTGGCTTGAATAATCTCTTATCTTTGATAAGACAAACTCTAAATATATGGTCCCTACACCAAACATACATTCTTCAGGCTCCCCTTCAAGCCATAGTCTTTGTTTCTACAGCTCATTGAAAGCTTTACTTGGTCCTCTTGCAGGTGTCCAATTAATAATGTCATAGCAGAAGTTCTCATGTCCTGCCATCCTCAGATGCCTCTACTTTTCAAAAATGCCTTTAATTAAAGTTCTCTCAACTAGCTGCCTGAATTAGAAAATTGGTGATTTTTCTCCTCCCTTCAAACCTTACTCTCTTCATTTTACTGTAAATTCTGGATGATCTCACAATCCATCCTTCCGTTCATCTATACTACCTTTAGTCTTTGAGTAAGAGCTGCTGTAGGCCATTTTGTCAACCTCATTTCTTGATTCTTTCATCTAGTTCCTTAATGATCCAGTAACCAAAGTCATTTTATTGAATTTTTAAAAATCAGGACTTTAAGGCTTATCTTGGAGATATTTGCTGTTCTTTTTTTCTTGATACTTCCTGCCACCATTCACCTAACTGGGTTTGCTTTTTACCACATTGTTCTCTTCCATGCAGCTTGCTGCTCAGACCTTTCATTATGCTGCATTGCAAGCTGCAAAGGTCTGGTTCATTTGGTTAGTCATTTATTATCTGTCTTCGTCACCAGAGCCAAAGCTTCATAATCACCTTGAGTGTAGTCGATTGCAAGTGTTGAATAAATAGCATTGCATAAAGGAATGAATGGAGATGGAATGGAATGGCTTTGTCTGCTTCCTAAGTTCTCTGCATTCCACCAACCACTAATCTGAGTATGCCATTGACCTGCTGGAAATACTCTCATCGTTTCCCAATTATTATACTAGTCGTTTTAACACCCAGCCAGTCTTTTCAAGAACTGCAATTGTGTCAGGTGCAGAATGTCAAGTTGAAATTGAAACTGTAGGCATAGACAGAAGAATGAGCTCTTTATCAGCATATCCTTCTCATGGTGCTTAAGAACCTGTTGTTTTAACAAGAAAGTCATGAAAGCACTAGACTATGAACCAGACAGTCTGGGCCCAGGGTGAGTTTGGACCTCATCTGTGCACCAGAATACAATGGGTTAGGTAATTTCACTAGCTCTCAATTTCCCCATCTCTAAAATGAGAATGTAGCAAATAAATTCAAGGCTCTTTTTAGCTCTGTTTTGTAGTTCTCAGGTACTAAAGAATTACTGCAGGATTCATTCTTGAGCATCAGATACCATAATGAGTAGACTGTGATGAAGTACAGCACAGCTCTGATTATTAGTTTTGCTGTGAGCCTGGTGCCCTCATTACAGAGTCATTTCTATTTGAGCTTTAGAAATTGTTGAGGAGAGTGGTGATGTATAGAATCTAAATAGCATCTGGGATTTTTTTTTTTTTTTTGTAGAAGACATTTCAAGACTCATGAAAATAAATAGCTGGGCAGGGTGGTGCATTCCAGTAGTCTTCAGTGCTCAGGAACTGGAGGCAGGAGGAGGAGCAGTAGCTCAAGGTCATCCTCAGCCCGGCTAACAAGAGACAGTTTCTCAAGGAGACAAGAGCAAATAAACAGTAAAGAAATGCTGATTCTGAAAGCGAGGTGAAAGGTGGGCTAGGATGATATTTCTTGCCTACTATGTGCTAGATACATTATGAGTGTTGTACATTATACTAAGATTAGCACCACATTTGCCCCAGAGGGGCAGGTTGGTGGACTGAGATCACATTGTGGGTAAATAGCAGAAAGTCTGGAACATAGTTTGACATAGCTCCAGTCTACTAGGTCTGCCTGAATCCCATTTGCACACAGAAGCATCCAAGGGCCCGGTCTCAGCTCCCTCCACCCTCTGCTGATAGCAGGGACACCAGCCTCCTCTATTACCATGTGGAAGAACATAAATGAGCCACAGATGGAGTTCTTCCAGAAAGTGAGCAGAACAGAACTGAGAATTCTTATGGTACCCTTACCTTAGAGAGCATCCCTGACCATTGTAATTGGCCCCACTCTTAGTAGTTTCCTATTGAGAGGCCAGTGGTGGGAGAACCTGGTTTTACCATGAATTGGGCACAGGCCCAGTGGTCAGCACTCATGGTTCCTAAGAAGTTTCACATATCATATGATGAGGAAACATGTATAATAACAAACTCCCAATACAGCATCATCACAGAACTTTTCTTGCCTTCACTTTAATTTAAAGAGGAATCATTCTATGATTCAACAAGTTCTTTTGAAGAAGGTGAGTTAAGGGGAGATCTTAGTGTCTACAGAGTAGAATTTGGTCTAAAGATGGATGGTTGAGCTGCATGGAATGTAGAGTCCTTCCTTCTATTCATGCTTCCCGGAGAGCTTCAGAAACATCCAGTAATGGTGCACTCAACAGACCAATACTAGGTTAATAAAAGTAAAAAGTGAGATTAAATGAGAAAAAAAAGAAAGAATTTTACTAAAAGAAGTAAAGACCAAAATGCTTAACTCTATCAAACATTTATGGAAGAATTTATATCAATTCTTCTCAAATTATTTCAGATCTTTGAAAAGAACAAAATTCTTCCAAATGCATTCTGTAAAGCTAATATTATTTAGATTTGAAACAATTCCTGATAAATATAAGTCCAGGAATCATCAATAAAATACTGCTAACACACACCCAGCAGCACATTTAAAAAGGTTAATTCATTGCAATCAAGTAGGATTCCTTTTAATGTTACAAGGATGGGTCAGTATTTGGAAATAATAAATGGGATAGAGCACATCAACAGAGGGGACAAAAATATTTCAGTAGACATAGAGAAGCATTTGATACAATTCAGCATTCTCCATGATAAAAACTGAACAATCTAAGTATAGAAAGACTATATTCCAGCAGCAACACAAAGCCTCACAGAGTAAGCCTATAGTGAAAGCATATTAAACGGGGAAGCATGAAAACTCTCTAAGACCTAGAACAACACAAGAATGCTCATCTCAGCCACTTACATCCAGCATTACACTAGAAATCCCACTCGGGGCAACCAGGCAAGTGGAACACACGATGGACACCCAAACTGAGAAACTGAGAAGTGTGCTGGTTAGTTTTTGTCAACTTGACACAGGCTAATGTCACCTGGGAAGAGGGAACCTCAACTGAGAAAATGCCTCCATGAGATTGGCTGCTGTCAAGTGTGTGGCAGCATTTTCTTGATTAATGATTGATCTGGAACACCCAGCCCACTGTGCAAGAGGCTCCCCTGGGGGAGATGAAGCCACTTTGCAATATTCTTCCATAGGCTCGGCTTTAGTTCTTGCCACCAGATTCCATCTTGGCTTCTCTCAGTGACAGGCTATACAGTCAAAGATGATTCAAATCCTTTCCTCCCTAAGTTGTTTTTGGCTTATCACTAGGAAAGTAAGTCAAATTGTCACTGTTTACAGACAACCTGATCTTATATGTAGAAAATCTAAGACACCACCAGAAAACTATTAAAAACATTAAATGAACTTAGCAGTGTCTCAGGGCATAAAGTCATCATACAAACATCAGTATCATTTCTATAAACCAGCAGCAGATATTCTAACAAGTCAAGAGAGCAATTCAATTGAAGATTCCTTACATTTCATTTAGTCAGACAGGTGAAAGTTCTTCACAAGAAAACTACTGTGATAGAGAAAGTGAAGAGGACACACACACAAGCATAAAGGCAACCTGTGTTTTTGTGTTAGAAGAATAAACACTGTCAAGATATCCATAATACCTAGAATACACAAAACAGCAGGCTACCAACATAAAAAAGACAAGTTGAGCAATGCAACAGAACGGGGAGCCTAGAAGTAAAACTCAGTCATGTGCGGCCAACGTAGTTTTGACAACAGTGCTCAGATCAGGCTTTGGCAAAGGATAGTGTCCTCAATAAACAGTGCTGGGAAAGCTAGATGTTCAGGCAGAAAGATAAAACTAAATGTGTATTTCTACCCATATCTTAAAAACCAGTTTTAAATGGTTAATGACTTTGTGCTAAAGAACAATAAAACAACTAGCCCCTGCCCCCCCCCAAAAAAAAAATAGAGAACATGCTGCATGATATTGGAACTGGAAGGATTTACTTGAATAAGACCTCAAAAGCACAGGTATGAAGCCGGGCTGGACATGTGGGATTACATATAATTAGAAAGCTCTGGCACAGTAAGCATTAGAGTGAAGACACTACCTACAAAGTGGTAGAACGTGTTAAAACATTCTCTCTCCAGGAGTTAATATACAGCATTTGTGAGGAACTGGAAAAACAAATCATCAAAGGCTCAAACAACCCCCAGACCCCAGTTAAATGGATGGCAGACAGGGTGTGGTGGTACACACTTGTAAGCCCAGCGCTCAAGGAGGCAGAGGCAGGCAGATTGTTGTCAGTTCGAGGCCAGCCTGGTCTACAAAGCGAGTCCAGGACAGCCAAGGCTACACAGAGAAACCTATCTCAGGAAGAAAAAAGAAAAAAAAAGGTTCTCTCAAGAGAAGATATACAGTTAACATGTTTATGAAAGAAACACAACATTAATGCAAATCTAAAGCTTGCTTCAGGAAAAATGGCTACATTACCAACAAAAGATGCTCAAATTGGTGAAGACATGAGGGAGAGAAAACAGTTCATAATATCACAGGGAATGAAAAACGTTGTAGCCATTTTAGAAAACAGTACGGAGATACCTCAGAAAGGAAAAGTGGAATTTCCACACAATCTTATTGGCACCTACCATCCTACTTGGCAAATACTCAAGGGATCCAAGTCTGTAGCTGGAGAGGAAACTGTGCTCCTATGCATCCTACAGCATTATCCATCATGGTCAAGACAGAGCATCTCTGTGATACCGTGTGAAAATGTGTGCCCATTTTCATTGACAATAGCAGTTCTTCCATGACCTCAAAAATAGGGTTACCTCCAATGCAACAGGTTTTCCATGATAAACACTGACTGCTATAACTGATTCCCTGAAAGCCAAAAAGTACCGTTTGCCCTAGTAGAATAAAAAATTGAGATGGATTACTGGTCAACTATAGATTAGCAATTACTATGGTTTAGTCAGTGTACAGCACCACATGGCACCTGACATTTTCGCCCTACCTTTCACAAGGCGAGGCAGTTTAATAACAGTGGCCAGCATGATTGCCTACTAAACTATTGGAAAACAAATGGGAAAATACCGCACCACAGGCAACGTTAATCCATCCAGCAGGCAAAAGCAAGAAAATGGAACCTGGCTCTAGACTCCTTCAGCGTTACTCAATCAAGGCAAATTATTTATTGTCTTCTGCCTGGGAAGTCCCACAGGGCATGAAATATTGATTTAGGTGTTTGCAGGGCATGGCTGACTGTGTTGCTCTTCTTAATACATGATGAATTGTTTCTACGTGTGTTTTGATGAGGCTGAAAAGCAAATTAAACATGGTTATTTAATAAACATGAAATATAAACACTAAACCCTATTCCCAATTATTAATGTCAGGTCACGGAAGTTCACTGGATGGTGCGCAGGCATTGCTCACATCAGAGTCTAGCTGCAGGCTTCCCATTATCTAACACGGGCATAGACTTTGCTGCATTCCCTGAGACCCGATTCTAATTTTCCTGTGAGTGCGATGGGGGTCAGCCTGAGTGTTCTTCATAGCTGACCTGGGGAATCTCAGAACCAGGCAGGTGGAGGCTCTGGGTACCAGAGGCGGTGGTAGAGTAGTCTGCAGAGAAGTTTGTGACGTGAGGAGGAACGCTGTCATGGTTTTAGTGGGAGACGCGTTTGGTAACAGGCTGAAGGAAAGGGAAGCAGGAAGGATGTAGCATGCGCTTGTTTCGTCAGCTGAGAATCTTTGCTCTGTACCTTTCTGTACATCTATACAATCCTACATACTAGAGTGAGGACCGCTCATCAATGACCGGCATCTGTATTTGTTTGATTTTACTACTTCTCGTGGCAGACTGAGCAGAGGAAAGCCTGGGAGCACACTTCACTGTGAATAGAGGCAATATTAGCAATGGAGTTAATAGCTGCAGACAGTCCCTGAAGACACGCTTTGTCTCAGAAGGGTGCTCAACGGATCTTTTGTTTGGTTTTTCCGACAAGAATGAGTCTGTCTTTGGTTTACTTAAACCAGTCCGCTGAATTTGCAACCAAACTGGACTGTCTGTCTACTGTGCATTTTCTTCACGCTGACTCAGTTTACATGACCCTCTTTGCGGCCGTCGAGCTTGTGTAAGGGGCGTACATGGAACACAACCCGACTATATGGAATGTATAGATGCACTTAAATTGATCAGAACCCCCAAGTCCATTAATTCAGGGCTGTGCGTCATCCACAGCATCTCAAGCAACTCAAACTCTGTTTGAGTTGGCACAGGAGCGACTCTGGTAGAAAACGGAGTTCGCGCTGGGGGTCTTATTGGATGCACCGAATGGCTGTGAAAACTGCCAGGACTCACTACGAATTTAGATAGGAAGACCCATGTTCTTCTCATCTTAACTGGGTCCAGGGCCTGCTTAGTCTCTGAATGCCAATCCGTTTTTGTTTCTTTTGCTGTTGTTGTTTTGAATCTTTTAGTGCTGAGGTTCAAATCCATGGCTGCAGGGAAAAGCTCTCCCACAGAACCACGCCCAGAGTGCCAAGCATCATTCCCCCTGCACAAGGAGGGGAGAAAAGTAGTTATCTTCCAGCTCAAAGGAGCCGTTTCAGGTGAGAGTTAAGGATACAGATATTACCAGAGCCCCCCCCCCCCGCCGCCCCATTTCCCATATCTGTCTTCAGTTGTTCAAGGATATGCACCTGCAGCGTCATGACTCAAGGGTGTTCTTTCCCTCATCAACTGGACAAAGGGAGTCTCACCCTTCAAAAGGAAAAGTGTAAACTTTTACACCCTGTCGTATTTGAACTTTGGGTGTGATCTTTGGTGGAACACTTGGCGTCCGCCTCAGTGTCCTTAAAGTTCCCGCCAGCTTAGCTCTCTTGGGTCTCTAGAGATAGCTGCGAAGCTCTGCTTACCTCTCCATACCCGAGAGCTACCACTCTAGACAATTTCAGAAGGCGTGGCGAGAAGCACCTGCTCCGGAGCTTCCCTTGAACCTCCCTCCAACGTTCACTCCAGGGCAGTTTCCCTGCCAGTTTCCTATCTTATTCCAAGGGCGCTTTATGAGATCCGGTTTCAATCCCCCTGGGGTAGCTCCTAGGATCCCATTACAATCCCCGGGGCTACCCGTACGTGCGAGGGAGGGAGAGGACCAAGTGCAGGCAACAGGCTACCCAAGGTCTAGTTACGGAGGGCAAGCCCCGGGTCCCGGGTGCCGCGCCGTGCGGCCCGGGAGCGCCGCGGCCCCTTTAAGAGCCGGGCCCAGGCTGGCCCGCGGGCCAGGGGAGCGCAGAGCGCCGCGCGCGTCGGAGGAGTTGGGAGCCGGCTCAAAAGTTTCCTCCCAACTCCGGCCCCGCGCGCCGCCGCCGCCGCCCACTCCAGCCCGGGGCCTGGGGCCGGCCCTGCCACGGTCGCCGGGGCCACCGCCAGAGGCAGGGCAGGGCAGGGCCGGGCCTGGCCGCGCCCGCAGTTTCACTTTGGCGCGCGGAGCCACCGCCTGCACCGGGCCGACCCGCTGCGTCCCCACGTCCCCGCGCCCGCTTCCCGCCCTTGGCCTCGGGGAGGGCTGCAGGGGAGAGCAGCCGCGGTCCCCGGCCCCGGAGCCACACGCGAGACAGCGCCGTGTCCACCCTTCCCTCCGACACCCCCTCCCCCCGACTGAGGGGCCGAGCCCCCCCCCCCCCCCCCTCCGGGGGGACCAGGCACCTGCTCGGCCCGCCCGGCCCCGCGCCGGGGAACCCAGGGCCAGGATGAAAGTGACAGTGTGCTTCGGCCGGACGGGCATCGTGGTGCCCTGCAAGGACGGCCAGCTGCGCGTCGCCGAGCTCACCCAGCAGGCGCTGCAGCGGTACCTGAAGACCCGGGACCAGGTAAGGGGCGCGACGGGGCTTCCTTAGCAAGGGCCCTAGGCCACGCACCTGCCCGGCGCCCTGGACTAGGTGGCGCTTTTTATGGGGCTCCGATCACCCAGGCGGCTGGTGAGCGCTGCCTGCAGCTGCTGATTTAAGGGACCAGGGTCGCCCTCCCTTGCCACTCAGAGCCTTGAGAGGAATGGCGGCATCCTGCTCGCTTGAGGGGTCCCCTTCTACCATCCCCCGGCCGGCTAAGGCCTACTTCTTTAAGACAGCCCCAGGTGTTTGAGTGGCAGGGCTCTGGAACCTACAGTTTCGGGGACACTGTGATGGAACCTGTGCCGCTCACCTGAAGTGTGATTTCTGACCCACTAAGTCCCGCCCCAGTGAGGCTCAGTGGAGTTAGAAGCGTTGATTGGCTCTAAAGACACCTCCAAAGTTGTAGCTATTGGTGCTTTTTAAGAGTTCTCACTCTAATGGGAGTTCTCCCAGTAACCTGGGCAGGAGGAGGTGGCGGTGCTGCTGGCGCACACTAGCTAGTGCCCAGGGGTGTCTTGAGCCGAAGGCCACAGTTTCAGTGAGCTAAGGGTGGTGCCAGGTCCTGGGTTACTACCGAAATAAGAAGGATGACGCACACTTCTGCAGCTCAAGTCAAGAACAAGTAAAAGTCCGAAGTTAGCCTACGCAGAGAAAGGACTCTAGCCCTCTTGAGAGACTTGTGTCTGGGTGACACAAGTGGCGTCGGCTTTGGCTTTCTTCGCTGGAACGTCTAAATGAACGCCCTGAAAAACACCTTTAGATTTTTTTTTTCTCCAATTCTTACATTGTTTTGCATGCTTCAACTACGTCTCGGCCAGAGGAGCCACAAACTCTTGTTTTGAGAGACAGTAGTTCTCATATCTCTCCACATAACGTTGTAAACTGTAGTCAACAGGTTGGTCCAATCTCGAGATGGAAAAACTGTAACGTTAGTGTCACACATGTTACGCAAAGCACAGATCGCTTTGCGTTTTGTAAGTGTACGGTTTAGAATTGTAAATTGCATGTTTATTTAGCGTGTGTGCGGAGGGTGCGCATGCATTGCTGTGTGTAGGTGGAGGTTAAGAGGGCGGAGGAAGCTAGGCTGGTTCCCTCCTCCTGCCTTGTGAGTGAGGATCAGGATCGACACAGGCCTTCAAGCCTTGGTGGCCAGAGCTCTTACCGACTGAGCCATCTTGCTTCCACTAAGGATTTAGTGTAGAGATGTAAGGAGTAACTGTAATTTCTATGCTTTTCCTAAGAACTAGTGTACAGTAAGAAAGGCTTTTGATGGGCACTGTATTATTATGTTTGAACAGTCAAGAAATGGAGGTCAGAGGCCAGAGAGATGGCTCAGCCACGGAGAGTACAAACTGTTCATGTAAAGGGCCAGAGTTCGATTCCCAGCACCACATCTGGTGGCTCACAACTACCTGTAAACCCAACTCTACATGGAGCCAGCCCCAAAGCGTCTGCATTCATACGTGTGTTTGTGCATGTATGTCCCCTGACACATACTTTAAAACAAACAAACAAACAAACAAACAAACAAGAAATTGGAAGAGAGCAGAATGAAAAGTCTTAATGAATTACATATACTCCCTAAATCTGTTCTCTTTACAATAGAAGCAGGGGAAATATTTTAAGAGCATGTAAAGCAATGTATGAATGTGAATCTAACCCAGTGAAGATTTTGTTTTGCTTTGCTTTTTGCTATTGCTATCATACAATACTGTTTATAGCACACGATTCAGTTAACAATTGAGATTTGACCAAGGAAATTGTTACCTTTGAAATCATATTTCATTGGTTTATGAAGATCAATTAAGTTAGCAGCAACAATGTAATCGGCAGATATTATTAATGTAGATTTCGTGGAAGAATTGTTTACTGAGATAACAAATTTACATTTTAACTCATTGGCAATAATGGCCTCAAGCCCCATTCATTTAGAAATTTACTGTAAGTTTAGAAATCTATTGTACAAAGGTAAGCTACAGGCATGTAAACAACCATTTAAAAAGTAACCAAAGATCTTTAATGGATTGTAGTTGGAGCTTAAAAGGTGTTACAAAGCGAGTGCTACTCTGAACTGGAAGACTAATTTATGCCACAGAACTCAGTGTAATTGCATTGATCAGGTTACTGTTATTGCCAGGCATTACATTTTTCTGTGTTTGCATTTATATATTAGTGAATGTGACATTTAAAGGTCACCCAAAGCTTATGAAATCTCTCTCTCATTTTTGAGTTTTAAAATTTCAATTTATGTGGAAAATGATGTTTTTCCCCTTCCCTAAATATTTCTTTCCTCTCCTTTCATTTTAAGGGATATTATAAGCATATGTCTTTAAAAAAATGTTTTTTTATAAGCGTTAAGTCTTAAGTAATAATTATTGTTCCTAATGTAACTTGAAATGTCAAGAAATACTCTGCAAAATTTCAGGCTTTTATCCATTGTATTAAAAAAAAATAATGGAGGAAGACCAGAAATGTAAAAATTCCGTTTGTACAATTTGTAAGGAATTCACTTTCTATAAGCCAGGAAGAGAGATATAAGGGACTCGATTTTCTGGGTAGCGTTGCTTAAGCCCTGTGCCCAATAATAAGGACAGCTAACGTGTACTATGTTTGCTCCATGCAGGCACTGTGCTCGTAGCTTTCCATATATTACATGACTCCTCCCCCATAACATAAGGGCTAGACTATCCTGTTTTACCAATTGATATGTATGGTATAGAGATTACGAGTAAGTTGTGGAATTGCTCTGTTTCTTGGTCTTCAGCCTCAGCCATTAACCATATAGCCTCCTAGGTCGCCATGTACTCATCTTTTCCAGTTTGTTTCAAAAGACTTTCTTTGTAGGCTGCTCTAACGACACACCAAGGAAGCACTGTTTGGTTTTCTTTTACAGCGGAGGGGACCCAGGGTTTCATGCATGCTAACCATCACCTAGTAGTCACATTCCTCTTCATTGTATCTTTCATGCTACAAGTGCACAGTTAAAGCAAGATCTTTTACACAGCCAGGTGGAGGGGGATGCAAGGAAAAAGAGACTTGGTGGGTGTCTGAATAATCGAGGTTAGAGAGACGCTTTAAGATAGGACAGAAAATGTAGTTTCTAAGGGCTGGTTGGTGAGTGCAGCCCAAGGATGCCCTTCTAGATTTTGTACCCAGCAGTACAGAAGAGGCACCGTCTGCTGAGAATAAGCAAAGAAAGGCTGGAATCTGTGGCATGTTGGAAACAGCTGAGTCAACATAAGTCCAGAAGTAGGTGAGGTGCTGAAGGAACCGGCGGAGCTTTGGGGGAAGGCTTTAATTATGCTCTCAACATTTGGGACTTTGAGTTTCCTGCTTCCTACTGGATGAATTCCACTTCGAAGGTGAATGGATGGAGGGGCCAGAGTTATGGGATCGCTTATCTTTGGATCCTGGTACTCTATCAGTGTCTCGGGCACTAAATCCAATTTCGGGAAGTAGTTAGTAAAGGTGATTGTCTCCTTAAACAGTCAAGGTGTGGATCCCTGAGTAATTAGCTAAATTCATCATCAAAATTACATGTCACAGGTGAATGGACAGTTGAACTGTAACCTGCAGGGCTGTCAATCCTGGCTGAGTATCAGCTCGGAAATTTACATTTCCCATTTCAAACGGTACAGGCACCTGAATCCCTTTTGCCAAGACTTTGATCAGTTGAGTAGGTGTGGAGTTGAGCACAGGCATTATGAAGAGCACCACACCTGACTCCAGTGCCCAGACTAAACCTACCACTCATCTCTTGGTATTTGTGAACTTAACTTGGTTGTTTACTCCTTCAGTGGCAGACACTGTGCTACAGTTGTCTGCAGGTAACTTTTAATTATGGCAAGGCAACTTGCCTTCCATTTCCACCCAGAATAAATTCTTCTCATAGAAGATGCTCAAGTTATTGATCTGCACGTATGTTTGTTCACATACTTGATGAGTTTCATGAGTTGAAGAGGGAAAGACTGTAAGCAAGAGGGGAAGAGTGGTGTGTTTTGAGGAGCCGGAGAGTTGGCATGGTGGGATCTTTTAAAAGTCGATATATAGATCTCACTGCTTATATGAGCAACCTTGTAAGTCAAGGGAACTTGAGCAGGATTTTCAAATTGAATTTTCTTTTTCTGTATATAGACATCTTGAATAATTTGTTCTCCAAGTTAACATTTTCCCAGAGCTAGAAATAGATAAGATTAACTCCATTCTCTGATTAATTGTGGCATCAGGATCTAAGCAAACTTAGACAATAACAAGATCTGTAGTGACGCTGTGTGACCAGCCTGGAGGAACAGCTAGAATTCTTGAATTTCTTCACTTTTCAGCCTTTGATGCCTTTTTGCTTGAATTGAGCTTATGGTTCTTGATACACAGATTAGTCTCAGCCTGAATTTGCAAAGTACTTTTTAATCTGCTGGGTCTGATTTACTTGTGGTTTTTAACTTCTGTTCAGTTTTCTACTTCTCTAATAGGCCAACTAGGTGTTCTTTCTCATCCTCAGAGAGGCAGACTCGTCATTGGGAACACACGTGTCCTAACTTAGTTTGGGTCCTGCCATTGGGCTTGTAATGGATTGCAAACAGAACTTGGGACTTCTCTGTGACAGGTCTTCTTAGGGTTATATTTTCTTACTGTGTAAGAAGAATTTTGAGTTTTCACGTACAACTCCAGATTTCTGTTTCTTTTAGAGAAAATCAACAACACTGGCTTTGCTTTTCTACATGGCATCCACCAGTTAGCAACCAGACACCCTCGCCCCGTTCTCTTTGGAAGGAGTTACTGATGCTCCCATTTCCATGATCACCTAGCCAATAGTAAGGGTCCGTTGTTATTATAAAGCTTAAGTATTTCTGTTTTTATTTTGGTTTATTTAAACATCGTGCTGTATTTTAACTTATTACATATCCACGCGTGTACATGTATGCTTGTGTATGTGCATGGGTGTACACATACCATGGCAGATGTATGTGTGGAAGTCAGAAGACAGCATTCAGGGATTGGTTCTCTTTTTCCATTGTGTAGGTAGGTCCCAGGTATTGAGTTGGCATTAGTGGCAAGCACCAATATTTTGTGAGGCATCTCCCTGTCCCAGTTTTTATTTTCTTATGGGTCACTTAATATGTTGCCGCCATTTGCCTGAGCCACTAGCAGGCACGTGGGTTTTACTCATGGGCCTTCGCTTCCTTAGTCCTCTTTCTTCCCCGTCTTCCTCTATCCCCTAAATATATTTTTCTGTCTCTTCCTCTCTCCCAACACATGTACACACACACACACACACACACGCCCCTTTTGTGTTTAATCTAGAAACTTCCCCATAGGGCTGGTTGACTGGGCCCTGGCCCACCATTTAGTTCACTAGTGCTCATCTAGTCACGCTGTGTGTGAGTGGGAGCCACAACCCCAGCTTGGAACATCCAATGCGGAGCTTGGAGAGCTTAGGCAGTGACATACTGATTCCCTACGGCTTTCTGTGCCGTAGATTCCCTTCGAGGAGGGGCTCGGGCAAATGGTAATGCTGTCAGATTTCTGTGAGACTGTTTTCCAAAGGGGTTGATAGTTAATGTCTCAGAAATCTGTTGGCAATTAGAGCTTCAGGCTTCCCTTGGAAAGTATAGAGCAGGGCAGTCCAGTAGAACTCTTTTGGGAAGGTAGATGTAGAATATTTGTGTCTAATAGGCTCTTTCTAGGGCTGTATGTCTATAAAATTCTTGTGCAACCAAGAAACAGAATTTTAAATGTTGGTCAGCATTCAGTGGCCTCGTGTAGCCTTCCTGAGGGAACAGCTCAGGCTTCATGGTCCTCTGATGTTGTCCCTGTGCTCTGTTTGAAGAACGGAGCTTCTAAAGCTCAGAAGGCAAGCGCCCAAACCTTGCTGTTCTTACAGATGTTGCTGATGAGACTTGTACCATTCGAGAGGACCTTCAGTTATTCTTGGATAATCCAAGGTGGCGGAGATAGTTTAAAATTTAAATCTTCCATTCAGGCACTAAACAAATGCCAGGTTGTTTGAAGAGAAAGTCAAGTACTGCCTCCACTTACCTTTGGTGCAAGAGCCCGGAGATGTGTGCTTTCCACGTCAGGTAACAGGCGACACTGGGGCAGTAAGAAGCAATCGACCAAACATCTGCACCGTTTTCACTGCATCTGATCTTTCTTCTTCCTCTTTCTTTTAGCACACTGGTACTTGCTTTATATTTGTGGTGTGTGTGTGTATGTGTGTGTGTGTGTGTGTGTGTGTGTGTGTGTGTTTAAGCAGGATATGTCCACTTTCTCTTTTTAGATAAGGCCTCTCACTGGACTCTAGGTCTTGGCGATCACACTAAACAGGTTGACCAATGAGCTTCCTGTCTCTGCCCCTTCCGCACTGGTATTATAAACAGACATCACAACACGTACCTTTTTATGTGGGCGCTGGAAATCAAACTCAGATTCCCATGTTGATGTAGCAAGTACTTTACCAGCTGAGATATTACTCCGCCTGCATTTTTTTCCCTATCTTTGTTTGCCATGTCACTACTTCAGCACCCTCTTCACTCTTAAGCTAAGGTGGTCATTTATAATTTTATCCTATTGTGCCATTTTTCTATTCCAGTTTCACTCATGGCTTCCATGTCACTCAGACAGCCTGTAGGGTACCCAGTGACCTGGATATCAATGCAGAAGAAAACCGCTAGCACAGTAGGTGTGAGATTGCTCTTCTCAGAAAGTCTGGCTTGCAAAGCTGTTCTTTAACTTGTACCTAGGCCTTTACGTTTACGGATAGATCCCAGCTATTTCCTACAAAAATGGCGTGTTGGCCAAGATTATGTAAAACACATGACTTGTGCAAAATGTCTAGTTTTTTTTTTTTTTTAAGTGGGGTGTACGTGTGCTGGAATTGTCATATATTAAGCAGAGGCTGTCTTTATGGCAAGCCTTCAAGAAAGCCTTGAGTAATGAGTCATTGGAAGGTAGCACTTCATCAAGGTGTTTTCAGAACTCATTGCTGAAGGCCCATCATCTCCACTGGAGAGTCCTCGCGGCTTGCTCCTAGGCTCCTCCTGACTTCTTACCTATAAACTATTTTCTTTTGCTAACTTTTCTCGGTGTTCTTCACTGACACATCATAGACAGGTGCATGACAACATGTGCAGGCCAAGTCCTCCTTACGGATCATGAAACTCGGATGTGCTGTGGACTCTGGGGACTCTTGGACGTAGCCATCGCTGCTCTCTCTCCTCCGTCCATTTCTCACTCTGCCACAGCGACACCGCTCTCTTAGCGTACTAGCAAGCATTCCAGGTGAACTTCCTCCTCAAGAGCTGCTTCCTCTGAAATATTTTCTCCTGGTTATATCTTTGTTTACTTCTACTTCCACATTCCTTTTATCATACATGATTATTTTCTTCGCCAACCTCTCTCTCTGTCTTTCTGAGTCACACACACACACACACACACACACACACACACACACACACACACACTTTCCCTTTGGAAATGTACAAAATAGCTCAATTTAACCAAATATATTATCCACTTGCAATGGAATATTCAGTTTAATAAGAAGACCTTTGTCTATTTCATTAATTGCTGACCCTCCTATCTCCTAGAACAATGCCGGATATATCGCAAGCAGTTTTAAAATTCTGTTTTAATTTATTGTCTTATCATGTGCCCATTACTATCCACTGCAGTTATTTCCTGCCTTATAACCAATACCCCAAAACTCCAAAACATAATTTGGTAGGTTAAGAATTTGGAGCAAGCACATAACAAAGCTTTGGTGTGATTGTTTTCTGGGTCTTGGATATTCAGGATGGTGTCTTTATTCATGTAGTTAATTTCTTCAGCTAAGTTCAACTGACTAGCTGGCTGCATCTCCTGTCTGGCTATATATGTCTTGGGACTTGGTTCTTGCTACCTCTGAGTTTCTTATATTTTTTTCTATGTAGCTATTCTCAGATATGTTTCTCTATACAAGTTTCTTCTTATGATCTATGTAGCAAAATGGCAACTCAAGGCTACAAAGAAAACCAAAGGAAGAAGCAAGAAGGTATTCATAAAGCCTAGGCCTTCCTTCAGGAGGCATATCCTTACTTCTGTAATCCATTAGTTAATGCAAATCACAGGCCCAGCCTCAAGTCAATAGAGAGAGAACTAATATATTGAAGGATGCTTGGAAGAGTGATGGGGATTCAAAGCAGAGGCAGCAAAGTGGTTGTGGAAGGCCATGGAAGAGGTTTGTTACACAAACTCGCTTGGGCCAGGTTGTGAAAGACTTGGGGGACTGCCTGAGGGAATCGTACTGCTTTCAGTTGTCATCCACATTAGAAATTCAGTCATATTTCACTCAGTCTGATCAGCGTAAACTCTTCCTTTGAACTTAAAGTGGGAAGCTTTGTTTTGAAGGTGGACTTGTAACAACGTAGAATCACCTGGGAAGTTTATCTGAATGAAGGATTATGCAGGTTAGGTTAGCCCTTGGGCATATCCAGGGGGAATTATTTATCTTGATTATGTTAGTTGAGGCGGGAAGGACTGTCCAACTGTGGTGAGGGGTACCATTCCCTGGGCAAGGCATCTAGATTGTGTAATAATAGAGGAAACTGGCTGAGTACAGGCACGCGTGCATGCGTTAATTCATTGCTCTCTGCACTTGATCTTGGATGTAAGTAGTGAGATTAATTGCTTCAAGTTCATACATCTTGACTTCCCCTGCAATGATTGTCTATTACTTGGAACTGGGAGCTAAATAAAACCTTTATCTCTTAAGATGCTTTGTCCTGTATATTTTATCACAGCAACAGGAAATGAAACAGAAAGAGGGACTTTCAGAGATAATTAGATAATGAGTTAAATATCTATGTTAAGAGTATATCACATGATTTGTTACATAGTTTTTTTTTTTTACACTTTCCCTAGCTATGCTGATTCTAAGTAATATCATTAAGATCTACTTGCTGAAACTCATGATAATTTTTAGTTTCTATTGATAATTTTTAGTTCCCATTTAGTCCCTCTTAGTCCTTTTAGACTCTACCTGAATTGTCTAGGATTTTGGAAAAGAAAATTAGCCTTCACAGATGCCCTCCTATACCATCTTCTTGTATGCTGGTGCCCATAAGGCTTGTTTTCAGCCTCATTTATGCTATTACTTTACCTGAGGTTATTTTAGACTTAACATCTTGGGCCTCTAGACTTTGATGATGTTGCACTCTTCCATTGTCTTCTTTGTGAATCTGTGAGCTGTCATTCTGTTTTAGCCTGTTGTTCTACCCATGGTTCCACAGTTCTCATGCTTATACTCTTCAGAAGCCTTGAAATCCCTCACTTCACGATGAATCCTGCCCCTTCATCTTACGTCACATGCTAATTGATTGCCGTGTCCTTTTGATGTTTTGAAGTATGTTTTTTGGATTTGCTTTCTTTTGTACCTCAGTCACATTTGACATTTCTTCTGTGGTTAATAACAACAGACCATTAACCATCCTCTCTATTTCTACCAGCTCCTAACCCTCTAATCATTCTCCACTGAGGACCCTATTGTACAAAGTTAATGAGCTCATCAGCAGTGTTGACAGTATTCAAATGGTTCTCTACTTTTTCAGTGAAGACTGCCACACTTGCTTACCTGTCCAGGGCTTTTATCTTTTTACCTCTTTTAAATTACTGAATGCAGTTTAGTCTTACTTTAGGCTTTCCACTACTGTGATAAATACTGCCCATCCTGAAGGGTCGGGTGCTCTAGAGCCTCCTCTTTTCTAGGACCCCTTCCTGCTATTTTCCCCTTTGCTATAACATGTCCGAATTCCCAGAACTTCCTGTGTTTATGATTTAGTTTAGTAAGACACATCTTCCATTATACTTGTTATTAGTCATGCTCTGCTAAGAAATGGGAACCCCCAGAATCGGAGCAAGTCATGTCAGCAAGGGACACTCTTCCTGGGGGAAAGAATATGGGTGCTGGGGCACATAATTCTCTGCCTCCTGCTTCTTTCATCTTTAGAGTTCCACACAGATCCTCCACCCAGTGCCCAGTGCGGAGCACAATGTCTGGAAAGATTCTTGGAGGTCTGAGGCTTGGCTTTGTACTAGCAGACCTCACTTCTACTGGTGAAACTGGCCATGTGCTCCAAGTGTACTGGGCATGGTGGACATCCTGGACCTGGCTACCTCTGAGTAGCTAGACAGGCTGTGCCACATGCCTGTATTTTTTTTTGTACTCTCTTATGGGCTAGGCAAGAACGGAGAGTGTGTCTTGTTTATTTTCCTGTCCCTACATTTAGTACACTACTGGGTGCACAGAATAGGCATTAAAAATGATCGCTAAATCATACCAACTTTTACATTTCTTTTCTTTTTTCTTTTTTTTAACAAAGGTGAGGGTGACCTTGTCATCAGCCTAGTGTTTATAAGTTTGAAATTGTTATATGTGGTAGCATTCCCCCCCCCCAAAGTCTGAATGCAACTTTTCTCTTGATTATCTTCAAATGCCTCATCATATCCGCATCTGCTGTAGACAGTCGTTTAGTGCTCCATTATATCTGCCACACTGATTGTCTTAAATAACAGCTTCACATTCTGACAGGTTGACTCACTTCTCAGGTTTTTGAGACTGAGTGCTCTGCAGTTCTGATTTTCCGTGAAGCAGCATCATAATGATTTTTTTCTTCGCGAAGATGGGCGCAATGCAATCTCTTCTATTTGAGCAATGTTTGGTTTTCAGCATTGTATCCATTAATTTCATGTTGGTTTTTTTTTTTTTTTTTTGAAACGATGCTGAATTTCATCAGTTTTGGTGGTTTATCTTTAACAAGCATGGTATCTGTGTCTTAGGGGTTGCTAAAATTAGGTCTGTCTCCTGTTGCTGGGCTCAGCCAGCTTCTGATTGCAGAACTCCCACTTTGTGTTACACTGTGATGCAGTTGCAGGATATCAAGAGACAGGCTGGTTGAAAAGGTTTTACTCTCCATTTGGCCCCTATCAGATTCAGTGAAAGTCTGTATTGCTCTCGTTTTTTTTTTTTTTTTTTTTTTTTTTGTTTTTTTTGTTTTGTTTTGTTTTTGCCTTCAGTTGAGGGTATTTAACTCCCATAGTGGTCCTGGGAACAACTTGGTGTGGAAGCAGATGACAGAAGGATGTCCTTAACTCTTGGCATATCTCACAGCAAGAACAGAGAGCCACGCTCAAAGCTGGTTCTTTGCCTTGTTTGGAGTAGATATGAAAGGCCATGGAAAGGTCCAGCCATAGACTTCCCATTCTTGGTATGGCAGATATGTTGTCTTCAGCCTTTCATAGAAGCATGAACCCTAGAAATGAGGACCTCTAAACAATGGTGGGAGCTGGCTTGTTTCTGCAGAGGAGTGAAGAGATATGGGGTACCTACCTTTAGAACAAAGGGAAACAACTGTAGTCTCTTAAGCCTGTACGGCATAAAAACTGAATGTTCACGAGGCCTCTGTTGGGTCTCCCTCTAGTTGTTCAGGGGCAATTCAAAAGTCAGCCTGGTGACTTAGGAGAAATCAAGAGAGAGAATTATATTGGGTCACATGAAATATTTTGTGTTTGAGATGTAGGCTGACCAAGCCCTGGGAAGCTAATGGGAAGAAAGGCAAAAGCCAGCACTGCGACCGAAAAGTCTCTGTAATGTAGGGGTAGAGGGGCTGTGGGCAGAGGGAACTTGGCTTTCAGCAAAGGAGGTAGAAAGTTCAGCAGGTGTTGCTCTGGGTGCCAAGACGTTGAGGGATGAATGAATACTTGCACAGGGGGTCAAAATGAGAAGAGCACAGGGGCCAGCCTGTCTCTGTCTCAGATAGCTGTTTCTGTTTATATTTTATTTTATTATTTTATTTGAGATGAGGTGTCACTGTAGCCCAGGCTTTCCTTGAAGTCAGCACAGTCCCCCTGCCTCAGCCTCCCAAGTTCGTGAGACTACAGGTGTTTGTTATGTCCTGCAGATGTGTAGATTTTTTGTCTTGGAGAAGTGAGCAAGAAGAGGGCATTTCCTTAATGTGCTTGTCTGAGGGAATAATACAGAACAGGCAGTGAGTGCATAGCCCTGTGTCATTTCTTGTGACCAGCCAAAGAGGCTGAGGAGTCAAGGAAGCATTCTGGGATGGATGGCTGTCTCTTTGACTTACCTTCCTGTACTGAACTTGGGCAAGGAGGGAGCTGACCCTGGGGGTTGGGTGGGGAGAGGGGTGGGGAAGGGGAAGGAGAGACTGGCCATAGGAGAGGAACTGAGTAGATGTGGCACAGGTGAGCAAATGAGCGTTGAGTGTGGAGCTCACTGGAGAGGAAGCATTCTTTCTGAGCGTCACACACTCAGAATTCAAAGATTTACGGTGTGTACACCTGTGCCACAACTCCTGCGGTGGAGGCACACAGATCAGGGAGGTATGGCTGATGCCCTTAAGGACCTTCCCTGTGTTGGTGGAGAGGAAAGAAGGTGAAGGGGTCATGAGGGCCATGCTGAGATCGTAAATCACGGGCTCATAAAATTGCCAGTCTTTTGTACTTTTGTTTGGTACGGTATCAGAGCTTTGCTTCAGGCTGAGATTTGAGTAGAGATGTAGGGGGGGTGGGAAGCAAGGTGGTGTTCAGAAAAAAAAAGTTATTAGACTAAGTTAAAGAATATATAAACTGTACTGGTGGCCATTAGACTCTAGGAAGTCTCTATGACAGGAAAGCCTGGTCTAGTCTTGTCTGCAGCACAGGGGCTAGACAGCCTGGGCTCTTGTTCTGAATTATTACTAGGGTCAACTATTGAAGAGGACCAGGCAGGAGAACAGGGGTCATGAGGCTCTCTCCCTACCAGGTCACTGGGGATGGGCCTGTCCTTTTCTTAAAGGCCATAGCTCATGCCAGGCCATTTACGCACAGCATGTCCCCTCTGTATCAGCTGTATTCCTGGATGCCCTTGGGTCTTAGGCCATGGAAAGGGCTCACCACTCTTCTGTACACTACCCCTTGATCATTTCTGAGACCTCTGGCAAAACTTTATAAATTCTTTTTTTTTGTTAAACTCCTAAGTACCTAGTTTGAGCAAACCATCTGTTTCCTGCCAGGATTTAGACAAAGGATCACAGTAAGAAATAATGCTTTCCTTCAAGACTTAGCATTCACACTTTCTACACCCACTCGAGACAAAAGAATATGTGAAAGAATATGTTCCCTTACTACAAATGAGGGTTTATTTTTTTTTTTTTTTTGTTTTACTTAAACAGGAAAGTAGCTGGGACATATTACATTGATTTCACTCCCTATTGATTGGTTAGGACCTATAGTATATAGGCCAGTAGATTCCTGATGTTTAGGTACATTGAACAAACCATCAGGCCAGCTGACTGAAAATTCCCACAGCTCTAAGTTCCAATTGTCTATAGATTAAATTGTTATGCTGGAGTAACATTCTTAAAATGGAGTGTTGAAATGATTTTTGCACTGGACTTTAAGGCCAGTCCTTTATATTTAATAGAGATAAGACCTGATCCTGTGACTTAGAGAGTGCCAGTCCATAGCTATGAGCCATCTTAGCCAGCATCCATGTGGCTTGGGAAACTCTCGGAAAAACTGAGTTCCACTTGTCATCTCTGATTTCTTTTGTGACACAGTAATAGTATTGGTTACTTTAAATGTTAGGTCTGGATTACTTCCCTTTGGAGCAGAGAGTTGAGACAATGTGAGCTAGGTAAAGAATTCTTGTCTTCATTTATAGGCACATTTGTAGAGATTCCGTGGGCTTGAGTTTTGACAGCAGTATTTGATCAGAAACACTTCCCTGGAACCTTGAAAAGGAAATATAACTGAAATTCAGAAATTGCTAGTAAAAAGTTGGGGGAGTTACTGTAGCTAGACTAGCATTTCAGATTTCTGTCCCTTTGTTCTATTTTATCTCCTGGTGAGGAAAAGCCACTTGGAAATAGGGCCATGGAGACTGAAGGTGGCTTCACTCTATCACTGTGTTAGTTTCTGAGAGTGGCCATGACAAACTACAAGGGACCACATTCCTTGAAACAAAAGAAATTTATTTTTACACACTTTTTGGAAGCTCAGGATTCAAAATCAAAGTGTTAGAGGGCAGCTGTCTGCCAGTGCCTCCAGGCAAGTGTCCTTTCTTGCCTCTTTTCAGCTCCATTGAGCCCCAGAGTTCCATTATTACATGCTGTTTTATCTCTTTATGTATCCTTCTGTCTATCCTCCTCCTGTTCCAGTAGTGTTGTGTTGCAGCCCACCGTAATGACCATATCTTGAGCTCTGCCTTTGAAGGCCCTGTTTCTGAAGCACAGCATATCTGTGGGTGCCAGGGCTTAATACATCAACATATCTCTTTAAGGAAGGATACAATCCACCCTGAGACAATTGAGGTATGATTTAGTGCACCTCTTTCTTTCTTTTCTTTTTTATTTCTTTCTTTCCTTCTTTCTTTTCTTCCTTCCTTCCTTCTTTCTTTCCTTTCTTTCTTTCTTTCTTTCTTTCTTTCTTTCTTTCTTTCTTTCTTTCTTTCTTTCTTTCTTTCTTTCTTTCTTTCTTTCTTTTATTCCAGTAACAGACATGGGAAACTAATTTATTTCATTACTCTTCTTCTTCAGTGTAACTTAATTTTTCTTTTAAAATTCTTTTAATTTATTTTTCCCCATAATAGTCTATAGATAACCTACTTTCTGTTTCAGTGGGAACTTAGGGTCTTTGGATCTAATACCACTTCTGCTACTATTAGCCTTTGAAATTTTGGCATCTGTGCCTCTCCAGATGACCTTTTTGAGACTCAAGCATGTCAATTATTTGTCTTATCCTATATTCCATGTGATCTGCTTCACCAAGCATTGACCAGAAGCTCAGTGGCTATATGCATTGGTTTTCTCATCAACCTAGAATTAAGCTAGTAGCTGTGGAGGTGACAGTGCGGTATTTTGGACACCTGTCATGTGACACATAAAAATCCATTTCCTTCACAGTGTTATCATCATGCATATATGTGACAAGAAAGTACAAGCCAACACGAAATGAGTTCTCTTGGTGCTCAGATGAGGGAGAGAGCTCAGAGTAGGCTTGAGTGGCCGAATATGAAAATTGGATAGACTCAAGATAGACTGAGTGTGTCGTGTGGCAGAGATAAAAGGAAACAGGAGTGCTCTGTGGGCTCAGACTGTTGGTCCTAATTGCCTTTTATACTTACAAAGAGCATTTATGTGAAATATTTCAATTTATATGTAGAATTTAAGAATGAAATTAAAACTATATTTAATTTATTTCAAATGACTCCATTATAAGCTGAAATCTCCTGTTTTCAATAAAAATAACTACTGTTAGAAATGAAAAAAATGGCAAGAAGCATGGCATAAAGTAATATTTACTTTTGGCTTTGATGTTTGGCTTATTTTCAAATCTGCTTTCTCACTCAATCCATTTAGTATGTTTTGGTTGAAATATATGAAGAAAGTCCTTCCTTGCAACTCCATGTAATTGGAAAAGGAAGGTGCATATTTTTGTTGTTAATTTTAATTTTTATTATTTTTTTCACAATTTATTCATTATATATCCTGATTGAAGCCCCCTCAACACCCCTCAGTCCCACTCTGTCTCCCTTTTCCCTCCTAGTCCACTGAAAGGGGGTGTTCTCCACCATTGCCATTTGCCAATATCTTAATTTTTTTAAGGAAAAGAAAAGCTTTCATTGATGCTTTCAAGGTGCTAGATGCTATGTTTAGCAATTTGAGATCCATTTTATATTAATTTTTATCTTTAATCCACACATCATATTTTATATACTTATGGAGTATGATATAATAACTTAAAATATATGCATATAATATGTAATTATCAAGTCAGTTTCATTTCCTTGAAATCTTATCATCTAAGTATTGGGAAACTTCAAACTCTTTTTTTTAATTTAATTTAATATTTTTTTATCATTAGTTACATCTTATTAACTCTGTATCTCAGCTGTATCCCACTCCCTCATTCCCTCCCAATCCCACCCTCTCTCCCTCATCTCCTCCCTGTCCCTTTCCAAGTCCACTGATTGGGGAGGACCTCCTCCCTTTCATCTTATCCTGTTTTATCAGGTATCTTCAGGACTGGCTGCAAAGTCCTTCTCTGTGGCCTAGCAGGACTGCTCCTTCCTTGGGGGTTGGGGAGGTCAAAGAGCCTGCCATTGAGTTCCTGTCAGAAATAGTCTCTGTTCCCCTTACTATGGGAAACCAATTGGTTACTGAGCTACTACGGGCTTCATCTGAGCCAAGGTTCTAGGTTATATCCATACATGGTCCTTGGTTGAGTGTCAGTCTCATAAAAGACCCCTGTGCCCAGATATATTTAGTTCTTGTGGAGCTCCTATCCTTTCCACATCATACTAACTCCCCTTCTTTCATATGATTCCCTGCACTCTGCCGAAGGTTTGGTTATGAGTCTTAGTATCTGCTTTGATACACTGCTAGGAAGAGTCTTTCAGAGACCCTCTGCAGTAGGCTCCTGTCCTATGTCCAATGCACATCCCATTTGTCTTTCTAAGTGAGGATTGATCATCTTACCCCAGGTCCTCTTTCTTGTTTATCTTCTTTATGTGTATAGATTTCATTATGTTTATCATATCTTGTAGGTCTATATAAGCGAGTATATACCATGTTTGTCTTACTCAGAAGGTGCATTTTAATCGCATTGTCAGATAATTAGACAGGGTTTTTGTAGTAATTGGTACTTCTGTTTCTCATTCCCCAAACAAATATATGCAAGATTCCATGAGCCAGGAGTCTAGCCATAACTTTTCTGGGATCTTTTTGTTTAAAGTTTATAAACCTTCAAATGTCAAAATGGGGCTGCAGACTCTTCTAGAGGCTTCCCTGGAAAGACATCCTCTGTGCTCATTCATGCCGCTGCAGGACTGGGGGCCCTGGCTCCCGATGGCTGCAAGTTGGAGGTTACCCTTAGTTTCAGAGGCCATCTTCCTTTATTGGAGGCCACCTGTGTTTTTCTGTCATGCAGCCCTTCCCAGCTTGACTCTCTGCTTCACCTTTAGAACTATTTGTCTAGCAGGATGGAGTATTAAACAATGATGTTGTAACATGTTTTTTTAAAGGATAGTGATAATATGGAACTGGAAACCATAGGCGTGCTATTTTTATATTCTAGTATAATTCAGTGGTTTATATTATTCTCTGATTAGGTCATCTATCTACGTGTGGATTGTTCCATTCCCTATATTATTTGTACAGGATAATGGTTTTTTTTGTGGTATATCCATACATGTATATAAAGGATGCTCACTTTGTAAAAATAACTGTCATTCACAAGATGTGATTGTCATCTCAGCGCTTACTGCTGAATAAGCTCACCTTTTCTTGCTTTTTCTGAATTCTGGCTGGCTGCTTCAACTCAGCTGTTCTGGCTCAAATGCCTCTCCAAGCTGACTGATTCAAACTGGCTTCTCTCAGCTTCTGGCTGAATTGCTCTGTTTGGTTTCAGACTAACTCTAGCAATCTGTTTTAATCTTCTGGCTCCTTCTCATTCTCTGGCTCATTCTTAGACTGTGTCTAGCTTATTCTCTCTGAAACATGTCTCTGCAAAAATTGTCCCAGTAAAAAAATGTCTTAATTCTATGAACTGAACTGCCATAAACTAAACTACCATGAACTCAACTATACTGCACTGACTCTCAACTGACTCCAAATGCTCTGAACTCTCTCCCTGCACTCCTCTTTAAATAGCTTCTTTTTCCTGTGCTGTTCTCATGAGAGTGGGTCTATTCTATCCTGTCAAATCTTTCTCTGATTCGTCACTTTGTCTGTCAATTAGATGGCATTGTTTGAGATTAATGGTCTGTACTAAGGGTGTGTCTGTATTCCAGCCAGATGGATTAAAGGTGTGTGGTGTGTCTTCATTCAGCTGGGTCACACAGACAGAGAAGTTGTTTGGATGTGATCAGAGCAGCCATGGATTAAAATTCCTCTACATCATCTCATCATATTCGCACTTTTCACACTTCCCCTTCACACTGGTTCCCTTGGTAGTCCTTATTGGATAATCCCCACTTCTAGTAAGATTTTCTAGTAAGATTTATGAATTCTCATTGTTGTGTTTATCTTCCTCTTCCATATACAGAATTCATATTAGTGCCTTCTTTAGTACTAGACTAGTGCTCAGCAATTTATTTATTTAAACTTGTGTTTATCATGGAAAGGTTTTATTTCTCCTGTGACTCTGAAGGAAGGTTTGGCCAGATACAGTTTTCTAGGTTGACAGTGCTGCTGTCTCGGGCCTTGAAGTATATCAGTTCAAATCCTCCTGGGTTGCAGGATTTGTGCAAAGGAAACTGCTGTTCTGATGACTTTGCCTTTATTTGTAACATGGTGAATGTCTCCGAAGCTCTTAGTATTGTTTTGTTCTGTAGTCTTAGCCCTGTAGCTATAATGTGACATAAGAAGGCTCTTCTCCTGCCATGTCTGTGTGGCATTCTAAAAGTCTCTTGATGTCCATCTTGTTCTCAATACTTGGAACATTTTCTGTGACTATTTTGTTCATCATGTTTTCTATGTGTTTAACTTATGCCTTATCTTTTTTTTCTATGTTCATATGTCACAAGTTTTCTTTTTGAATGGCACCCCAGAAACCTGTTTGTTTCACTTATCCTATATTATTTTTATTACTATATGTATAAGTATCATAACTCATATTTTTTTTCTATAAGCCTTGGTGTTCTGGCTTTTGGTCCAATATTTGGTGAGGATTTTTCCTAATTTGTTGAGTTTTTAATTTGCAATATTTCAATTTGAGTTTTTGTTTATTCAGAATTCCTACCTATCAAAATTCCCTTTTACATCCTCATAAGTTATTGATCTGTATCCACATCAGATTTTTTTGGTCATTTTTATAGTCATTCTTTCAAGTTCTCTGTAATTGCATCCATTCTTCATCATAGTCATTTACTGTGGATTGGTTATCTCTTGGAAGAATGATTTTGCTTTTATTCTGTGTGTGTGTGTGTGTGTGTGTGTGTGTGTGTGTGTGTGTGTGTTTCTGCATTGGAATTTATTCATTTGGGGCCAAGTTGCTAACTAAAAGTTTGAATTTTTCTGCACTTATTTAGTGGAAACAGGTGCTGGCAGAGTTGAGGTGCAGTTTCTACAACATGGCTAGGGATGTAGCCAGACCAATGCCCAAGTGGCACATTCACAGCAGAAGCAGAATCCCAGCATCACTCAGAAGAAACCTAACTACAGTAGCAGCTGTAAGACAGAAAATCTGCCATGGAAGTCAGTAATAATTAAATAAAAATAGTTAATACCACCACTATAATAATGCCACAGGAAAAAGAGTGAAGCTGTTACTGAACAAACTAAGAAGATATTAAGTAGTAAGGACAGGAGTGGGAAAAAGAAAATCAACACAGGAGAATAATGCTAGAGAAAGAGAAAATGGAGAAGGGGAGAAACAAATGAGAAAGAAGGGAAATACTAGTTAGAAAACAGAGAAGATAATACTAGAAATAAAGAAGAGTGATTTCTATTGCTGTCCAAGTCCCTTTACTAACATCTTAATTTTCATTGATCTATAAACCATGTTTATTTACCAACAACAGAAATAATGAGTGAAAGTCAGTTGTCATGAAGGTTGGGGAGGGGAAGGTTTGTCATAAGCCAAAATCCACTCAGGACAAACAACAGAAAAAGGAATGAATGAAATATGGAAGTATTTTAAGTTTCTTTCTAAGTTTTCTTAATATTTTAGATAATTCTGAGGAGAGGGCTCATATCAGTCTCATAATTAAGATTTTTTTGAAGCAGCAATTACAATTATTTAGAAGATTAAAAATGTATGGTTCAAATTTCAACTGGCATTTGAGGCATTCCGTAAAGAATGTTCTTAGACAAGATGCAAGAAATCAGTTTCCATTGAATTATTTGATCAGAAGAGATGATTGAAATTTTGCTAATGAAAAATCGTCACCAAATTTAGGCACATCACTTTATAACTCTTAACATGTTTATATTTACAATGAAATACCAAAAATATAATAAATGCATCAGGAGGCTTTATTTTTTTCTCATTATCTATCCATTGAACACAGAGAATGGTAGATCTGAATTTTAGCTGCAAACAAAGGTCACTGTTTATGTACTTGGATGTTTATGAATAAGAAATTATAAATATATCTAATTGTCTCAGAGTATACCTGTTTTCTCTTTTCTTTCTTTTTCTTTTTTTTTTTTTTTAAAGAAACTACAAGTTGTGATCCCTTATGTTGTGGCTCTGTAGATGTTCTGTTAAAAACAGAATGTTTTTAACTTCTAATTTGGAGAGTATATTTGTAAAGCATAAATGTTTACATAATACTTTATATAAACCATCAACATGCAGGTTGAAATTACTTGATAAGACATGTGGCACAGAAGTGCAATAATCAATTGAATGATAGACACACATGTGATGACTGTCTGGAGATATAAGTCTTTCACTCTATTAACCTAACATCCTGTAGCAGTTAGTCTTGCTTGGTGCTGCCTGGCATTCTTGGTTCTGTTTTGTCATAAATTAGTGTTTGACTTTGTAAATACACTTTTTAAAATAGAAATTTCAGTCTTGATTCCTATTTTCCTTAACATCAGGAGGTATACAGTTGCTGACACTGTTTTGAAATGTTCTATGTAGCTACAATGAGAGTCAGTTGGAGTGGTGAAGGTGAGTGAAATGGAAGACTTCCCCATGTGTATAAACAGAGGCAAGACAGTGTTTGCTGAGAACCTTTGTGTACACTGGCGCATTGCGATGGCAGCATCAAGAGTTAATCATCATCAAGATGGAACCAAATACAACCCTCTTCCTCAATATTTTTTAAGGTGTCTCCTGTTAGGGGTTGAAATATTGGTCTGAGATTCTTAAAGTGTGTATCATGATGTATAATGTTTCTACATGGAATCCAGTATGGTATAATACTACTGCTGATTGGAGATGTGCCTGCTGAGCCAAGTACTGAGATCTTTTCTTAGAAGAAAAACACCTAAAGGACATGAGATTTTATGGATGAAATCTGTAGAGGCACGAAGTGTGCAGAAGCCAGGGAGCTCAAATCGGTGAGAAAGTCAGCATTTGGTTCTCTGGGGCATATCTTGCTGCCAGTATCTTATTCTTTGCTATAGGTGGCATAGGGAAAAGATACAGAATCCGGCTGTTTATGCAGGAGAGACCTTCAAGGCTCTAATGGAGCTGGTCTCTCCTCACCTTTAAAGACTGATGCCAATTTTAGGATTGATTAAAGCTTTGCGCTTTCTCCTGTCTTAACCTGGCAAAGCTGATTTTTGTGAGGATGGATCGAGGGTTTCGATCTCGGAGGAGAGATGTGGGGTCCTCTCAACAATACTGGGAGTCTTGATTGGCTGGGGAGAAACTCACCTCCAAAGACAAGAGTGAAGAATGAAAATGCCACCTGAGAGAAGGCTGTCAGGTACATCACAGGGGCCCATGTAAAGGATGTGCTGAAAGTGGGAAAGCCAAAGGTCAGATAAATACGATGCTAGAACTGAGGATGGTACAATCTGCTGGTATTAAGTCTGCCTTCTATGTGTTGTTTCTATGACTTAGGAAGCATGTAGAACAGAAAAGCCACCAACAGGCTGACAGCAGAAATCAAGTAAATATATGAAGATTCTGGGGAAAGCACTGGGCTTGGCCCTTGGGACCTGAGGTGTAGCCCTAACTCCCCCATAAATAAGAGCTATATCTGGAGACATGGACAAGGTCCTTGAACTCTCAAGACCTAGGCATAGACATGCTTATCCCAAAGGCTCCTCCCCAGCCATAAAAAATGTTTTATTCTGCCAGATTTATTGCTGTCAAGTATTCATTCTAAGTGCTAGCTTCCACAAGCTGCCAAGGAGTAGTCTTCCAGGGGCCCATTATGATGAAGTATGATAGATAGATGATTCATTTATAATTAACTGTGTGTGTCTCTATACAAACAACCTCTGAACTCCAAGTTTCTCATCCAAGTTTTTCTTTCTTAGGTAGGCTCACACTCTTAGAATTCTGTTTGCATTTTTAATTTATTTGGAAAATAAAGTTTATGGTATGTCAATCTCACCAAAAGATTCTTACCTCACCAAAAGGAAAATGCTTTGTTTGGTTTGGTTGTTTGCATTCACTCTATCACAATGTTTTAAATAGAAGAATATAATAAAGCACTATATAAAACCGGATGAAGAAGTAACCAGAGCATATATTTCAATTCATGCCAAATTATTATGAACTGTGAAATACTGCAACATGACATAAATAAAGGTTTAAGATATAACTGTGTTAGCCCTGCCCTATGTTAACTGTGTCTGTTATTGTTACAGATCTATGTAAGCGTGACTGACAGGATCAATTGCAATAAATACCATAGGGGGGGAAATGTTGGGGTTGACTCATAAACTTTTATTGTCACCAAAGAGGAAGCATCACTTTCCTGAGATCAGACTTCAAATCACACCATGAGTCCAGAATAATCCCTCCTAACTACAAAGAGAGGAAGTGAGAAAAGTGTGCTCGGGAATTATAATGGTCCATTATACAGAGAACAAAGTGCTTTGTTAGGTTTCTGGCCAGAAAGAGAGTGTTGATTTCTAAGATGAAGAACTCCAGAGAGCTGGGAGTTGGGTTCTGTATACAGCTCCTGTACAGGCCAAAACCAGGAGAGGATAAGAAGCTTAAGAGGAAGAGAAATGTGCTTGTTGTATGTATGGACAGAGAATGCACGGTTAGGGGTGGGGTGAAGGAAGAGGGAAGGAGCAGGGGAGGAAGAATTCTCAGGCTACAGGAAGCCCTCACCTCCAGGAGACGTGTCCTCTGGTGCTCTTACGTTTTAACCCAGAAAGTGAGTTGGTGGTTGCAGCGATAAGTCTCACTGTCACTGTAAGGCAATGCTGCTCTCTGACCCATGCTGTAAGGCACTGCATCCGAATCCAGTGAGGAGATAATTAGATGCTGGTCAATTACAGATGTTTGTCTAAGCACTCAGTGTAAGCATATACCTTCTTCCCCCTTAAAGTTTGTTAGGTGTTCAGTTCTCTGAAGAGATGAGCTGAACATGTTAGATGCTGCAGAGGGCTGTTCACATTTTATAGCTAAAATTCTTAGAGATACCCACTCACGCGGTCGGTATTCATCAGTTGGTAAATGTGTCAGAAACCTCGGAGCTACAGTAAAAACGGCAGAGGTTGCTCTCTTTCAGGGAGTTAGAATTCTATCTGATGGTACAATCACTCATATGGCCTTGGAAATGAGCTCTGTCTGTGGAAATGTGGAACTTCTGAAGACTACCCACAGTAGATGAACCTGGGCACTCCTTTGCTTCCTTAAATTATTGGCTCAGAAAACTCACAACCAAGTGTCAACATGGAGGACCAAGGAAGGACAGCCTAAGCATGCTGGGCAGTGGCTGTGCTATTGCAGTCAGTTTGTGCTTCCGTTTCCAGCCCATGGCATGCTCTGCTTCAAATGCGATGTTACAGAGAAAGGTTAAGGGCACTGTAAAATAGGCCCGATCTCCATACCACGTGGTCGTGGTCGCCTTCCTCCCTCTTCCGTGCTCGATTTCACTCATGATGTATTGGCTGCTGGAATGAGGACTTTTCTGTGAGCAAGAGAACCATGGCGGTAATGATAGCAGCGGTGGATAGATAGGGCCTAACCTCTGAAGAGCATACTGAACTCCAGACGCTTTGTATGCATGATCTCATCTGGTGCCTTCTGACAGGGCGGAGGGGTGTCGTCACTCTCTCCTCCCAGACTAATGAAGTCATTGAGACGCAGGGAGGTGAGAGGGCTCTCCCGTATCCGTCTGTAGCAGAGGAAGAGATGGTCACTCGTCTGATCTTTCTTTTTATGTGTGTGTGCATGTCTGTGTCCTTGCCACCCACCAGCTGATACAGGCTTTCGTTTATGGTAAATAATTGCTAAGTACAAGTTTCTATCCTGAAGGGCACTTACGCTCCCTGGCTTTTCCTTGTCCTGTTGGCATGCTGTCAGTGCCTCCCCAACCCTTGGGTGCTGAGGCATGACCGTGCAGGCCACTGTTTGTCCTTCAGCCTCTCTCTGCCTTTTACGGTGTCATCTCTGGCTCTTTGTTTTTGCAGCTCAGCACTCCTGCTCAGCTTCTGCCCTTGGGCCTCACTGTCTTCATGCCATTCCTGCCAGTGTGGCTGATCCCTAGGCCTTTCCTGCCCACTGCAGCTTTTCCCAGGCCAGCCTTAGTTCCTCTCTTTAACCCTCTAGAGTCTCTTACAAAGTTACCAGGTGTTACAATGTCAGCTCCAAAGGGTCAGCCAAGTGGGCATTGATATTATTTGAATTGCCCCAAATATAACATCTCAGGTACTTGTGCACGAGCTTTCACTTCAATCTGTACATTGCTAAACATACAGATTTGGAAGTTATGAAATGGGCCATCTATTATGAAAAGACTCCACATGGTAATCTTCCAGTAAACTTGCTCTTACTTTTAAAGACACTTAGGTCACTGTTGTGGTGAATTCTGAAAATATCAGTTGCGTGTTGTTTTCTAAATTTTAGACATAAAACCACTCCCATGAAAACATTTAAGTAGTACAATACAGAGCCTAAAAGTTATTTAAATAGTTTGGAAAATTATACATTTGCCTACCTTTTTAGTCCAGGGAAGTATACATTATTCATCCTCTGACACTGATGCTGAGAAAGCAGTTAAAATTTTTACCTCCAATTTATACTCATTGATGCACCTGAGCAGGTGTTTTTCTTTCTATCTGTGTTGGATGGATAAAATCTGCAAATGTTTTGTGTGCTGCCGTCTCTGCTGGGGACACAGTCTCCGATCTGCAGTTCTACAGGCTCTGGCTACGTGGCTTACCAGAGCTTTTGCACACCAGGCCTGATTGAGAATATGCATTGTTTTAATAGCTCATCCACATTTACATCAGTCTCCAGTCTTCAGTTGCTTCTGGGGCAGCAATAGTCTTTCCTGGCACCCTAGTGTGAAGCTCTGTGGAAATCCACACCTGCCATTCCTGTCCCCTGACTTGATTCCTCAGGTGGTCTGGACCTTTCTATAGCAAGCCTTGGTAAATAGATCTTCAGTCCTACCTACTGACTCAGCTATTCAAATATTGCATCCCTTAATTGCATGGTCCAGGCTAACGGCCTATTTGTGTCGTGGCACTGGCACGTGCTTGTCCTCTTAGCTCTCAGGAGGCAGAGGCAAGCAGATCTCTGTGAGTTCAAAACTAAATTGTTCTACAAAGCAAGTGCCAGGCCAGCTGGGTTTGCATAGAAAGAACCTGTAGAAAAAGAGGGCAGGGAGAGAAAAAATGGAAAAACAAAACAAAACAGCACCAAACAAACAAAACTCCTATTTCTGCGGCACCCTGCCACTTTCTCCCAGAATTCTCTTTTTAGAATTGTTGAAGTAGCATCTAGAATATAGTTTTTACTTCTCTACTGACACTACCTAGCCTTTGGTCTATTTTTAAATTTTTCTTTAAAAAAATAAAAGGGTTTGGTCCCTAAAGTTACGCAGTAGCTTTAAGGTACCCTAAAGTGAATAATTGGTAGGGACTTGCCTCTCACTAGCAGCTGGGACACTGCTTTGAAGACAGGCCTGCCTTAATTCGTACTCCATAAGAGGTTTGGTACATAGGTCCCCTGGGACATAATGCTTGTTCGACTGTGTCTCTGTGTGATGTGAGGGAGAAATGGGAGGGCAAGTGGAATGAGAGCCAGTATCAAGTTCACTTTTCGTATAGTGTTATGTCTTGTACAGCAGTGGATATCTTGGTAGGACTGCATCAAAGTTCTATTCGAATTAAAAGAGCTTCACAAGAGGCTGATGCTCTATGCCTATGGTTCACAACACGGCAGTGGCAGGGGATGCGTGCTCGTGTGCACTTGCGTGGGTGTGAGTGGGTGTATGTGACAATGTCGGAAGTATTACATGCTGATATAGCATCCTGTATCTTCACAGTATACATATTTGGTTCTCAGGGATGCTTGGTGTGGGTGTCTCCCGTAAGCCCCCCACTTGCTTCCCTCACAGTGTACTTGGACTCTCGTTGTAGTCATTGGTCATGGATCATGGCAACAATAAAAAAAAAATACAACCAAGTTTGTTGAGCAGTTCTGTGCGAGGAATTCTGTGGCCTCTTTAATGTCTAGTTTTTATCACTTCTGAGTTAGAGCATTGGTTTCCTATCATAATTCTGACACAATCACTTTAAAATAGGAAGTACACATTAGAAAAATACCTACTCGGGTTTATAAATCATCTCTTTTTCTTGGGTTTGGATGAGTGTGTTGATCAGAGTGTATTGTTTTTATTTGTAGTAGAGAAATATAAATTACGTTTTAATATACCCTTAAAATGCAAGCTACCCCTAACAAATACTTATTGACCCATTGTGGCCGACTCTTACTATAATATGTGGTCTTGTTAGTCTGGTTAATGGGTACTAAGTAGCAGATGAGGAAACCAAGGCATAGAGGGCTGAATGGTGGGAAAACAGTAGCAGCCAGCACTTAATGTGTGGCAGACACTTTCTAATGCTCCCTTTTTCTGCTAGCCATTTTAAGCCTCTCTACATTTCCTGAAAATGCTGTGATCACCACTGTTTTGTAGGTGAGGAAACTGGGGTTTAGAGCTCATGTGCTTAGTCCAGATGGCAAGAGGCAGAGCCAGGTCCCAGCCCCAGCCTTCTGTGGCACTCTGGAGTAGAATAGAGATTTGCATGGCTTCCCACCATTATAAAGTTTTCCCGTTTTTACATGATGAATAAAGAGTGATTTATTTAGATTAGCAACCGCCATTTGGTATTGGTTTTGCCCCCTAGGACACTGTGCAGTGTCTAAAGTCATTTTTGCTTCTCACATGGAATGAGAGGGTGCCACTGGCATGTACTAGAGACCAAGGGTACCCATAAACATTCTACAATAAAGAGGACAACACTGACCATAACAGAACCATTGGCCCAGGTTGTGAATAGTGGTGAGACTGAGACACTATAACTTAGAGTACTTTGAACATTTTAAAATTATGCTAAATAGTGAAAGGGAAATGGATAGAACTGTCATTAAATTCGTACAGGGAAAACCTTGGCTTTGCGCACTGTGCTCTGTGGGCTGGATTCATTCTCAATTCAAATGCTGTGCTCGGGAGTACTCAGAGCATCATGTAAATTCCAGGTTGAAGGAGCTTTCATGTATTAGGCTGACATATCTTCAAGTCCATCCAAGTAGCCGGGTTTGAGGTACCATGTAGAGCTGTATCTGGGCTTCTGTGTGGTGAATACTTCTTTGTGGGTCGTATGTTTGTGTGAGTGGGTTATTAGAATTACTTCATAGAAGATGGATTCTGCCAGAATTGAGAACACAGCAGGTAATGTACTTACAGGGGAGGTAGGAGCATGAGTAATTCCTGTCTCGTGAGAAAGATGTAAGCTTGTTTATGATGACGATGATGTAATATTTGGGTGCTTGATTTATCATCCCATCTCCAATGATGCAAAAGCCCAGTAACTATGCAGGTTATAAAAAAATCAGAGTGAGGCTTGGATGTCTGGCCTTTCCCCTAAAGTAGGTAAAAGTGCCACCTTTGTCTTGAGTTTTAGCTGCTTGTAATTGTTTCCGACTATCAAAGTCAAGATTGTGATCTGCATTGCTTGTGGCAGGAAGTTTCCAGATGCCTATTTCAAAGCATAGCAGAGCACACAAGTGTCATCATAAAGCTGTAGATACAGGAAGGTGATGGCAAGGGAGTGCTGGGGTGAGGAAGAACACCAGAGGAGGTGGTCTTGGAAGAGCACCTTATTTTAAGAGAAACCTTGGGGCTCCAGTTAGGGCATCTGCTTAGGCACTGTCATCCCCATCATGGCAGCAACAGTCATCATGACTGATTTGTTGAGTACCTCTATCAAGACTCTACCAGAGAGGCTTTATGATGAAATGGTATCATTCTCACATGAATCCCAGGGTTATAATATCATAACCACCACAGCTTGGATAGCTTGAGTCCAAAGAGGCCACTGTCTTTCCATGGCTACAGGCTTCAGGCTCCCCTCAGGCCTCACAGCAGCACAGATCAGCTTGATGTGACCCCTATGAACAGGGAGTAACTGTGTGCCTGATGGACCACAGCAAGGAAAATGTACCCCTGTGAGAAATGCCCTTGGCACAGCTTTGTAAAGAGGCATACATTTGGATTTAGTGTGAGGAAATTGTTACAGGAATTCTCGGAAATCTGGTAGCTTGGAAAATTAGAGAAATATGGTATGAGTTGAACTGGCCATGTGATTAATTTTGGCATTTCAGTATGACAGCTCAAATACAAAGCAAACAAATTATTACCACAAAGATTTCCTCCAACAGAGTGTCAAAGTGAAGCCAGTTTGGAATCTATGGCTTTGGACTAGGTGTGAGAATGTAAGAGCTAGTCAACCTTCTCATCTACTACTGTAGGCACCATGTAAGAGAAGCAGCTTTCCTTACTGACTATGATCAAAATTACTCGATTCTTATCACTTCAAGATTTTCCCAACTTTTTCCCCCTGACTGTCTTGATTGTGAATTGAAGGATATGGAAAGTAATACATTAATAAATAGAGTATATAAAAATGTTTACTAGTATATTTGATCTACTACTCAGAGGATCAATTCTACACCTTCCTCGGGAAGATCTATAGTCTAGATTGGAGTTAAAAATCAGACATGGGAATAAACATATGGGAAGATATGAAGATTAAAGACAGAAGGTAGAGTGAAATGTTTATGAGCCTGTAGGAGGGAGAGAGGAGACAGTAGGACATAGCCCTGACCTGAGTTTTTTTTCATAGTGTCCCATCCTTTACCCTTCAAGTCCATGATTCTTCCTTTCTCTTTCACAGTGGATATGCCAGGAAGCCCAGCAAGATGGCTACCACTGCTCTGCTCTTTTTTGAAGGACTCTTTTCTCCCTTGTCATTCCCATCCTAGTCATACCTCTAGTTCTGGACTTTCTGATAATGAATTTCTTCACACTTGCTTTCTTATCCTGTTCTTCTTCCTGTCATCTGACTTTAGTCAACCTTGGCCCCTGTTACACTGTTGGCCAGAAATATGGAATGTTGGAGGTACTGTATAGGAAACAATGTAGATAACTTCCTTCAGGTGGGAGCACTCTTACATGCTTGCCTCAGGTTCAAAGTGCACCTTCTTTCTAAGTGTTATTTTGGAACACTTGCTTTATTAAAAATATGCTATATTGGGATAGTTCACACCTGACCTCATTAATTAGAGAATATGGTAGGGCTGTCAAGACTCTGTAGAAGGGTTCTTCTATAAGAGAGGCTGTGGCCTTGCCAACCCTATAATATCAATTTGTTTGATGCACAAAGCAAATCAGTTTGTTGGAAAGAGGAGTCAAGGGAATCATAGAATTATAAATTTTGAAGGAAAATTGGCATCCGTAAAAATGTGGTTTTTTATCTTGTAGAAAACAGGTGACGTTTCTACAGGAATTTAAAATTCACACAACCACTTCATTCTCCATTGAAACACTTTCTTTCCTTTGCTACCTATCAGATTGCAAAGCAGGACTCAGAATCCCCAAGCCTTAGAGAAGCAATTTAACAACAGTATCATACTATATCTTATCAAACTGTTGAGTGTTTGGGGCTCCAAACACGTGTCTGCCCTTTTAGAAGTCACTTATTATGCTAGGAATAGAAAGTAGCTGCCTGCTTGTTCCCTAACCACTGACTTGTAGAGCTATGCACTCTGTCTCTGGGCTTGCTCTTCCAGAACTCGCTTAATCCCCGTGAAAGGGATTTTAGATGTTGCCTTGCATTTCTAAGTAAATTATGTGCTCTTATTCTGCCTTCTTTAACATTTTATTCTAGCCATTAAGACCTTGCTGTGTCCTTGTTATGTGTTGATGAATGTTTCCTAATTGCCCTCCAACTAAAATTTAAACTTGAGTGGATATGTAGATTTTGACTTATTTATTTTATAAAACCTCAGTGGAAAAAAGGCAAAGTGGTGGAGAAAAGGAAAGGGGGTGGGGAGAAGTGGGGAGAGCAGTAAGGAGGCTCAGGGTGGGGGACAATGGGGGTCCAGGCCTCCCAGTCTGTGTTTTTGGTCTCCTCAATCTGTTGGTCACTCGGGGTTTACTGTATATCTCAGGGCGTTTAGGGGCCTCCCCATAAGAATTCTGTGAAAGTGGTGCTGTTTTAACATTACTGCATTTTAAATATGCGAAAGCTGAAGCACAAAAATGTTTATTATTCTGTCCAAGGATACACGGGTAAGGAATTGGAGAGTGAGTTTGAAGCCAATTGGTTGTGTCCTGTATGTTCTCTACCTGAGTTCTAATTTTGGACTTGGCTACTCCTTTTACAGCCTCACCTTGCCTCTTCCTGCTTGTCCAAATTTTTCTTTCCACATTTTAAGTGCATGGCATGGCATGATGTAGTGTACATTTGTGGAGAGCTTTAAGGTGATGGGTGTGAATGGTTTGGCATGCAGAGACTTGGTGACGATTGGTTCTGAGTCCTTCCATTTTAGGTCCCATGGGATAAACAGTAACAACACACTATAGCTTGGACTCATCCTAAATAGCCCTGAGGTACCTCTGGCATCCTGAGAGATTTGCAGATTGTTTCAACAGAGCCCACTCAGCAAGGAGCTGGCCTCCTGCTAACCCAGGTGATTGCAAAGATTATGAAATACAGCATATTCTATGAATGTCCCAAAGAGAAAGTTTATTCCATTAATGTTTGTATCTTGCCAAGGGCAACCATTGCTATGGGTTTGCTTATGTGTGTACACAAATGGATAAGAATGGATTTCCCTGTGATGTGAGGGAATGTTGTTGAGCACCTCTGGTGCCTCTTATGGTGAGATAAGATTTTTCTTTTTTTGTCCAGTTTCTTTATTGGGATTAGTATTTTCTTGACTCTAAGAAATTAGAGAAACAAGTTTGAGAGTTTGAGTGAAGGTAGGTTTTAATGTCTTTTGATTTTTTTTTTTCCCACGGATTTCTGAATCTCCCAAAGTTTACAACATTAGGACATGAGGCCCAGACTCAGGCTTCTCTTCCACAGCAGGGCAGGGAATGTGGTAGTAAACGTTCTTGTTACCTTGAGACTGGTATGGATTGTGTAAAGGAGCCCTTCTCCCCTTTTTGTTTACTACCGTCACAACTAGCCACATCCTGCCCACAGTTGATCAGGGTTTTTAACAAGGATCTGGATGTTTGAATGGATACCATTTACTTCTTAACAATGTATACCTGTGATATTTACTAGTATGGACTGAAGACCACCTCAGTGAGAATCCTCTGAGGGAGTTAGTTAATAAAAATATTAGCACATCTCTATGCATTGGATCAGAATTATAGAACCATTGTTTTGTGGCTTTCATGGGTGTGATGAAAAGCAGCAGTATAAACATACTAAATCCTTTAACCTTGTTCAGATGGTGGTACACACATTTCCAGGGCTGTGTTTTTTCCCTCAGTGACATGTTGCTGCCAGTGTGGTGACCTCATTGATGAGCTGTTGTGGGAGTGGTTGATGAAGGTGTGAGGGAGATGGGGACTTAGGAGAGGTGACTCCTCAGAGCAAAATAAAAAGGCTGTAGGCTGGGATTTCAGAAATGTTAGACTCAAGAGATAGGTGGCCTATGCTAAAGCTTAATTCAGGAATTCTAAAAGCAGTGGAGGGAGGACAGATTGAGGTGGGTGAAAGGCAGAGATAGCAGGCTACTCAGTGAGGAAGAGTACAGGTGTGGCTACTGGATCAGTTCTTGTACCAGTAAACTTTGGAAGTAATTAATCACGGGCCTTTTCCTCAAGGTGTTTGCAACACAACTTGGCAGTTGAGCTACCGGGGATCTTATAACTGAACGTTTAGACTGAGCATAATGAGTTACATTGATTGAGTGCATATATTGCTCATAAATAAAGAACAAGATGGATGCTAGCTTGGAGGAGAAAAGTGGAGAATTTGCTAAAAACAAACCTAGGTTATTTCTGAAACCGTTCCTATTCTTATTCTAAACCTACTGATCTAGAAAATTTTAGAAAACCCAAGAGCACACCACTGCATACTTTAGCACTTTAATGCAATGTTTTTCAGACCAATGTATTCAAGGACCGTTGGAGCAATCTCTCTCTCTCTCTCTCTCTCTCTCTCTCTCTCTCTAACTGTCTGTCTATCTATCTATCTATCTATCTATCTATCTATCTATCTATCTATCTATCTATCTATCATCTATTATCTATCTTAATGATGCCTAGTTTCAATGCACTTTTATTTAATTGCTGTGAGATATGGTAGGGAAGATTGGGGTTTCAACATTTTCTTCTTTTTTTTGGGGGGAGGGGAGGAGGCTTGGTTTTACAGCTGAGGAAATCTGGGTCTGGAGATGTGGTGAGAACAACTGTCTCCTGATTATTAGCTCAGTGTCCAGAGGCCACTCTTGGCTTTACAAACAAAGGAAATTTATCACAGGGCATTGTTGTAAAAGCCTAAATGATGCAAGGCTTGGGAAAGCAGACTCCTCAGGTTGCAGCCCAAAGACTAGCAGTAGGAAGTGGCAGTGGAGTTGTTTCTGGATACCTGGAGTTGGAGCTATTGTGGACTAAGGTGGACCAACATGGAAAGCTGGAGACGCTGCTTGAAGCACAGCAGAAAGAGGACAAATCCCCATGGTTCTCTGTTTTTCCATCATGTTCTCTGATTGTTACAAATACTTCTACTGTCTTGAGCAGGAAAGGATAGGGAAGGAAATGAGAACGGAACAGTGGTGATCTGCCCTTAGGTCTTTATAGCACCTGAGCTTTGTGTTTTGATGTTTTCAGAAGGCATGGTCATACTGGAGTTTCTCAGTAAATCATGTAAATTATAGACTTTATCTCATGGTGCTACTATAGGAAAACACCACAAGCTGTGTAACTTATAAGGGCAGAAATTTAATCCTCACAGTTCAAGGAACTGGGAAGTCTAAGATCCAGGATATCAGTGTATCTGGCTGTCTGGTGAGCCTTGCATCCTATGAAGGAGAGGAACTGTGTGTCTTACATGGCAGAAGGCAGGAGTGCAAATAGCGGAAGGCCTGTGAGAGTACTTTCATGAAGACCTTTATCCCATTCCTGAGGGCAGAATCTTCTTGAATCAGTTGCCTCATAAAATACCCCAACTCTTACTAGGTCACTTTGTCCATTAGGTTTCAGCACCTAGGGTTTGGGGTGATGTTCAGTTCATAGCAAGGAGAGAGTGCTCTTTTTTGAAGACTAGCTATATTAAAATGGACAAGTTCTTGTTCATTTTGAGAAGTTGTGTGATTGAAAGGCTTATAGAGTGCTTTAATTTAGGTGTGCGCACTTCTACTATTATCTTCTTTATCTGACCGTCAAGAGCTACATTTCTTTTCCATTTGCATGCTTATATCTTATAATCTTTATATTTAAAATATGTTTAGGTGTTTAAAAACTCATTCATAACTTTAATTTTACTAAGTCTGAAACAAGTGTTCCTTTGAGGAGTAGTTCTTAGACACATGACCTAAACCCAAACAGTCCAGTGTGTACAAGTGAGATGGCAGGCTGTATCTCATTGTCATGTGAGGTACTTTTTTTTTTTTCTTTTTAAAAGAAAACTGGAATTACGACGCACTGTGTTTTATTTGTTCTGCCTGATGGGCCAAGTGCTTTGCCCCCAGCGGAGCAGAGCTCTGCCATCCTGCTGTTCTGACAGTAGTTCCCCTGTAGAGCACAGCATTCTTAAGGCTTGGATAATGAGTCTGATGTCATAAAGGAGCTTTATTAAAATAAATACCTTACCGTATTTCCTTTCTAATGGCATTCTGATTAATTCCATCATAACTACTTACCTGACGTTTTTTTTTTTTTTTCATCAGTAGAGGTAGCAAAGAGACATCAGTCAGCTAGTGACATTGAAGGTGCCAAGGGAGCTTTCCACAGTCTTTTATTCTGACATTCACTCTGGTGTTTGCCGACCTGTGATCTGAAGACCTTTGTCTGTCTTAGCCTGTCACACTGAACTGCTGTGAGAGTAATTAAATACTAATGCTTGCCTTTGTTTTAAGACTGTAGCTTCTTATATAATAAGAGATTAAATGTTGCTCCAAGGCTGTAGAGTAGTTCTACAGTTGGTTCCTAATATCTAGGCTTGTGTTTGACTTGCCAGCCACAAGTGCCAGCAATGGGGCTCCATTTGTATTTTCTTTCTGCAGCTAATGATAACGTTCATAACCAAAGGGAACATGAAGTCTGGATGATTTCTATATGTCTATGAGTGTTTAGGACTGGACAGATGGCTCAGAGGTTAAGAGCACTGGCTGCTCTTCTTACAGGACATGAGTTCAATTCCCAGCAACCAACATGGCAACTACAACCATGGAATTATATGCCCCAGGGAATCTGATGCCCTCTTCTAGGCTCTTTAGGAACTGTGTCCATGTAGTGCACAGACACACATGCAGGTAAAAGACCCATACACATGAAAATAAACAAATAATCAGAAGCATGAAAGAAAGTTCCATAACTCTCCAGTAGGCTCCCAAAGATGGAACTGCTGCTTATCCTGCATCTATTCTCCTTTAGCTAACTATACTGTTTTCAGTGTTTGGGGTATTTTATCACATCACAGAAATTATTAATGTGAAATACTAAATATAGTAAGTCTCAAATATTAAATATTTTATATCCTTACCCGATATTGAAAACATATGAGTAAAACTAATAATGATTATTTTTGTTCTGTTGTTACTACGTAGCAAAGGAAATATCAAGCAGGAAATGTAGTATAATGACTCCAAACTAGCTCCTCTAAATTGTTTGAATAAAGATCATAACTGAAATAGAACTGGAGCAGCAACAAGCTAATGACATCACCTTTTATAAACTGTGTGTGTGTGCATGCGTGTGTGTGTGTGTGTGTGTGTGTGTGCATGCGTGTGTGTGTGGATCTGTGTGTTTGTCTATGCACTGCACTCATGCTCAAGTGTACATTATTTTAGCAGAGCTGGAGGTCAGCCAAGGGTACTGAAGAGGGTATACCCACAAGAAGGAGAAGACATGACTTTACAGGAACCAGAAAGCTCATTATCAGGGAGATGTTTATAGGATAAATGTAATCTTTTACGGGATACATGGAAGATAAAAAGCTAGTTTATGACCATTAATTCTGCTCAGATTATTGCATGATTTAAAACTCAAGGAATCCCTAAAATTTTTGAATTTTCTATTTTCCACCTACTTTAATTAGCCTTAGGTGGATTTTATTCATTGTGGGCAATGACTTGCCTACAGATAAATGGAATTGTTGATAGACACTTTTAATTTAGCACTTTTCTATAATTGAAATATAAAGAAATTTGGACTGCTTTATGAGGACATTTAAATTTAAGAAATAGTTTTTTTTTTAATGTTTTGATTGAAAGAACTCCACTTCACTGATTCTAAATTCCTTTTGGAATGCTTCTGATTACTAAAATTGTGTCTATTCAACGCAAACATGTTCTGTTTTGCTCCCAGAAGGAAGAACAGGCCATGGACCATATCCATTGGCATTTTATTTGTTCACCTTCCTTTCATAACCCTCTCAAGGAGGGTATGTATTAGGATTGCCATAAGAGGGCCCAGAGACACGCAACTCATGGCTTCTGACTTCAGAACCCACACCAACTGCTCACACACAGTTGCTTAGACAGACTATAGTCAATGGTACATGGCCTCTTGGTCATGTTTGTTTCAAATTCTGTCATGAAGGAAGATATAAATAGTGTACTTATATCACAGACCCTCCTCACCATACATGTAATGAGATAAAGGTTGGCTGTTATAGCTTTTTTCTTTCTTTCTTTCTTTCTTTCTTTCTTTCTTTCTTTCTTTCTTTCTCTCTCTCTCTTTCTCTCTTTCTTTCTTTTCTTCCTTCCTTCCCTCCTTCTTTCTTTCTTTCTCTCTTCTTTCTTTCTTTTTCTCCCTTCCTTCTTTCTTTTTTAAAAATAAAGGATGGTTAGTTTCCTGGGCAGCAAGGAGACCTGTGAATGTTATTCAAGGCTGAAGTACTGGTGCTGATCTTGTGGAAGGCTCTCATTATCATGTATCAGTGGATTTTCCAACTGTTTGAAAAGGAAATATTTCCCCTGGACTTTTGTTTCCTTTACAGTTTTCAAAGGATGCTTTTCTTTTCTGTTAGTATTTAGAACACTTAAAAAAAAAATGAAACCCCCACTCCACCTTGCAAATGAGAATAGTTCCTAGATTTTTGTTTTTCTGTTTGTTTCAATCACAGTGTTAAACTAGATTATCAGCATCCACCTCAGGGCGGTGCAGAAGTCTTGGAGATTTGTTTCCTGTAGGACGGAGAAGTGTCTGGGGCATGTGTACTTAAATCTGGAATTCTCCAGTTCCCTTGACATCCTTCTAATATGTAAACCCTAGATGTCTCATGGCCTTGGCTTTACTTTTCTTCTCGAGCTTTTTAGGATGCCACATTACAAAAGAATAGCATGTAGCAGATACGGTTAAAATTGTACTATATTAAGACCTGAACATCAGTTATAGGAGAACCTTATTAGTATGCTCAAAGGTGACTCAAGAAGGTGAGACCAGTAGAGGCTAAGGAGAAGACACCGTGTGGAGCAGTGACATGTGTTAATAGTCGGAGTGACAGTGCACACTCGTGCGGAATAAGTAGGGCAGCGTTCAAGTGGCTTCTGATGAGGCAGTGGAGTGTGAGCCACGAGCTGTCAGAAGCAGAGTGGCTTTGGAAAGAACCAAGGAACGGAAGGAAGCAGAACTTAGCCTTGACAGCACATGGGAACTAACACATGTGTAGGTATAGATGTTAGGATAAATGATTTGTAAGGAGACTGATCTTATGAAAGTATTTGTGTTGTGTGATAGGAGTAATAACATAGATGACTCACAGGTTTCAAATGTTACTATGCTGATCTTGAACTTGGGCTGGAGTCACTAGAGAGCCAGTATGGGCTTTCAGGCATTGGTGTGATGAGATGCAGGCAGTACATACTTTGTTCTTATTGATTTTGGATTGTTTAGGGTATCCTGTAATGGGAAAAAAAGAAAGGATTTCAAAGACTGAACGTAGCTATTACACAAGTTGTTAACAATAAAGGCATATTTGACCCAAAGAGGTCTAGTTTAGAGTGGATTGAGTAGAAAGGAAAGAATCAGCATAAAAATCAAAGGGAGTATTGGACACCAGAATTGATAGAGGTTTTAAACCTACAGTGACTTAGTTTTGCTTTTAGGCACCAGGACTATGTTGGAATCGGTGACAAAAATCAGAGAATTTATTCGCTCTCACATTTCAGAATTGAAATGTAGACATTTACTACTAGCAAGGCAACTCTAACATAATTGTATTTTCCATGTAGAACCACATGTGAGATCTGCCAAGTCCAAAGAAAACTCCATTTACTCCAATTCCAAAAAGCTAAAGGGACAAAACGCTGTCTGTGGTGCCCATTAGCATATCAAAGCACATGCTGACCTCCAGGCCCTCTCCTATCACAAGCACCTGTTAGCCAATTCAAAGTCCATACTAGCATTTTAGCCATTCTCACCTCCTCTCCTGACCTAAACTCCCCAGCTCTAACCTCCATCTACTCATTCTCCTTATAATCCTGCTATGCTTTTTCTCTCTCTTCTTCTCTCCTGGTCTCCCTCTCACCTACCAGGCTCCCCACTTCTCACTCTTCCTGTCCATGTTTCTCTCTCTCTCAGCTCTGTTCTTGCTTCTCTCATGGCCAGATCTACTCTGCTGGCCATGTTCAGTTCTACTGTTTTCTCTCTCTTCCAGATGCCTTTGGCTCTTTCTCTCTCTCTCATCTACAATAAAACCTTCCCCTTCATCATACCATGGGACAGTCATGTTGGTCATGTCCTCAGTTTATACAGTATCTACTTACCCTTAAGATTAACCTTAGAATAAAATAAAGGAACAGATAGGAACAAGATAGTCAAAACAAGTCCCAAATGCAAAACTTCAGGCTTTTGGTAAGTGCAAGATTGTGGTATCTTAAAGGAACTGTGACATTAAAAAAGGTGGGAATGAGTCCAGTGTGATACAGGAAATTGTCTTGTTTTCCAGCTTTTAGGTAGTTTGCTTGTGAGAACTGGATGAGGCTTCACACAGCAACTGTACTTTTCCCCATATCACCTTTCCTCCAAATCTACCCATTTCCCGGTCAAAAACTGTCATGCACGAAACTGCACTCCGCATTGCTTTTAAGTGTATACATTCTGGACATTAACGTTTATATGAGAACATGGTTAATTTCCCACTCTGTCTCAGGCATTGTATTGTCGTTTTGCTAGTGCAGGGGCTAAGAGGCAGTGGCAACCTAGTGAGCCACAGTCTTAGAGGGAGATGCAGCTTAGCATGGCTGGATGGTGGGGGCCTATGTCCAGAGAAGGCCCTCATGGCTTATCCTCTGTATGGATAGATAGTGGCTGAACCTCAGCGAGAGGTTTCTAGAGGGCCTCTGAGCTGGGTTTAGGAGTAGTGAGCAACAGGCAAGAGTGAGGACACTGAAGAGTTTTAAGAAGGTGGGTGTATTTGGTCGTTTTTGTTCCCTGCCATCTCGACTTTCATTACATAGAACTTATGCCATGCATATCTCTTCTTGGCTCTGGGAGGAAAGGGAACGACTGAAACCAGGCCTCTTCCAGACAGTATACATAGAGTAACCATGTGACTTATCGCTCAGACTGGGGTGAGGAGAGTTCTGTTAACAGTTCAGCCTGGATCAGAGCTGTAAAGTGGGTATTCTGGAGCATCAGGACCTGTGACTGCCTGAGACAGAGATAATATTCTTTTGCTGTGGCTGTATCATAACAAAGCCATAAGTTGTCCTGTGAACAATTGTCTGTAGTTCCCTGATTGGAAGAGCCCCAGGATCCAATTCCGCAGGATGGTAAACCTGAGAGGATTTTGGACTGGGTATGGAGCTCAGGTAAAAAGCACCTTCTATTCCTGCAGCAGAGATAGTATCGTTCTGAGTGGTGGTGGAGGCATGGGGGTGGGGAGTGGGCAGCCAACATCTACATGATCTCTGGTTTAGCAGTTGAGTTTTGGATCCCAGGCTGATGAGGAAGTGGGGAAGGGAATTCAAGTTCTGGTCTGCATTGATTCATTGCTATCTTGAGCATGACTTTCCCTCAGCTCGTTTCCCATATGTGAAATAGGAAGGAGAGTGGGCCTGTGCTTAATGAGGGAATACCTTCATCATTTCTGATCTTCATCGCAAATGTGCCCTAGATCGAAGGCTCTTACAGCATGTATTTACTTCTCACTGTGCTGGAGATAGCAGTCATAAATTGAAGGTGGCAGCACTCCAGTGTGGGCCAACCTGAGGTTGTGCAGATGCCGGTTCTTTGCATCCTCCAAGGGGAGGAAGCAGAAACTGGGAAACAAACTTTCTGCTAATGATGGCACTAATCCTGCCCTGATGGCTCTTTCCTCATGACCTAGCTACCCCCTAATGCCAACCTAACGGGGATGGGAGTTTAGACACTTGAATTCTAGGTAAATGCAAATGTATACTCACCACAGTGATGCTAAGGAGTCTCAGGGAATGCTGGTAAGTTGCCATGTAAACATATCTTTTTACCTGTGTGTAGCAGTGGGTATTGATGCACCGAATATGAATCTCAATGATGGATCCAGCAGTTGAGATTCAAGCTCTCACGGGTGGGGTAGGGAAAAGGGGACTGGGAACTTTGACAAAGGACTGCTTTGTCTGTGGCTGTTTGCAGCAACAGCAGAGAGGACATTGCTCACAGCCAGAAGAAGGCATCTCCAGGAAAATGTCTGTGCTTACAAGGATGTCTTCTTAGAAAGAGTAGGACTCAGCCTCTGAAACAAACTATCCAAGGCTAAAGGTGTCTCTGTATGTGTTGAAATGAGTTAGAATATCCAACTTTATTTCTTAGGAAAGATGGTATGGTTGTATTTGTGTATATTTCTTCATGTGTACTATATATATTACCTGAGCATTGAATGGAAAAACAAAAGAATCAAAAGGTATTTTTCAACTTATGTGTGACCTATGATAGAAATTAGCTTTATAAGCGGTGAGGCTTTTTCTACTGTGAGTTTCTTTTTTAGTATTAGTAGTAAATTTAATATCTCAAGTTGGGATACGCTACCTTAAAAGTAGGAAAAAAACCCGTAGTTTTAATAATAAGCACAGTTTGATTGCCTATTTTGTCTTTCATATTAAAATGAATGCTGCAATTTCTGTGTGTTTACTACCTAGGAATCTCTGTTGCATTTTCATCTGCAACTATAAAAAGTATTACTTCTAAGTAGGCACACTCAGTTTATCCTGGTAAATAATCTAATTCTAAGTATATGTTTGTTATGAAGCTGTCTTTCAGAATACACCAAATGGAAGGAGAGGGAAGCTGATTGTCTTTTATTGTAGGGCTGACAGAATGTTTATTAATGGCCATGGATTTGAAACGAGCATCTTACTAAATGGAAGTCTTTGGTCAACCTCTGACCCCTTTGTCGCAAAGGTTTGCGAACAGATAATACGATAGAATACCAGCATTTTTCCAGATGGCTGCTTGCCTGAAGCTCCTTTATGTCTAGCTGTCATTCAAATATGAATGCCCAGTGATTATAAGTGTCTCTTTCTCTTTTCTGGACTGAAATGAAACCTTTTATGCATTGTGTGTTAAAACAGATTAACTGTTTGGCTCATCAGTAGGGAAATTATAACAATAGCTGCCAACTCAACGGCATAGTAAAAGAATGTCCTTTGGGGCTCTAGGGCAAATGGCGTGTCCAAGTGTCAGGCTTGGAGAGAACAGAAGAATTATAGAATAATTATTTTGAATTTTAATTTTATAACTATGTCTGGACCAGACTAGTAATGTCATTTTAAAAAAAAATAATAAGAATGTAACATTTGAATCAAGTTTTTACCAAACTTTTACATATATTTTAGTAAGCTCATCAATAATTTCTTGAAGTGCTACTGTGCCAGTTGAGTTAAAGTGCTGTTCATGTATAGACAGTACACATTTTATCAGGTGGCAATTACCACGTGATACTTTTCCACCTTCCATTGTGATACAGTTGACTCTGTGTGTTTCCTGAGGTACCCATCACAGAGCCTTCAAATGACGCTTCCCTAATCCTACTAATGCGGTCGTGTAATTTGAAAAGCAGCTAAAGATGGACAATTATCATTCAAGCCTGGTTGAAACGCAGACCTGCCTGGAGGGCAAAAAGGATCTGGTGACCCTTCTATGACCTTCGTGGTGACAGGGCAAGGGTTTGAGGGATCATCCACATTCATGTTATGAAACCAGGGCACTTTACAGAATGTTGGATAGAGTTACACTCTCAGCAGGGAGCTGTAAGTTGATTCTACATTCTCCTGGCAACCCTGGTAATGAATAAAGTACAAATTCTCATGACCAAATGGAAGAAAAAGAACACCCCTCCGATCCAGTGTTTCACGCCTGCTTAACATGATGGTGACATGTGCTGTGCATTTCAACAAAGCTCCAAGAGAAGAGATGACTTTTTCCTCACAGACATGACACACTTTTGTGGACATCGATATGCTTGCTCTGATTTGAGTATTTGCAGTTTATACAATGTACACGTGCTTTGAAAAGAAATACTGATTTATAAACATGCGTGCTTTGTAGATATGCACTAAAATACAAATTTAAGTAATTATTTTAAACAAAAGATATTTTTGTTGCATTGATAGTTCATGAAGCAGCATCCAGGAAGGCTACCAGGAAATTTTGTCTTAATGGCAATTGTATTTTCTAAAATAACCAAAGATAAAAACGAGTTTATATAAGATTATTATATTTTTAAAGTTCTAGGTAGATTTTATATTTAAGTTTGTGTTTCATGTCCGCACCCTCCTCATGACCAATTTAGCACTGGAGAAGGTTCACTGAGATAAAATTTACAAGTCATAAAATTTACTAATTCAACTTCAATCATTCTGTTTCATTTACTTTTATTTTAGGGTTTTGAGACAAGGTCTGCCTTATGTAGTCAGTCCTGACTTTGGGACAACGTCTTGGTACACAGCCCAGGCTGGCCTCAGCCTCCCTACCTTACTTGGCTTGCACTCATTTTAAACTGGTTTCAGCAACTGATAGTACACCTAGAGTGTTAGATCCATCTCCACAGTCAAATGCTGGGTGTTTTCACCACATCGCAAGGAAATGCTAACTCCTTCCAGTAACTGTCCTCTCGTTCTCTGTTGCCCAGGGCAACCAGTGATCTATCCTGTTTGTGTGTATACTGTAGGCTTTTCAAATATTGAGTCATATATGAACTTGTGCTTGTTTGTGATTAGCTTCTTTCAGTTGTCATATTCCCCCTGTGCTGGAGTTTGTGTCACTATTTCATGGTTGAAAAACGTATCTACATAGGCCAAGGCTTCTTAAACTTTCCACTTGCAACTTACTTTCTCATGTTTGTTTATGCAACTTCATCTGTATAAATTAAACATTTACAAGTAATAAATTATAAATTTATTTCAATATAATCACTTGGTATAAATATAATTTTGCCATTTATTAAAGTTGAAAACAGATCTGCATATTAATGAGATAGATGTGTAATGGGGATGTAACATCAGTTCAGAAATCTGTGTTTGGTTTTACTTTGCCAAGGACATTTCTGTGGAAAAATTCACCCAGAATGCCTGTTTGGCATGGCACCTTGCACGGGCTGCAACGGAGGGTCAAGGTGGTTGAGTTCTCTGTGCTGTCTCCTGCCCACACCACACTGGGTGGAGTGGCAGAGGATCAGGTGCCTGTCTGTGTCACTGATGGTGGATCTCATGATGAAGAAAGCATTGAGAGATTTGTAGCTGAGGTGGAGTTCGGGGAGGCTTTAATGAGGATAAGCACTGCAGGAAAAACTTGAAGGCTCCGCTCTTCTTCCTGTCTTTATCTTCTTCCATCATGGGCTAGTACTGATGACACAACTGGGTACTGTTCAGTACTGGTCATAGGAACTGAAGAGACACTGGGTGGGAAGAAAGCATTTAGGTGAGAATATCAAATGTTGTTGACCGTCTGATGAGAGAGAGGAAATTTTCTATCATTTAGCCTATTTAAACAGCCATTGTGGGAGGTCATTTCAATTGCCACTATTTCCTTCTGGGGAGATGAAAATTCAGAGTCAACTGTATTTATGTGAATAAAGCTGTGTAGGTATAATGAGAGCATATTTCTTCTTTTTTAAATCTTGCTTTATGTCAATTTAGGACCCTGCTCAAAGTGGAGACTCAGAATTGTAAAGGAAATGAGAGAATGCTGTGTCCTTGAGCTCAGATGGATACCTCCAATGAAGGAATGAAGTGGGATTTTTGTCTGTTCATTTTGAAAACTTTTTTTCTGAACCCCCGTCCCCCTTTGAGCAACTGATTAGTTGCAGGTGCGAGGCTTGCTACTGCAAGGGAGACATGCGCTCTGTTGTCACACAGCTCGCCGACAGACTGCTGGGCATAACGACAATTAAGAAAAACAATAGAACTCTGAAATGAGCCTTGTGATCATTTTTTTGATAGAGAATGAATTTAATAAATAATTATACTCAGAATTATGAAATCATGAGATAAACGAATATCATGTCTTGTGTAATTGTCTAATAACCATGATTGCCTCCTATTTTTCTTTTGAGAATTCTTTTCCTTGTGGAAAATATTCAAGCTTACACAAATGTAGTCAGAATATATTATGAGCCCCTTTCCCCCACAAATCTCCATCACTCCATCTTGAATCATCATTAGTGGTCAGTGTGGCTTTGCCTTTTTCTTTTACTCTCTATTTTTTTATTTTTTATATCAATCACAGGTTATTTACTTTGTATCCCAGCCATAGCCCCCTCCCTCAGTCCCTCCCAGTCACACCCTCTCTCCCTAGTCTTCTCCTTGCCCCTTTCCAAGTCCACTAACAGGGGAGGACCTCCTCCCCCTCCATCTGACCCTAGCTTATCAAGTCTCCTCAGGACTGGCTGCAATGTCCTCTACTGTGGCCTAGCCAGGCTGCTTTTCCCTTGTGGGAGGGGAGTGAAAGAGCTCACTATTGAGTTCATGTCAGAAAGAGTCCCTGTTCCCCTTATTAGAGAACCCATTTGGACACTGAGCTACCATGGGCTATATCCACGCAGGGGTTCTAGGTTATATCCATACATGATCCTTGGTTGGAGGAACAGTCTGGTGAAAGACCCCTGTTCTCAGACATATTAGGTCCTTGTGGAGCTCCTGTCCTCTCCAGGTCTTATTAACACCCCCTTTTTTCATCTGATTCCCTGCACTCTGATGATGGTTTGGTTATTACTCTCTATTTTTCTAAGGATTTTGTTGCCTGTTTTCCTTTTTGCAGATTCTGAGTATGTTGTAGTGAGTAGGGCTTTCCGTGTGACGATGGGGCTGTGTTGAACATTGCTTTATTTCTTTTAGTTGTGTATTTTTGTTGTATGTATGTATGTATGTCTGTGTGCACATGCAAGCCTGTGCATTTGGCCTAAAAAAGACTTTTTGATTTCCCTGGAGCTGGAGTTACAGGTTGTTCTGAGCCACCTGTTCTGGGTTCTGGAAAACAAAGATCCGTTTTCTGTAAGACCAGAAGTGCTCTTAACTACCGGCCCATCTCTTCAACTCCTGAGCATTATTTTCCAAGGAATATTTATTCTTTATAGTTGGCCAGTCTGAAAGAGAAGAACGCACAAACATGACTGTTTTTTGAATGGTTGAACAAAAAGACCCTGAAAGATTGATCCTCAATTTTGGGGTTCAAGGTTGATTCACACTGCTCATAAAGAGGCCTTCCTTTGCTGGCCTTTGTGTGGTGGAAATATATGGGGTGTAGAGTGGGGGGGGAAGAGAATATGAAAGAGACAGACCCTTCATTATGCGTAAATATCAAATTCTCTCTAGATATAATTCAACTAAGTTAAGCTCAATAAGAAAAGCAACTGGAGTTGACATTGTGTCCATGATACACACCGGTATGTGCTTGTGTGTGCATGTGTATAAGCGGAGCAGCCGCAGGCTTTTAAGGAAGTAAGCTGACTGCAGAATTGGATGTAGCAAATAGACCTGCCTGATTCGTTGGCGATGTCTTGTGAGGTGCTCACAGTCTGTGATGAGGACATTGCATTCCATGGTACTGTCATGCTCCCATAATTCATGTCTTAAAATGGAACAGTTTTTCTCTTGAAGCCGGAGTTGAAGTGGATCCTTCCTGGTCTAGATCCGATGCATTAATCCTGCAGAACAAGTGAGGGCTGCTATGAATAAGCCCTGACTAATACACATAGTCCTCTGCACAGTTTGCTGCTGAGAGCCTCCTCTGCCATGCTGTGATTACCTTATTCAAGGCAGAGCAGTGGCAACCAGAGAAACCAGTGCAAGTGCTGTTAGCCCAAGAATATCAAGGGAAGGCAGTTGTTTGCATAGGATTATATGGCTAACATCTGAATGTGCTCTGCAAACTCATTTCAGTTCTTAAATATCTCTGTTAGAAGCTGGGAGCAGGCAACTTTGGCCATTTTACCTACAAATAAATGGTTTCAGATGGAGCAGTCAGTGAGAGAGCTGGGCCTAGAACTCAAGTAGTCTTACCTGATGCTGCTATTTTCAAGTAGGGTTAACTTTGTGGAGAGCACCCCAGGATCCTTTGTGTGGGTGATTCAGATGGAAATCAACCTGTGCTGACCATGCTTTCCAGACCACTGGACTTATGAGGTTTTGGGAAGAATGTTCAATGGGAAGGCCAGTGTCTGGGAGAGTCAGAGAAAGACTGGCTATGTTCTCCAGCACTAGAACCTCCTTGCTTTTGTTTAATCACAGGAAGTGATTTTGGTGCTTTCCTAGTGGATCATATCTACTAATGTCCTGTGTATTATTTCTACTGGGAAAAGCCCTTTGCTGGCCTAGCTGCAAATTACTAGCTTTCCAGAGTACTTAGCATTTAGTATTGGGACCATGAAGTTAAAAGTGAGGCTCAGATATACATCATGGGCTGCTGTCTCACATTCATTCCTTTGCTGTCATCTTGAACTGGGGGCAGTCATTTAAAGTGTGACGATGTGGATTTTATACTTCCTAGATGGCCAGTTTCCTGAGGTGATTTTTACTTTGTGCATTTAATAAAGTAAAAAAGTGCAATACCCTTTTCTGCTTGCAAGTTGGACAATTAGAAAGTAGAATTCTATTGCCATATAGAGAACCTGAAATGAGGCTGCCTGCACTCAGATGCCAGTTTCTCCTATGGCTGTACAACAGGTGAAATCTTTGTCCTGCAATCTCAGCGTTCTCGTCTGTAGTACGGGGGAAATGAGCGTGTTTGTGAAATAAGGCTGTTGGAAGAACTTGTTGAAACAGCATTTGTTAAATGCTTAGAACAGTGCCTGGTACATAGAATTGATGTAAAGGTTAAGTTAAATATCATTGTTCATAACACTGTCACCTTTTTGTCAATGATGGATTTCATGTTAGCCAGTGGACCTAGATGATGAAAATAAAGATTCGTATCCCCTAGTCCTTCTCGTGTAGCTTTTCAACAGTTAGAGACGTTTAGCGGCACAAGTACTTTCCATTGCGTCATGCTTGTTTACAGTCCTCTGTCTAGTAACATGACTTCTAGGTTTGTAGCTTGGAAGCAATAGGCTGTACCATATGGTGTCAATATGTATAGGTTATACAACAGAGCAATATGAAAGTACATTTTACAGTGGTTCCACAACAAGGGAATTTGCAACTGGCTGATTCATTTCTTAGACCATATCTCTACTGTCAGAGGTTCATGGTTGTAGGTTATGTATTCACACTTATTTGTATATGTTTCATTGCATGTATATATCGCATTTCTTAAGTGGTGTTCTACTGGGTATTTAGGTTATTACACATTTTTCACAATGGCAAGTATTTCTATGTTAAATACCTTTTCCCAGGTTTTAAAGAATTCATATCTTTTTTTCTATGATCATCTTCTTAAATTGTAATTTCTGGCTGCATGGTATGTGCATGCTTTAAAAATGTTATCATTTAAGTAGAATACTTGGCAAGGAATCCCATGTTGCTAACACCTATGTTTGAAGAATATTTTAATTTTGGCAATATGGGGGATATGAAGATTTTTACATTCGAAAAAACATTACTATTTTAATAAAGTTAATTTAAGTTGCAGGATGGATTGGCCATTTTTATTTCCATTTTGGTTCTTTCTATTTAAATTAGGAAAGTGTAGACTATTTTCTTTGTATAAATATTTGGTTTAAAAAGTTTTAACCACTTTTTGTTACCAGTATTTCCTATCCAACCCCGCTTTTCTCCTAATTCTTTTATTTGCTATATTTACTCTATTATCCAAATTAACTCTCTTTACCTCTTTTGTTTTCTTCCAGATAAATTATAGTGTAACTAATGTGAATATTTATAAAGTACCACAACTAAAACATTCGTAACATCTTTAACAAAGCAAGAAGTGGGATGAGAGAGTCAGCTAGTATCAGAAATTATGCTTAATATGCTTGAAGCCACACACACACACACACACACACACACACCCCTCTACCTAACTGGTATATCATTAGAAATTAAGAGGAGTTTGTTTTGAAAAGAAATAACTTACATTTTATATTTTTGTCCTTTAACTGAAGTAACAAGACTTATTTTAGGCTTATGTTTTATCAAAGAGCATACTTTTGTTTTGTTGACTGATTTTTTTTTGTTTTTTCTATAATTTTTGTTAGCCTCTCTTTTGCTTTAGTTGCGGAATGAATCAATGAGACTCATACTATTTGTATAGAGACTCACTGAGCTACACACTCGCATCTTCCTGTTCAATCATTTAGGTTAATATAAGATGGTATTTTTTTCCCTGAATGCATCTAGTTATGATGAACATTAGGTTTTTGTTCATCAGCAAGTTGGTTCAGAATAGAGTCCAGAGGCCTCTTTGAGGACTGGACTGGTCTTTAAGTACCTTTCCTGCATATAGACCTGAAGACCTGCACTTTATGATAATGGAAGTAAAACATTACATGCATTGAATCTTCTCATGCATATAACCTCTTTTTCTACTCCATTTATTTGATAATTGTTTCATCATTTGAGATTCAATTTGTAATAGCAATGAATACTCTTTAATATTTTTCTAATAAGGATTAGTTGGAGAGGTTAATATGGTCAGAAATTTAAAGAAGCCCAGAGTCATCTTAATGAGTGTCAGGTAATTAACCTACATGAATAGATTAAAGAAATCGAGCAGGCACGCTGATGGGTTTCCTTTCAAGTTCAAATTTAGAACATCATCTTTGCAGTGGTTAGGTCTTGCACATTAGATGGTGATTGCTATATTGTTTCTTAATATATAAAAGGCTTAATTGTGGAACCTTATTAGAATTCCTCATCAAATTTGATTAATGGAAGAATGATTATAATGTGTGACATGAATTTTGAATTCTTAGTTGTAAATTATATTTTTAAGATAAATAGACTCCCCCAAATTGATTTGTTTGTGAATTACTCATTGGTGATTAAATATACAGGTCTCTTGTTACAAGAAGAAACCTTAATGTCAAACTTCAGTGTTCATGAACTGCTTAAGCCAGGACTGAGAAAACCATGACTAGATGACACCAGGAATCACAGCCCTAGGGACTACAACTGCTCAAACCTAGATGAAAGTCCATCCATGTCAGTGGTCACTGTAAGACTAAAAGGCTTGATCTATAAATAACTCCCAGTGGTTCTGAGGCAAGATTTCATTGAATTGTTCAAACATCTGAGTTTATCTCTTCCTGCAGGATTCAGAAACTTGGAGACATTTCTTTTTATTTAAGCACTCGAAGTGAAGTCAGTGCGGCTTTTGGTTCTGCCTTCCTGGACTTCCTGGTGCACAGTTATTTGGTGAATCCTTTCCTTGCAACAGTGGCAGTTCTAGACCTGGGACAGCTTGAGCCAGAGGACTTCTGGTCTGATCGCCTTGCAGAAGGGAGGGTGGCACCATTTGGAAGAATGAGACCAAATCTGGGTTTGTGCCACAGCTCTGCCATTTGGCATTAACTCACTGACTCTAATAATTGTTTTGTTCAGTAACATCAAAAATAAGCCCTTTCACGTGGGCACACTAAATAAGATACTGTGAACACACATAAGGCTGCTACTTCGTACAAGCATCAGATTCTCCTTGCTGCTTTCTATGCGAAATTTCTTTTGCTGCTAGGTGAGTTTCATCTAAGCTGGTTTATTGCATTGTATCTGACTGTGGCTTTCTGGATTAAAATTTTCCCCCTTGTTGGAATTCTGCATTCATTACTGTTCTATTGCTGTAAAAAGACACCATGACCAAGGCAACCTATAAAACATAGCGTTTAACTGGGGCTTGCTTAAAATTTCAGAGGATGCGTTCATGACCATTATGGCAGGGAGCATGGCACCATGCAGGCAGGCATGGCGTCGAGTCAGTAGCTGAGAGCTTACATCATGAGCTGCAAGATCAAAACACACACACACACACACACACACACACACACACACACACACACATCCAGTGAGACTGGGCCTGGCACCAGCTTTTGAAACCTCAAAGCCCACACGTAGTGACATACCTTCTCCATCAAGTCCACACCTCTTAATCCTTCCTAAACAGTCCATCAACTGGGCAGCAAACATTCAAGTATATGAGCCTACAGGGGCCATTCTCACTCAAACCACCACCCTACCCAAGGACCTTATGAAACAACAACATAAAGAAGCATGTTGAAAATCGGACTGGGACCGAGTTGAAGGGAAGGCGGAGTGTTATTTGCACACACCCTTTCTAATCTGTGGGTGGTCAAAATACCAAGTTAGGTCAGAATGTGGGCCATGATGTGCTCTGAAGCTTGTGTCTTTGTTTTGTTGTCAGACCGTAGCACGGCCACTCCTCAGAGAAATTTCCCAGTAGTAAAAGAGACTAAATCAGTATATGATGGACTCTTGTAGTATGACAAGCTCTATGCTGATTGTTTGTTGGAGTGGGGGAAATCAAAGGTATGTGACATACCGCCAGCACTTTTCTCTTGCTGTGTTCAGAAGACAGCACTTTACGCAGAATGGTAAATGTCCTAAGCGTTTTTGGGTTTTTTTTTTTTTTTTTTTTTTTTTGTCATTTAGATTAAAAAATAGGTTCAACAAGTAACTATTTCAGTAGACGTTAGTATCGCCATGTTGGTGAATGCAGTAATTTTCTTAGCAGATACTCAATGAAGCTTTTTATCAAGCTCTAGGGGCAGGGTAATTGAAAACTGCTATGTTTAGGTTATGATACATACTAAGTACTATTTATCACCTAAACACAATTCATTTGCTTCTCTGAATTCTATAGCTCTATGTTCCCTTATTTTAGGTTCCCTTATTTATCGTTTAATATATTCTATGAAAGTTCCTGTTCAGTATAGGGACAAGAAAGTACATGTGGAATAGTCTTCTAAATCAGAAAAGTTAAAAATACTGTATCCTTATCACATATCCTGAGGCAACTCATTTAATTTGCTTTTATGCCTTTCTGACTTCCGTTTTATTAAATTTGCAGTCTGTCAACATCTTGGGGAATTTTCTTAATTTTTCTAGATCGACTCCTGATAGCATGCTTTGCATTAAGGACTAGAATTTAGCTGTGGTTGAAATATTTTGTAGGTTGTCATTAATTCACCAGTGTCATTTCAGAAACCCTCTCAAAGCCTGGCTCAGTGCTCATTGTTTGCCAGTTTCTCGACTGGGGCAAGGTAAGTGCTAGGAAGGAAGCTGAAGAGTCATGGGGAATTGTCCATCTCACTGAGGACTATGTGGGACCAATAACAAAAGCACTGCAGCCTTACTATTACAGTTTGGCATTCTTCTTCTTAAATCAGGTCATAGGGCATTTTCCATATCCTGATAATCATGTTAGGAAAAAGAAGAATCTTCTTGCCTGTCAGCTACATCTTAATGGAAAACTGCATTTTGCACACTGCCCTGGGTCCGCTCTGGTCACAAATGGCATTGGGCAGAGGGGATGAGAGGGCCAGCAAAAGTGCATGCACCATCATATAAACCTGATGGGAATATAGGGAGATGTCTTCAAAGTACACGTAGTGCTCCAGATAGCCACTTTCGGGAAGAATTTTGTGTCTTTGAAGGGTGGTTCCCTGGGCACCTCTGTTGACTCAGTATGTCCTCTGTTGAATCTTTTGGAAATTTCCCCTTACTGATCTTCTGTTAACCAACTCATAGGGAGGTACTGTTTGCTCTGGTGTGGAGTAGCTTAGCCATTTCTATTTGGACTTGAGTAGTAGCTGATGCTGAGTCAGAGGAGACAACCATTGAGATGATGAGGGCTACCATTAATCACTTCATCTTCTAACGTCTGACTGTTAGCAGTGTACAGAAAGCATGAGAGTGAGATGATCATCTCTCCTGTGTCTCTGACCTCCTGAGTGTTTGTCCTTTCCACGAAGGACTGAACAGTGAGCCTGAGATTACTAACATGCTAACATTCTATACTATGGTTTTTTGTTTTTTGTTTTTTTTTAGAATAAAGTTTTATTGGTGGCTCAGAAACAGAATATAGTCTCAGAGCTGGCAAATGCCATATCATGGAAGTTAAGTCTTTAAATAATTGCCAGTATATATGTTGAAGGAAGAAATATGCATCTGAATATATATTCAACAGTTTCCCTAAAACACTCTGAGATTTTTAAAAAATCAGTATGTATTTAAACTATGTTGGGGCCAAAATGATGTAAATACGCAAGTCATTTTCAATCTCTTTTATAAAAAGAAGTTCTATTTCAAGCCTGTCTTTCTTATGTAGTGACAAGTTTGTCTCTTTTGAAGAGTTAAGCCAAAACGTCTTCTTTTCTCTTCTGTCTGAGTGCCTCTTTTCAAAACTTTGGTATCTCTTTAGCTCATAAAACAGTTAAAAGTTCACATACCTGTAAACCAGTGGCTTCCAAGTCTGGTTGCCCAGACTGGCAACCAGAACACTGGCAACTTTAAAAAGCCTCTCAGGCTGTTTTGATGGCAGCCAGAGAACAGAGCTAAAGGAGAGTAGGAGGCAAATTACCGCGTAGGTTTTCTATATGCGACTTGTTTTATGGTGAGCTATCCCTTTTGGTTGCTTTGTTATTGTTGGGGTGTGAGTGGGAGTCACAAAGATGGATCACAGAGTAGTATTTGGTCATTTGTATTCAGACTTGTGTCGCCCCTGATGCTAGCTGAGGCCGATGAGGCAGCTGTTGAGCAAGTACGTTCATTATTTAAAAAAAAAACATGATTTCATAGTTTTGACTTCTTTTCGGATGACTCAGTGCCTCTCAACCTTTGGTGTAAGGAACAAATGGGAGATAGGACGTGCTAACATGGTGGTGTTGGCCCCTATGCGCAGATTCTCACCCATTTACGTGGAAGTGGAGAGCTGAACTGGCAACTGATGTTGAGATATAGTTGGGTGATCTTCCAGCATTCTTTTAATAAACATGGTATTCCATTTATCTTAGTATAGTAAACTGGAAATTCTTGATTTAACAGATTTAAGGAACATGGCAGAGTTGGAATGTGCTATTCAACTAACCATGCAGTATCAACTGGGGTCATTTGGTAGTAGCCTATCTGTAGCAACCAAGATTAATTAATTCAAATGCTTGGCCCTTTGATAGTGAAAGCTGGAAGGTGAGCCTAGCTAAGGACCTATGTTGGGATATAATTGACAAAGCTCCTTCCTATGGTATTTACTATGTCATTTCCTCTGTTACTCGGGGTTCCTAGGGGCTCCAGGAGAATTAGGCATCAGCTGTAAGGCTTCTGATGACCTAGTAAAGTCAGAAAACTTTGAACATTGCTGCTGCGAAGCTTGCTGGTAAAGGAAGTCTGAAAGACAGCCTTGATGCAAGCAGAGGAGGAGTTGGTTGTGAGAAAAATAGAAAATAACTTGCAGCTGATTTTAAACTCCCACTCACTAAAGGCAGAAGGCATGCTGCTTTAACCACATCACAGATTTCTGAATGATTGATTCATAGCTTAACTATTCTGGCATAGAAGCTCACTGTCTTTTACTTGATTACTTTCAGTATTCTCTAAAATTGTGTCTACCTCAGTACCAATCTCCTTTTCTTTGATCCATCTTTTTGAAGTGCGGTGGTGATTGGGCAACTCTTCCCTGAAACTACAGATGGCATGGACCCCATCCCCTATTAGAGAAGACTTTTAGTGTCACAAAGTTCTGTGTGGACAGACACAGCACAGTGATTTTTCACCTGTGGTGGTATGAATGAGAATGGCCTTCATAGGCTCATATATTTGGATGTTTGGTTCTCAGTTGATGAGCTATTTAGGAAACATTAGGAAATGTGGCTTAGTCAGAGGAGGTGTGTTAATGAGGGTGGACTTTGAGTTTTCATGTCAGACCCATTCTCATGTTTTTCTGCTTCTGTCTTGTACATCAGGATGTAAGCTCTCGGCAACTGCTCCAACATCATTTCTTCCTGCCTGCTAGCCTGCTGTCATGCTCCCAGCCATAATGATCATGGACTAACCCTTCACACTCCAAGAAATCCTTCAATCAAACCATTTCTCTAATGAGTTGTCTTGGTCATGGTGTCTCCTCACAACATTAGAACAATAACCAAGACACCCTCGCAGGCTCCAGTGAGAGACAGCTTGAGTTCAGGACTTGGTACTTTTACTTTCTTGTGCCGAAGCCTTGGGCAGTACACTCTCTCTATATCTCTATACCTTTTGCTATGTGTGAATGGGAATTATCTACTTCACTGGGTGGTTATGAGAATTAGATTTATAATATGCAAATAAGTCTCCTAGAATAAGCTTCAACATTGGTGGTAGTAATTGTTGCTCTTGTTAAGGCTTCGTGGTGTGCTGTAGCACTCACAGCCCGTCATGCCTGTTGTACCTCAACATTCCAGCCTCATTTCCCACTACTGTTCTTGTATTCATGCCACAGCCCCACTCCGCTGTCTCCCATATCGTTTGCATGTTTATTGTCATCTCCTTTGCTTACACTGGTGCCTCTCTGTGGAAGTAGACTTTTCTCTCGCTTTAGAAAGCGCTGTTATCACAAAATATGTAAGAGGAGTCTGAATTTCGGGGAAATTGTAATGTCTTTCTATAATTCACCACACAAGGCCTCAAAATCAAAAATGTATATATTTTTTCAGGGCAATACTTTCTATCTGCCTATAAGTTTCCCACACATATAGCACAGCACAGTGCTTACATATTGATGCTTAAAATTAGTCACAACACAGGGCAGGAAAGGCTAGGCTATATTGTATAAGCCAGAAATCTGCAAACCTCAGTGGCTCCTGAAGCAATTCCTTTTTCAGCTATGAATCCATGCATGGTGAGTTAGTAAAAGAAGCTGCTCATTTGATCACTGGGGCCCATGGGTGGTGAGAGCTCCATCTAAAATCCTGCTCTCATATTACAGATGTAAAGGAAAGTAATGGGAACACATGCATGAAGTCTTAGCCACCATGCAGACGGAGGCCCATGTTACTCTTTCTCACACACTACTGGCCAGATAGTTTGTATGGATGAAAAATATGGTCCCACCAAGTGATTAACCACACAGAATCAAGTATTTATGAGCAACTTCCAGTGGCTACTGCGAATGACTCTCTGGTCTCATTAACCATTCCCACAAGACACATTTTGGTCAGTATGTCCACACTGCTGTAAAGGCTGCACCTGTGGGCACCTCATTAAATTGTGACGTTCAATTCAGCGGAGACTATAGCTACTCTTTTTATGGCCCATTTGGAGGCATGGCTGTTCAACTAGAGGAAGGCAAGTCATGATCATACAATGAGCAATGATATCTGTGTGTGTATGTAGTTTTGTTCTTAGACGTAGCAGTGCTCTCAAATTTCTCATCTTTTCATGTTTGTAATAATATAAAAAGACATTGTTTGTGTGTCAGTAAGATCCCATTTGTGTTATGCGGTAAAGCAAATGCTGGGGAGTAAGACATAGGATGTATTACTGCACCAGAGCTAACATTGAGTGACTGAAAAATCGAGGCCTGCATGAGGTCACTATGCTTCTGATTTGACCAAACTAAGCACATTGAATAATTTAAAGTGATAGTGATTTTAGCCAATTTGCAAGCTATCCAATACTCATATGATAATCTTCACTGTGTCAAAGTTTAAAACAGTAAACCAAGGGAAATGATAGGACACACGTCCTATATATCAAAGATTCAGCTTACTTAGCATAAATTTGTGTGTGCATGTTGTGGGAAGGGGCACTTACATGCCGTGGCACACATGTGGAGGTCAGAAGACAACCCTACAAAGTCAGTCCTCTCTTTCCGCTTTCACGTGGGTTTTGTATATCTACCTTTTAAGCAAGTCCTTTACCCACAGGGCCCTCTCCCAGGCCAACATGATATATTTAACTAGATCTTGCAGACAGTGGAAAGCAATGCATATTCTATCTACTTGTCACTTTCCTATAATGCAAACAAAAGATTTGGAGGTTAGGAAATGTCAGCAAGTTGTAAATAAAACCAACAATACAGTCGGAACAAAGATTTTGGAAGTCAGGCGGTCAATGAAGGATAGTGGATGGTCCTAACTCTCTAGGGAGCTGTGGTTAGGATGCAACCTGCATTCCTAACAGAACCTTTTAAAAAGGATTTGAGATGGTTTTTTTCTGAAACATGCATAGGACTCTATTCCATGGGTAGTTTAGGGTAGTGGCTACAGATGACTGGAAATGCCAGCCAATGAATGTGAACTATAATCCTGTTACAGCAAACGGAGAAGGACTTGTACTCTTTTGGCAAGGTTGACATTTTGAAAGCATCTGTCTAAAGCACTGCATTTGTGTACCCTATATAGTGTTTAATTTGTTTGTGGGATCATTTGCTTGGTAAAAAGGTTTCCACGGCTCTCCACTGTCTGCGGCATGTTTGTATCTTCAAAACTTTCACACTGGCTTTTTTCCCAGGAAAAGGAAATCTGCTTCTTCCCAGTCTTCTCTCCTTCCTGTGTGTGGGTGGCTGTGCATCTCCACTGGAAGGGGGCAGCATCGAAAGGCAAGTGGAATGAGTTTGAATTGAGTGAGTTTTCTCAGTGAGCGCTATGGCCTGCAAGGAGACCTGTCAGGGTGCTGCATGCCACAGAGCTTGAACTGGTTGTTGGTAACACAAACCAATTCATTGGCCTAGAAGACCTTTTGGGAATGTTGGTCACGTTCATTGGTAAGAATATGAATTACCCAGGAAATACTGTTTTTCCTTGGTCTCTGGGGAATTTATTCTAGAACTCTCAGGGATACTCAAATCTGTGTACGTTTAAATCTTTTGTGAACACTGGGGTAGTGTGTGCACAGGACCCATGTCCTGTGGTATACTGAAAGTCATCTTGATTACTTATTGTTCTGAATACCGTGTGTTTGCAGATCATTGTATCATTTAGGAAGCCATCACAGGATAAAGATCCATCCGTATACAGTACAACACACATTTATAGTTCTTTTGAGTGTTTCTGATCTGTTTTTGGCTGAACCCGTGGATGCTTTCTCCTCCTATATCTACAAACAGCGCCAGCTTGTTTGTGTGGTGTTGGAAATGCTGGGGAAAATGAAAGGACCTCAAAATATTTTCTGACAATTTAGTACACATTTAAAACATATTTAGATCACATTCTCCCACTTTACCTTCTCTATCTCTTCCCACTTTTGCTAACCACCTTCTTCCAAACTAGTCCTCTCCTGTCTTTGCGTGTGTGTGTTGAGGGGGTTATATAGATATTCTATTTGGGGCTAAGCACCAAACGGTCATTTGTTTTCAGGGCTCTGACCAGTTATGAAGCTCAGTGCTGTGGGTAAAAAGGCAAGTCTGAAAACCCGATTCAAAACTGAATATATAGACTATATATACCTTCTATTAGCCCAGTTTGTCTTTCCAAATCATTAGTGATTACAATTTTATTGTAATACACACCTTTATATATATATATATATAATATATATATATATATATAAAACATATGCCTAAATAGATATACTTATGTATGTATATAAGTATACACACATGTATACTATATGCTGAACTGTTTCCTTAAATGCTTTACATGGGAGTGTGGCATCTTGAAAGGATTAAACAGTCACATATTGAAGGATTTTCCAAAACTGAGCATTTTTGCTTGACAAAACAGTTCTCAGCAGTGATTGGTCAAGCAGTTTGTTGGCATAATTCTGTTTCTTGTTCTTGCAGGAACTCCTCATATCCTCGTCTGCTTCACTGCAAAATTCTCTCCAGGCACTAGGGGAGGCAGCACCTCTCTATCTCTGTGGACTCTTGGAATAAAGTGGGCTGCTGGTCACAGCCTTTACTGCTGCCTACCACCCGTCATCTGTGTGGCAGCATTTCTGTCTTGTAAAATTCAGTTCATAAATGCTTGAAAAAGTTTAAGCACTTAAAGACCTCAAAGATATTTCACAAATTATACTTTACATGATTTTTTTTTAAATCACATTTTCTGCTACCTCAGACTGCCTCTTCAATGCTGTTTCTCCAGCAGCAGTCAGTGGAATAACACTCTGTCCGCAGAATAATTCTGTTATAGGGCAGGGAAGCCAGCAGCAAGAGCTCTCTTGATCATACTTTGATGTTTTGTAAAAACAAAAGGAAATTCTTATTTTGGTACCAGTCTTGCTAAGGCAATGGTTAGCTCAGCAGGAACCCAAATGCAAGAGATTAAAGGGAGGGAATGGGGTTTTACTCTCTGGGGTCATGTGAGCAGTAGCTAGTGTCATTCCCGTGCAGCTCACCGATGATTTCTGAACATCCTATTAAGATTTGCTACATAGTTTGAGCTGACACTTTGAAACCTGTTTGAGAAAGTGGGAACCCTGTATAGAGCAGCAGTCTAGGACAGTCACCTTTTTCACTTTAGTTAAAATGTTACTTTGGAAGGCCAAGGTCATTTGGAGACTGTCTTATGCCATGCAAATAAAAAAAGAAGTGTTTTAAAATTGTGTTTGTAGCTGGGCTTCTACTATTTTGTGGGTTTTTCTTTTTCTCGCTCTTTATCCCTGCTCCCTCCACCTGAGTTTTACCCCCTGTTACTCTTCTGTTATAGGAGAGAAAGAAGAATAGAGGGGAGATAAAGAGAGAGATCTCTGAATCTAATTTCTATCTTCTCTGAGCACTATTAACAAACCTCAACCAACACCCCTGAATGACCGACAACCACCTGGTGGGTCTCTAGCACTTATGTACACCCTGACAAATTCACAGAATTCCAAACATGACACAGTTGCAGAAACTATCTGAGGCTGCCAAAGCCATGCCTATGCCGGAGGCAAATCATAGCAGCCCCAATTCCCCACACCTGGGATTAAAGCGAACACGTATTTCTTATAATATTTCTGTTTTTTTTTTAATAAACCAAAATTCTCACTATGTGTTGCTCTCTCTTTGATTTCACTTATGTTTCCACCCTCTAGATAGCTCGACTTGGATTATTTGACTATATTTATTAAAAAAATGAAAATATTGGACCTGCTCCATATTTTTTTGTTAATATATATTTCTCTTTTTGAGGCAGGGTTTCTCTTATAGCCTTGGCTGTCGTGGTACTCACTCTGTAGACCAGGCTGGCCTCAAACTCATAGAGATCCACCTGTCTCTGCCTCCCTGAGTGCTGGGATTAAAGGCGTGCACCACCACTGCTCCACTTGTTAATATATAATTAATGATGAAGAACAATATCTATGATTATTACAGAACAGCATCTATAATTAGTTAAAATATGCTGAAAGCATAGATAATAAGTATTTTCTTCCTTGGCAGTTATCTGTGCCATTTGCGATTATTCTTGAAATATGAGGTCTTGCACGTTTTCTTTACTTTCAGGACTATGCACAGAGAAACTGCCCCAGTTAGAAGTGGGAGGCTACCCGTTGGTGAGATGTTGTGTTGTTCATTTGTAGGGAAATGCATACTATCTGTGGCAGATGTTGCTTTAAACATGGGACTCTGAGTCCTGTCGTCAGCTCCAAGGACATGCTGTATGGTCCAACACCATGGTCTGTAGACTTGTGACTCTGGTGGACTAACACAATAGGTGCTGCTTTTTCCCTTCTCTCAGGATGAATTTAAATGAAGAGTGGACAGAAAATTTATTTACAGAATTAAAATGCATTCCTTAGATCTCATCTTTTTATAGATTGGTTTCTTCGTCAATAAATGTACATGATCTCTTTGCAACTAAATAGTTTTTTTTAACTAAATGCCTTGCTTTTATGAAGCTGAATATGCATTCCTATGAATATTCATTTTGTTATTTGATATCATTTTATTTTTCTTACTTTGAAACAACTGGACATAATATGTAGTATTTGTCTTATGCCTTTAACAAGTTTGAGCTAGCTCATGCTTCCTCTTCCTCCTTACAGAGGAAGACACTTCCTCCAGTGTCCTCCAGTGTTGACTCTCATTTACAAGCAACCTTCTCGATTGTGTCCTACGTTGTTTAATGCCAAAATCAGGCATTTTAACCTGATATATTGTAGACAAGAATTTAGTTCCTTTTTATTCTTTCCTCCCAGTTCACATTTCCAGCACCTCTCCTCAATTTCTCTACTTAAAGAATTAGCATTTTGAGAAGTCAGCATTTGACCTTTATGCTAGTTTGATGGTAAATACTGTTCAAAGCTGAGTCACAAAATAAACTTCAAGTTGTTTCCTGATTGTAATAGTAACTTTATTTTATTATTATTCCTATAATGCATTTCTATAATATCCCTATGCATGCCTTTCAGATATATCTGTTTTTTTAATAAAAGATTGCTTGAATATAGATTTTTGGCATTTATGTCCTAAGATGTCAGTTTTTTCACTCATAGGTGGAAGGCTTTCAGAATTTCAAAGCAATGTCTTACTGGGTTCAATTTCAGTGGTGTTGAGAAGATCCCTTTTGCCTTTGTATCCCCAGGCCTCCCCATTTTTTCTCCTGTGACCTGGTAGTTCATGATGTATGTGGATTCTTAGGTCTTTTTATAATGCTGTGCAGCTTCGATATTTATTGGAGCTTTGTGTGTGCAGACCTATCTTGTAGTTTGGAGAGATATCCTTTATCCACCAGCTCTGCTAAATATGCATGACTTTCAAGCTAAAATAATGGTTTTGTTAATCATTCCAGATTGTATTTTAGACCTATGGAGTTCTCTTCTATTTTTTCTTCATCTTTCCCCTTACTTATTTTTTATTCTTTGCTACTTTGTTCTAATATTCTGTGAGATATTTTAATGCTTATTCACTTGTATTTGTCCCATCACTTTTGAATTTCTAAGTTCTTCATTACTCTCAGGCATTTCTTTATTTTAAGTGTTGCTATCACTTACAGGTTGGGAAACTCTCTCATCTGTCTGAGGATATTTGTTAAAGTTTCTGTGATGCGTTTCTCTGTTATTGGCGCTGTTTTCCCACAGGGCTGTTTAGTTTCCATTTTATGTCAGTCTCTGACTTCCATGTTAAAGAATTTCTAGAAATGTCTGGTGTGCTGAATCCACAGTTGTTTCACTGGGTCATCATCTGGTCTGACTGCCTGGTAATGGTTCTGCCTTAGGGTCCTCCTACCTTTCTCTCATTTCTGTTGCAGTAAATATTTTCCTTTAGATGTAGGAAGGAAGTCTTACCCACATAGATGTATAACAGTCATTAGAAATGAGAAGACTCTTTTAATATGTTTTAAGGAAAAATCTGACATTTTTTGGTACTGTACCCTAACCGAGTAGAACACACAGTCCAATCTAATGACTTTTCATATTCTACTGTATTGAAACTCACAAGTCTTTCATTCTCTTGAAGTGGAGTTTTTACCTGTGTACGTTACTGAAACACTTTGCAGCACACATTGGCCGATTTGAAGATGCTGGTTGACTGAATCTGAAAGTGTTGACACATCTTAGGGACTATCGAAAGATCACATTTACTTTTGTCATTATCAATCTAATCAGAAAAACTCTTGAAGAATGAGAAAGTATCATGTTCATGACAGATGATATAGCTTTTCCAAAGCCCAACTTTTGCATGGAAATGAAAATTTTATCATTAACAATAAGCACTCTGTTATCATTATTGAAGTGGCAGGACCACCATGTACTTACTGTCTTAGAAATTATCTGTAAAATAACTAAGTCTGCATGATTATAGTTTTTCTGTCAGTCAATATTTGTAATAAAAGTAGTAACAAAAAAAAAAACAACAACAAACAACAGTCAAACAGTAGTATGCATCTTTTCCTTGAGGATACTGTCTTTTGTCCTCATAAGAAATATTTTAGTCAGTGTCCGCTCTCTTGATTAGTTTCTTTAGATGTTCAGGGTTTTAGTAGGTTTATCCTATGTTATATGTCTATATGAGTGAGTATATACTGTGTGTGTCTTTCTGATTCTGGGACAGCTCACTCAGGATGATCCTTTCCATGTCCCACCATTTACCTGCAAATTTCATGATTTCCTTATTTTTCATTGCAGAGTAATACTCCATTGTGTAGATGTACCACAATTTCTGCATCCATTCTTCAGTCGAGGGACATCTGGGCTGTTTCCAACTTTTAGCTATTACAAATAAAGCTGCTACAAACATGGTTGAGCAAATGTCTTTATTGTGTACTTGAGCCCCTTTTGGATATATGTCTAGGAGTGGTATGGCTGGATCTTGAGGAAGTGCTATTCCTAGTTGTCTGAGACAGCACCAGATTGATTTCCAGAGTGGCAAAGAGGATAGACATCAGAAGAAGAAGAAAACAGGAAACAACCTAGGAACCTGCCACAGAGGGCCTCTGAAAGCCTCTGCCCTACAGACTGTCAAAGCAGACACTGAGACTTAAGGCCAACTAATGGGCAAAGTGCATGGAATCTTAAGTAAGAAGTGGGAAATAGTAAGATCTGGAGAGGACAGGAACCCCACACCCCACAAGGAGAGCAACAGAACCAGAAAATTTGAACACAGGGGTCTCCCCAGGGACTCATATTCCAACCAAGGACTATTCATGGAGATAACCTAGAACCCCTGCACAGATGTAGTCCATGACAGCATAGTATCCAAGTGGGTTCCATAGTAATGGGAAGAGGGACTGCCTCTGACATAATCTGATAGGCCTGTTCTTTGATCACCTCCCCGTGAGGGGAGAGCAGCCCTACCAGGCCACAGAAGATGATAATGCAGCCATTCCTGATGGGATCTGATAGACTAAGATCAGAAGGAAGGAGAGGAGGACCTCCCCTATCAGTGGACTTGGGAGGGGCAAGCGAGACGAAGGGGGAGGGAGCGTAGGGCTGGGAGGGGAGGAGGGAGGGGTTTATGGGGGGATACAAAGTGAATAAATTGTAATTAATAAAAAATAAAAAAGATCAAAAAAGAAATATTTTAGATGTAAACCTCACTTTATCACACAGAGTATAAAAAAGATATGCAACCAAACATTGAAATTTAGTTTACAAAATTTAGCTAATCATTTTTACTGCTTTATCAAGATCTTTAAGTAAAGTTATAGTTATATAAAAAATACCCATTCTCCAAATTTAATTCTAATTGGATTATAGACATAAATGCAAATGCTACACTGTAAGACATCTCAGCAGAAAACTTAGATCATCTTCGGCCTGCCAGAGACTTTTGAAAATCTATCATCAGTGCTATGTACCATGAAGGAAATATTCCACAACCTAGCCTTCCTTTATTTTATCATACTTTTAAATAGAGTCTCATATAGCCCAGGGTACGGTCTAATTCTTATGTGGCTGAGGCTGGTCTTGAACTCCTGACTTTCTTGGTTCTACCTCCTAAATCCTGGGGTTACATGTACATACCACTTTGACTAACTCTCAGACTTTATTAAAGTTAAAAAGTTGCTTTGTGTTATAGCTCTCTGTGACTTTAAGGCCAGCCTGGTCTGCAAAGTGAGTTCCAGAACAGTCAAGGCTACACAGAGGCACCCTGTCCTGAAAAACATAACAACAAAACAAAACAAAAATTTCTACCTCTGAAAAATACTCTGAAGCTGGGCACAGTGGCACATGCATGTAATCTCAGTGCTTGGGGAGGCATAGTCGGGCAGATCTCTGTGAGTTTGAGGTGAGACTAGCCTGGTCTATAAAGCAATTCCAGGGCAGCCAAGGCTATACAGAGAACCCCTGTCTCAAAAACAAAACAAAACCAAACCAAACAAAACTAAAAAAGCAAACAAATAAACAAAAAACTGAAACCAACCCAAACTTTGAAAAGGATATGAATATAATATAAAGACTGGAAGAATTGTTTTCTATTAAAAATTTTAATAACATTTTCATTTATTTCTAGTGTATGGAGGGAGATGGGGGCACATTTTTGCTACGGCGTGCATGTAGAAATTGGAGGTAATTCACATAGCACAAAATTGGCTTTCTTCTTAATCCACCTGTCCCATGAATAAGGCTTGGCAACTATATACCTGGTGAATCACTCAATGGCCTGGAATAAACATTTTATTTTTTTAATTAATTAATTACTTTGTATCCCAGCTGTAGCCCCTTCCCTCATCCCCTCCCTATGTTCTCCTCCCATCCCCCTCCCATAGTCTACTGATAGGGGAGGTTCTCCTCCCCTTCTATCTGACCTTAGTCTATCAAGTCTCATCAGGACTGGCTGCATTGTCTTCTTCTGTGGTCTGGTAAGGCTGCTCCCTCCTCAGGGAGAGGTGATGAAAGAGCCATCCACTGAGTTTATGTCTGAGACAGACCCTGCTCCCCTTACTGGGAATAAATATTTTCAAAAGAAATATATAATAGAGATTTTAGCCAAATATATGTAAATATCTCTCAAAAGTCACAAATAAGATAATGAATATCTTGACTAAAAAGTGGTCCAATAAAGGAGAGATACTTTCTCAAAAAAATAATCTGGAGAGTGACTGAGAAAGGCGCCAGACATGCACCTCTAGCCTATGCGCCTGTATATACATTTGTACACACATGAGCACCTGTATACATATACCACACAGACAGAGCAAATGCGAGTTGTGCTCTCCTCCATGGCCAGATTGTGAAAGAAGTCTAAACACACATCAGTAAATGGAGTCAGATGATCGGAAAGGACGGCATCTTGTGCTTAGTTACACTCTTCGCTGTTCTGGAAAGGAGAAGGGTGGGGAGAATAAAAGAGTCAGGTTGCCCGAACCGGTGGAGTTGGGTACAAACAGAGCACCAGAACTCTGGATCATGGAAAATATTCCGTGTAACACTGTGACAGCAGATGCGTGTCATTATAGATTGGTTCAGACTCACAGAACATACAACCAAAAGTGAACTTTTTGGTGTTGGGGGATGATGTGGTGTCCATGTGGGCTGATCATTTGTCACTCATGTGCTACAAGGAGCTGTTGATAACTGGGGATTTACATGTGTGAGGAGAAGTATGAGGGCAATCTCAGTATTTCATTCTTAAATTGCTGTGAACTGAAAAAGTTCTTAATAATAAAAATGCTTCAAAAATTGATTGAGAAAAAAAACAACAAAAACCAAACAAACAAACAAAAAAAACCCAAAGCGGTTACAGTGTAATAATGGCCAGTTTACTTCTGTGCCTTCTTCTGCCTCCCTTTTTGGTAAGATGTCAGCCTGGGCCTCACTTTCTTTGAAACAAGCCTTTGCCCTTTCCTCTCTCTGTCTCCCTGTAGCGGAAGCACTGAATGTTGGGATGTGGCTCTTCCTCAGGGTTGTGAAAGGAGAAGGTCAGCATTTTAGCATCTCTGTGCATTCCAAATGAGTGCTGTTCAGTGGCTTCACTGCATGACCAGGGCTGAGCTCATGTCTCCATGTTCTTAATGTAAGCTGAGGGAATTAATTGGCAGGCATTTCATTATCAGAAGCTCTCTGTGGCAGATACAGACCTGTCCTCTTCTGCGTCACTCATTTCTTCTTTTGCAAAAGTACAAAATGTCTTGAGAATATCTGTCACTATTATCAAACCGTTGTATTTATAGTCTCCCTCCTCTCAGAGTGAGTGACATGACAAAGACATGAGAAAAGAGCACTTTACTTGATGACTCATTGCTAGAGAGGAATATGCTAAAACTCTCAAATGTAGGTGTATTGGTTTATTTCCACCTTAGGTACAAACTACCATCAGAGTATGACTTCTGGGCATTCATTTTTAAGGTTGTTTGAACCAAACTTATTGCCACATCAATCATGCCCTACAAAAGCAATATGCCTTCCCTTTAAAATTTATATACCTTTGAAGTCCTTAGGTTGATGATAAAAGCAATAAAAGTCAATCACACTTGATATACTTGCCACCTTATAGAAATGCTCTGAGTGTTCTTAGTATCGCAAAAGTACTGGTGGCTTACCTAACGAGTTAACAAAAGCTTTATATTGCAAATAATTTTCTTGTTAAGTAAAAGGTTTAACTTAAAAACACCTTATTCTAATATAATTTATATCAAAGGAAGCAAACATGTTTAATGTATATAGTTTGTGTTTGGATTTAAGTGCACACTGAAACCATCACGATAATTAATGACCTAAGTGTGTCCACCACTTCTAATTCCACCTCTTGCCTTCTAATTCTTTTTATAAGGGTACATATAAGGTATTTTTCTTCTGTAATGTGGAATTGTTTGCTATGTAGACACCATGCTGTAAATGGCTCTTAAGAACTTATTCATCTTGCACTGAAACTTTGTACCTGACCACCACCGGCTCCCTTATCCCCGGCAACAGTCGTTCTGTTATGTTTTATAACTATACTAAAAATAACTATTGCTTGCCAGTCATTGTAAAGTTCCCAGGGTATCCTGTTTCTGCAGCCCTGCCCTGTGGAGGTAATACACAGATTGATTGCTTGTGGGCATTCAATTACGTATGCCTTTAAAATTAGCGTGCAAAGATAATGTGCTTTGATTTTTTCATTAGATTAATTTGGTGCAGGGGTTTTATGTGATAATTACCTTAGTGTACGATTGTATTTATCAACTGATTGTTTTCAATAAGATTCATCAGGACTCTTAAAGGTGAATCTTTATTTTAGACCCTCAGTGTTTTTGTACTTGAGACATTTTTGACTATTCACAGAGAAAGTAGAACTTGGCTGAAATCCCTCAGCAACACCACTAACAGGATGTCCCATCATGGTTTAAATCAATAATTTATTCGCTGGGGTTTCGGTTTGCCTCTGTGTGTCCACCCGGGTACAAACTGAACACTGGAGATCAGTGAGCGATCAGCGATCTGATGATGCAACAGCACTTCTGAACTTCTTTAAAATGTGAGAGGTGCCCTTGCTGCACACTCCCTGTCCTGTGGTCTGGGACGCTGGGCAGGGAACACCATGACGTGACCGTGGGCTAAGGGCTCTAGGACTCGGCTTCCAACAGCTGAACTGCTGCTGAGGTTGATGGTTCATCTACCTACTATGGTGAAAAATTTGTCCAATTATGCCCACATGATTTCTCAGGGTTGATGTTCTTGTTATATCTTAGACATTAGCTCACACAGAGGGCAACACGGTTTTCAGTGGTCAGTGTTGTTTACAATGACTTTGTCGATGCTGGTTTGTTCCACAGTTTTTACCTAAATGAGTAGCCAGCATCGCACAAGCTCTCCTCTTGCTTGTCAATGTTAGTTCTCCCATTCCACATCCACCCTGTTAGTAAAATATGATAAGCCCTTCTGGAAGCCAGAGCATTTGAGAATTCTTTATGAATACACTGTCACAACTGAAGAAGGGAGGCCAGAAAAGAGCACCGAGTTTGCCTTTCATTTGGGCTTAATTTACTGTAGGCTGCTTCTAATGTCACTAGTCTTAGTAACCAACGATGCTCTCCCCTTGTCTTCTATGAGACTTTCTGAAAGAATATTTTCTTCAGTGGATCAATCTAATTTTTACCTGTTTTAATCTATAATATTAAATCTTTCTACAGTTTATAAACACATTATAAGCAGTTCATAATTCACTTTCCAGTTCTGTTTTGAACTGTGTTAAGCATGGTCAGTAGCCTCTGATAGAGCATTTCTGTGAGTCTCTGTTGATTCACCCTGGGGCTTTGTTTGAGTTGAAGGCAAAGGAGGACAGTTGTTTGGCATGGCAAGTACAGCAGTTGATCTTTCCCTGTTTTGATGCTAAGTAGCTGACCTCTTTCAGCTACCTAGGTTAGGCTTTCTCAAAGGTGATGGATTATAGATTGGTTTTTGAACTTCTGAACAACTAGATTGTAAGTTAGCGACTTCTTTTTAATGTACAGGAGTATCTATGATGGTTCTTTATATATGTATATATATTTGTTAATTCTTTCAGGATTTTACACACGCATACAATATATATATATATATTGATCACCCCAGTCCTCACCCTAACTCCTCCTATATCTGCCCATTAATACTATTTCAACTTTGTTCATGATGTTCTTCAGTTTTATTCTAGGATACACAGAGTCCAGTTTGTGCTCCTTATATACTCATGGATGTTGGGCTATCAACTGGAAAATGGCTGACCTACCACGGGCCCCACTCTTATAAAAAACTGACTCTCCTTCTTCCAGAATCCATAAATTGTCAATAGCTGCTCAGCTAGGAATGGAAACTTGTAAAGCTTTCCTTTTCTGGGCTGAAATGTTAACTGGCTTTGTTTTGGAGAGGAGTTGTGTAGGCAACCAACTCACAACTGCTGTGAGTTCATGAGTGTAGTATAACTGCCTTGTCTGGAAACACTGGTTTTCTCAGTCTTCCCCAACCTCTATCTTTTAAATTTTCCTTCCTCTTTCGTATGACGGTCTCTGAGCCCTGGGGCAAGAATTTCCCCATTTATGACTAAGATCTCCATCGTCATTTATTCTCTATACTTTAGCCAGTGGAGTTTCTTCATTAACAGCCATTTACTGCACAAAGCAATTAGAAATTAAGATTCAGAAAACATTTTAGAAATTAGAAATTAGAATTTAGGAAGCATTTTGATACTATGTATATTTAGCAAAATAATAAAAGGAGGATCATCCTGAGGCTGTTGAGCCTCCCAACTGTGAGTTCTTAGTCAGAGTTACTCCATGACACATGTGTTTCCTCTTGTGGATGGAGCCGTATATCTGAACAGGAATTGACTGCTCACCACTGTGACATTTGTGCCAGTATTGTATCCACAGGCATGTATCATCATCATGGTAGTTCATAAGGTTCATAGATAAATAAAACTGTTGATAACTTTTTTCCAACCCCATTTGGTGCTATGAAAGCTATGGCTATGTTCTTAGTAGTTTTTGCTTTTTGAAACTCATTGTTTTTAAGTAATAAAGTTTCAGAAGAAGGTTCACAGTAATCATAGAGATGTCTTATATATCAATCAATAGTTGATCTTGAATAATAGACTGCAATATCAAAACTATGATATTGGATCTATAGAAGGTGTGAGCACAGGTCTGAAATTTTATACTATATGCAGGCTGATATAGTACTGTTCTCAAAAAGATTATTCCAATACCATGAAACCTTTATGACTTTGACTTTGAAGTCATTATTTTGCCCTTCATCTCCATCATCTCTTTTCCGAGAAGCCAAAAATCCTTTCTCTATTTCTGTGATTTTTGTCTATTCAAGCATATTGTGTACATAGAATTATACAGCACATGACCTTTGGAGGTTGGCTACTTTGCATTCAGCCTAGTGCTGTAGAGACACATCTAAGTTGGAGTATGCAAATAATGTAATATTTTCTCTTTTTATTATTTTTATTTTGGTAAGTACCTGTAAGAGCTACTATTTTAACATACCATTAAATGTACAACATGGAAATGTTAACTGCATGCTCAGTGCTAACATATGACTATGACTTAGACATCGTGTTATAACTGAAACTTACATTCACTGAAGAGGAGCTCCCTCTGAGCTCTCCGAATCTCTTGCCACCATTTGAATCTCTGCTTTTATTTAACTGTTTTATGTGTTCCGTATAAGTGGATTGGTATCTGTCTTTCTATATTGGCTCATTTCATTTAGCATAGTGTTCACAAGGCTCAACCTTGTGATATATCTGATAAATTTTCCTTCCTTCTCTCTTAAGGCTGAAAAGTTGAATAACTCATCCATCCATCCATCCATCCATGCATCCATCCTTTTATTTATCAATCTATACACATACATATATGAATATTTATATCATGAATATACACATATCAATTACATTTTTCTATTCACCCCTTTAAAAAGTTTTTAGTTTTTATGTACATAGATGTTTTGCCTGCATGTATATAAGTAAAACATGTGTTTCTGTTACTGATGGAGGCCAGAAGAGAGTGTTGAATTCTATGAAACTGGAGTTACAGATGGTTATAAGTTGCCACATGGGTTCAGAGACTAAAACACAGGTCCTCTGTAAGAGCATTCAATGCTCTTAACCACCAATTCATCTCTCTAGCATGTCCAGCTATCTCTTAATAGATGTTTGGAGTGTGAAGGGATTCGGAGAATGGAAGAGATACTCCTGAGAAGGAGTTGTTTTATAATATATAAAGGACTCTTACAAATCAATATCAAAATAATAACCTGAATTAAATAGGCAAATGTCTTAAATGGTTTCCAAAGAAGACATACAAATGCCAAAAGTGCATGTTAAAGTTGGTTGTCACCAAACCATAAAGAGATATTTTCTTACACCTAGTAACAGGCTATTGTTACAAAAACAAAATAGTCAATGTTACAGAAATACTTGAATGTTGTTTTTGAGAATGTTCAATAGTATAGCCACCATGAAGATGTTATAGTAGCAAATATTAAAAATAATAGAAATATTATAAATTTCACTTCTAAGTGTGTAGCCAATGAAATTTAAATCAACATCTTGAAGCGACATTTGCAATCCTATATTCATTCTAGTATCATTTGGAATGGACAGGCTTCAGTAACAGTCAGGTCCCCCTCCCCCCATGGAATGATTACATGCTGTATAATTCATTTAATTGTTTACCCATTATGAAATACTTTGATTATGCCTTGTTTTTGCTTAGTACAACAGATAGTTATGAACAACCACAGTTTAACTCTCAAGAAAGGGCATGTGGCCACTGTTGGGAGGTGGGGGAGGAGTGTGGCCCGCTCTGGGCTGGGAGACTCTCCATAAAACAAACCCATCAGAATCAGAGTTGGGGACCTCCCCCAACCCTATCCTAAGTTACAGGACCCCATGCTCTTCAAATTAGTGTCCCACTTTAGCTGACAACAATATTAAAGCTGCAATTTAAATTCATGTCTTAAGTCAGTGCTTGGTTTTTATCACCCTAAGGTCTATGGACATTAAAGAAATGATCCTCTTTCTAGGTGTACCTACAAACACTTAGAAAACATGTGTTTGGAGCTGAGAAATTTCATCTTTTCCCTCATTCTTTCCCTGTGTTATTTCATCTAGAGATACTAGAGATAACCAGGAAGTATCATTGTAGCACGAACTTTTCCGCAACTGTTCAAAAGTTTTACACATAGAATCATTTTACACATAGAATTCCTTGATCCTCACAAAGGGTGAACTGGGTATATCAATTGCACTCATATTGTATAGTTTTTTAAATAGCTCATGCACTCTTCAGTGTGTGTTGAAAGATCAAAGAAGCTGGGTTCTGATGCCAGTGAAGGATGGCAGCTTTGACAGTAGCTGCATGACAGTCCTTGATGATCTATGTCAAGGAGTCATGCAGGCAAAGTCCTCATGTCTGTGGTTCCTTCCGGAATGTGCTGCACCCCAGGGGAGGGTCTTCCCTTCTCAATCAATCCCAGGAAATCTCTAACACAGTCTGATAGAGGTGCGTCTCTGACAACCAAGATTACCATTAGAGCTTTACGCTGATTTTAATATTCTAAACTAAGTGAGTTCTTGTTAGGTAAGATATTTCTGCACCTTGACCTCTCATCCTTGCCCTTGTTTTGTTAACATACAAAACAAATCTTCTTGGCAGGGGAATAGCTGAGAATTTTTAAATGAGAATTTAAAAACAAAACAAAACACAGGATACTTCTGGGGCCGTGAGCCCTCTGCTTCCTGAGATCCATGAACCCCGAGGCGGATGACAGAGTGGTACCCTGAAGCCCGGGCATCAGTTTCCCAGCACCGCGGCTCCAGCCAGCCACGGAGAACACTCCTCAGGAGATGGCTGCACAGCTTCATCTGCCGTTCCTGCGGAGGACATTCAGTCTCTGCTGACGAGCACCTGTTAGTTTGTATAAATCACATGTACTAGCAAGAAAAGCTTCATGAATGATCTCTTTCAGGATGGAAGGAGGGAGTGTTGTCCGCATTCTTAAGTTCCTTCATAAATCATCTGCAACCGGTGTAATAAATCACAGACTTGACGTATGTCCCTGCTGATTTCAGACATCTTCCTGCTTCAGCTTCGTTTGTTTTTGTTGTTGTTGTTTGTTTGTTTGTTTGTTTTTAAGGAATTGAGTCCTTCTAACTAAAGCATAACATCACGGTTAGATATTTTCATTAAATGCCTTGAAATGACATTTTAAATGAAAACTGACCTAACCTTTGTTTTTGAGCAGGTTATTATATAGGATTTGTTAAATTGTGAAACACATTTCATTTAGGTTTTTTTTTTTTTTTTTCTGTGTGATATAAGGAAATTTGCCTGTAACGTAAAGAACATTTGTTCTTGTGGAAGAATGTAGCTCTCCTAATGACTCACTAATAGCTGTTTTTATCTTACTATGTTTTTACTATTTCAGAGATTGTGTAAAGGCTTAAAATTATAAAAGATATCTTGAGATTGGTTTGGATATATATTTAGAATATGGAATTGTAGTTATCACACAGTAGGACACCTTAGTTTTGTGTCTATGAGGTAAATGGCAACTTTAATATTTCTGGCATGAACAATGGGTAATTGTTTTCTGGAAAAATATTATTTTTACTTTTGTTTTATAAAAATACTAATATTTTGCTGTCTAAGCTATCAGAAATATTAATCCTCTAAGTGGAAAATTTGGAAGTTTGATTAAATAGCTAGGTGTTTTTTTGCGACATTCTTTTATAACTGGAGAGGAACTCACCATCATGCTATGTTTGTTAAATGATTTATTTGATGAGTATTCCTCCCCAAATTAATAATAAGTATAATTGTTCTCGTTTTTTGGGGATTTGGCTCCAAGAGCTCCTTAAGGATGCTCAAGACCCTCCTGTGGAAAAGCGAAGCATTTGCATGCTGTCTACACACCACCTCTTATTCCTCTTGAGCCACCTTCAGATCATATATGCTACCGTGATACTAACACAGCACAATTGCTAAGCGTGCAGCTGTGTCATGCTGTTTGAAGACTAGTGACAAGGAGAACACTTTGGGTTGTTCGGTGCAGATGCTCCATTATTCTTTTCAGAATATCTGTCTCTGGTCCACACTTGGTAGGATTCTTGGGGTTGCAGAATCCATGGTCGTGGGGCACCAAATGTATATTTCTTTACCAAGTCGTATCCTTTTTTCTTTTTCATGATCCTGTTAGCTGATAAATGTGTGACTTTGCCTCTCATTTGGCTGGCATGGGAGTAAATTTCCATCTTACAACATTTGGTATTGCTATTATGCTATTTGAAATACCTGAAACCAAGGGATATGGATAGCCATAGACTTTCACTCGCGATAGGTAAGGTAAATATAATTTAAAATTTTCTTTTTTCTTATTATAGAAATACGTGTGGGTGAAAAACAAGCCTGTTAGAAATATGAAACTCCAGAAGAAAACTTAAAAATAGGGGAATAAATGGAACTGTTTCCTTCTTTGTAGTTTTGAATTATTATATCCCAATCTTCCAAAGTTTTGATTAGTCTGACCTTTTTGTGAAGTGCAATGTTGCAATGTGTCTGGGTTTTATTGCCTAGCTTCCCCCAAACTTATACTTCAAGAAGATCTGAAACTACTCGCCTGTAACATTTATTTTAAAAGTTTTCAAAAGCAGAGTTGAAGTTAAAAATCTTAGAAACACCTTTATTCTCAATACCTAGTTTTTCACCAATCTTTGTATTTTGTTGTGTTTTAAATTATTGCCAACTGCTTTTCATTAAGAACTTTAGCTTTGCATCATTTTTTTTTACATTTAATTAGCAATAGAATGCACACTTCTTGTTAACATTTGCTCAGATTTCACAAGTGTGTACTCCTCTGTACCCAGCTTTTAACAAGAGAAGAACAAATTGCTGTTGCTCCAGAGAGTCCACATCTCCCTTCACACATGAGTTTGCCCGTCCCTGGTGCTCACATGAAAGGTACTTAACAGGACACACTGTTTAATGCTTTGCTTCTTTCACTTAGCCTGATGTTTTTGTGCTCTTCCTCTGACATCACATGCATTTGTAGTATCTTTCCTGTTATTCACAGGTAGTATTTTCTCCTGTGAATTTGCTGTAGTTGATTCCTACATCTTTTATCTTCCTGCTGGAGAGGACTTGAGATTCCAGACTTTTAACCCCAGGTTGCTACTTTTTATGATTTAATTATATAGTTAATACATGTTAATAAAATTTAAAGCTTTCATTAGTAATTGGACTTCCCAGTCATTATTATGTAGTTATTTCCTAACATGCAATGTTGAAACCTTGACGATTACATGTAAGTTTACAATTCATACTATTAAAGCTATGTCTAGGTTGGTGTTTTGAGTGAAATTCTTTGATCTTTAATTAGTAACTGTCCTTCTAAAGACAGGGAAGTTTCTACCTGGCCTCACTCTTCTTTGCCCCTTTCCATCTGAGGAAGATCATCTTTGAAAATTCCACTGTGAAATGTGTAGATGGTCTTGTAATTCGGCTCCTAAATTCTGCTCATTTGCTTTTGTTTTAGGTAAATAACATAAATTATTTTTATATTATGAAATAATTCTGTTGAGACAATTCATGATGATGCGGTTTGGGGCTCCAAGACTGGTAAATATTTTAGGTAAAATTTCTCACATACCATAAGGATAATTTATAATCTATGAAGGCCTAAATTTACAGGGATAAAACAATTTTTGGAAATCTTAATGATTTCAAAATTTTCCATCTGATACTTCCTACAACTGCAAAGTCATTTTTATCAGCCACTTCACACAGATGAGGGCAGATACATGCATAACTGTTGTTCAAAACTTCAAGCATAGTATGGGGGCATATAACTAGATGACTAGAACTTTCAGGGCTGAGCCAGGAGTATCAGGAGTTCAAGGCCAGCCTGGCTATATGAGCTCTAATGAGACCTTGTCTTTAAAACAGGAAATAGTGAGGTCCATGTGACAGTCGAGGTTAGGGAAAATTGAACTTATAGACTGTATTACATCATGGAAGTGTTGTGAAGAATGGAAGAACGTGTTTTCAGCCTGGTAAAGTCATCTCCTCTTTTTGGAACTGGACCACTGAACATAACACTGTTCTTTAAAAGTTTGATTATGCTATCTATGCAAGAAAAGGAATGACACACTCTGTCTTGACATCCCAACAAGGTCACACTTGCCTGGAGAAAAAAGAAATGCGTGATTTCAAAACGAGCTTGAGTAAGCTTGAAATCCTGTGGAAAATGACTAGTGGAGAGATTGTCTTCTTTTAAAAACTCCCCAGTGTCACAGAAAATGAATTTCTAAGAATTAGAAATTTGCCCTGATTCCTCCACGTTTGGAGTTTCTGCGTATCATACCTGACGTGGGCTTTGCTGTTTCCTCTCTGTGTGAGCTGTTGTGGTCTTTCTGCCCCATTGCTGTGTTCTTGCCTTCAGCTGGAAGCACTCTTATGTGTTCAGAGATGTTTCAAATTCCAAGAATTTGCATCACTGCCTTAGCCAAGTGTCACTGATTTCCTGTTCCAGGTCACTTCCCCCTGCATGATCTGTCAATAGCACAGATGATGTCTGCCTCCTGCCTGTTATTTCTGTACTGTCTCCATCTTATTATCCTCTTGCGGCTGATGTCTCCAGAAGCCTAGCACAGCTACAGGAGAGCGGAAACAGCTGTGTGCCCAGCATCCTCAGCAATCTCTTAACACCTGTGTGGGGCCACGTGGAGCCAGACATAGCTCTTAGCCTTTTGCATGAACTCTCTCATTAAATATTTCAGTGTCTCTATCATCTCAATGCTATTATTATGTCTAATAATGTGTTTCATTGCTTGAACTCGATTGAATTCAAATTATATTCCATTTTAGGTTCACCTAAATATTTTTTTTGTGAAAAAAATCTTGGAAAAGAACATAGTTATTAATCTAATATTTTTATTTTTTGGTAAGCCTAGCCCTTAATGGCTGCTACAGCTCTCCAGCCCTTATCTAATATTTTTAAATGAGATGATATAGTCCTTTCTCTATTCAGGAAGTATTTAACTAAGGCCCCAAACTGTTTTTGATATGTATACATACGAGGGTGTTACTGACAGATCTCAGGAGATGGGCTGGAAGCTTGGCCCAACCACCTCAGCCATTATTTAATTTCTCGTCATGTATCGTTGGGGTAATTATGAGTTACCTCCCAAGCTTCTTATGGAAGATAATATATATGAGAACACTTTATCAATTATTAATGGATCATAATAGAAATAATTTTCCTAGCTCATTAAAAAATAATGAGATCATCTGCGAGCCACTGGAGTTTGATTAGCTTCTTTCTTCAAGACTTGTTTACTCTTGCTAGGCACATTTTCCTTTTTTGTGAAGCTGCTAAGATGGTCTTTCTAATTATCATCTTCAGTGGATCTCCTCTACAGTTCAATGTATATGTTTATAAGTGTCTTGAGGTGGACACTCTCTGGCTTAAATATTTGTTTGGCTTAAAAATGAATTATATATGCTTATATTAATTTGATCATTAAAAACATAGGACAGATCAAAGTACAGGGAACATTTCAATATTTTACTTCTCTCATCCAGTTTCATGGAGTACTGGTGACTCTATTCTTCTTTTTTATGTTTAGTATGTTTCATGTATTATATGAAACTATGTATGAAAAACTAACATTACTCTTAGAAGGACGTAACTTCAGAGTGCTGGCTTCATAACATAGAGACAAATGGCAAGTGTATGTCAAGTTAGCTAGAGGATGCAACGTGGGCATTTCCAGGCTTCTTACCATCTTTATTTGGCATATAGGCTTTTCTGAGCTGTGACTTTGAAAGCCTGGTCTACTTTGGTGCAAATGTTAATCAACTTGAGCTGTAGCAGTAAAAGTCAGCTCTTCTTCCCACTCCTCTCCCCCCATGTATTCTGGCCTCCCCCTTCAGGATCCCCATTCCCATTACTTTCCTACCATCCTGGGCTCTTGGGGTTCTGAACTCACCCTTCACTCTGGTTTCATGACCATCGATTAACCTAGCTCAGTCTTACTGTGCTTGGGGTTCTAGACTCACCTGTGTCAAAAACAATATGGTAAAATCACATCTTAGAGTGTCAGAGCTGCAGTCTATCCTTCCCAGCAAGTTTTAGACAGTCTTTATCATCATCAGTGGTCCTTTTCTGTAAAACCATGGCGTTCAAATCATCTTCACAATATCTCCATTTATACATCCATAGTGTTCATTTGTCTCCTATGACAAACGATGTCCTTACAAGGAACTAAGATTATTATCTTCCCTGGGTGTTTCTTGTATGGATAGAAGTGTAGTCTAAATCCTACCACTCTTTCAACCCACTATTGCTCTTCTTCCTCTTTCTTCATCCTCATTGGTTCTATGTGGTTTTCCTAGAGTGCATTTGTTTCTTATTTATTTTAACTCTTATGCCTCTATATACTCAAGAGATTGTCAGGAAAATTATGTATGTCTGGTCATTGGATTTACAATTAACACGGAAAGAAAGTTTTTAATAATGTTGTCCGTTGCCACATTAAAATGTACTATTAGTTTAAAACGATACAGAAGTTATATGTGTTCCCAGTTATTGCACTGCTATCTTAATTATATGTCTCTTAAGATTTAATATACCCCCAAATTTAATGTAACTCTTGATTTAATATAGCCATCAGCTTGGAGAACATATATTATTTGACATATCTTGAATTCTAATATGTATACTATTGTGAATATGGAGACTGATTCTTGAACACAGATTTTAAAACTTAAAGTTGAAATCCTAGAAATTAAATAACGAGGCTAAAGTAATACTTTTAATATTTCTGGATAATTTTTTTAATTCCCAATTTCTGTATTTGGACACTAGGAATTCATACAGTAAGTACACTAATCACTGCTTTCTCTTTTGTATAATCTCCCCATATCTCTCTAAGTAGATCTGGTCATTTCTTTGTTGTGGCTTTATTTAATATTCTTCTAAAGCTATGGAGCAGTTAACATTTTTTCCTTTGGAAATCTCATTGGTTCTGGGAAAGAGAAACCATTGTGCTGCAGTGGGCCATAGAAAGGTACAGAGGAGGTGGGGCAGTGGAAAGCCCCGAGAGGAAGGATCAGGATGGAAGGGAACAAGATGGAGATTAATTTTGTAGGTTTTGCTGACACCAGCCTGGAGTGCCAACGTCCTATGTTAAAGAGTTAGCCTGTGACAAGAATTTTAAAAAGATGCAAGTAGGTTCTTGGTAACCAAGAAAAACTCGCATAAGCAATGAGAGGTTTCCCCCTAGGCTTATAAGAAAGGGTGTGAGTCTTGAACTTTGCTGTGGATGCTGTATCAGGGTTGGCTAGTTCGGCAGGTATGAAAATAAATATTTACACTTCTGTAGAAAAATCAGTGAAGAGCCTGCATTGCCTAGCAACTCCACAGGTTTACTGAAGTGGTCTGGACAATACATCTCCACCCTGTGGAAGAGTCCTTGCATGCTGCAGTTGGCTAAAGGAAGGCGCTCCTTCCTGTGCGGAGAAAAGGACTGAAGAGCTGTGATCCAGCACTGCCAAATGGTGCGGTGATTCTCACCCACTGTATGTTTGGACTGGGCTTAGCCGGATGTGATTTGGACATCTGGAGTGAACAGCAGGACTGCCTTTAGGTACTCAGGACCATAGTAAGCACACTTACAGAGCGTGAATGAAAACAGACGTCATGACTGTTACACCAGACCACTTCATTGTTGTATCGGTTACGCCACTGGCACGGATGCTGTTGTTTTGTTTTTTTTCTTCCTTCAGTTATAGTAATTATCCTGCATGTTTAGCATTTTCCATGGTTTCTCATATAGAACCCAGCCTATAAGCGGATGGAAAGGATAGCACATGGCTCATAACAATTTGTTTTTGCAGAATTTTAGACTCCTCTGAGGATCACCATATCATCCGTTAATTATCCACCACATTCTCCCTTCTTATATTTGCACATATAGGCTTCTCCATGGCCAGGCATCCATCCCTAACTTGACCATATATCTTTAATTCTTCTGAAGCTTTATGATTACTAAATTGTAAATCTCAGTAAATCACAACAGAGGGAAGGCAATTTTCCCTGGCAGATTGGTACCTGGACCACCGCACTGAAGAGTGGGCAAATCCTCGGAGAGACTGTTATAGGTCCCAGAGGTTTTTGTAGAGATTTGAAGACAGCATCTCAAGTGTTGATTTATAATTCAAGCCTGACTCAGATTTATAAGGGGAAGTGGCACATAAAGTATAAACAAATAGTCCAGGTGTCCTTGAACACAAAATTCTCATGAATGGAACTTCTAGGAAAAGTGTATTTCAGAAGTTATTTATTTAAGATTTATTTTATTTATTGTATGTGTCTGTTTGTATGTGTTATGTACAAATGTGTGTGTATATGCATAGGTGTGTATGCCTATGTGCACATGAAGGGCACAAGAGGATGTCAGATCCTTTGACCTGGTATTATAGACATTTATAGGTTACCTGACATGTTTTATGGGTGCTAGAATCTGGGCTCCTACCCTTCTGATTAGTCAGTAAGGGCACTTACCTGCACTTTTGCCCTAGGAAGTGTGATTTTAATGAAGAAGAAAATGACGAAAATGTACCTTTTCCCTCTCTAAGATGGGGACAATCAGGTGGCATCAACAGGTTCTCTCCTTTCTCTGCTGATGCTAAAGCAGGTGTCTGATGACAGAACATGGAAGGAGACAAAAGGAAGGCAAAGGGAGAAAGCCGCTAGAGAGATCATTGTCTCCATTCCATTTTTCAGGGCTGGCTGCTGTTGTTCTACACAGGGAATGCATCTTTTAGGGGTAGTTTCCCCCACCCCATTTTCTTTCAGGCTGTGGGAAGAAGCAGTGATACATTTCTGTGGTAAATGGACCTGGTATATTCACCTCACCTCTTTGGTTCTCATAAACCCAGAGTTTTTACAAAATAGGTCTTTTAAACAATTGCCTCTAATAATGAGTGGTAATATGCCATTTCTTCGTACTAGAACCCTATCATCTACTTTGAGATGATAAACCACACTAAGGAGAATGATTGAATTGTTGGCAGTTTGCAAACATGAAGTATCTGCAAATAATTAGAGACTGTGCCGGGTTTGAGAGTAAATCAAGAGCCAGGGATCCTACACTAAACAAACAAATGAAAACTATTGCTATCTGCGAAGACAATGCATTTAAAACAATAGGGTTGGAATTGATTAGGGGCCTTTTGTGGCCCTTAATTGAAGGTATGAGTAAGTATGCCATCAGAACTTTTCTATGAAACAGTCAAACTAGAGGGAAGTTTGCAAAATCTATTTTGGGTGAAATAAGTAGAAGATTTTAAGTGAGGCTGTAGGAGCATGAGGGAATAGTGATTTCAGCTGAAATATATACTTACATTGAAAAGCATTTGACATTTTTTAATCTTGTTTTTTTTTTTTTGAAAATTTATTTTGGACTTGGAAAGGGGCAGGGAGGAGATGAGGAAGGGAGAGTGGGATTGGGAGGGAATAAGGGAGTGGGCTATAGCTGGGATACACATTTAATAAACTGTAACTAATATTAAAAAATAAAAATTAAAGAAAGAAAATTTGTTTTACTCCAAAATTTGTCCTATGCTGCTAGTTGTCTGTGTTTCTTGTAGGTAAAAACTGGACCACTCTAGTAACAATGCTCGCGTGAGTCCTTTTTCAGATGAATAGTTAGCTCCCCTGAGTTCCGATTGCTCTTGTCATGCACAGAGTTGTGCTTGGACACACCTGAGTTGTAATTCATACTCTTGGTTCTAATAGAACTTCCGTGTGTAATTACCATTACTTTGCATCTATGGCGATACAATCTATTCTTTGGGAACTATTCCGGTATTTGGAATCCTGGAAGTATGTGCGCCTAGTACCAGTTGTCGCAGTGATTTTTTCCAGTGTCTGAATTCCTAAGAAATCAGCCTCTATTGTACTCCAAAACAAAACTGATGTCTAATAAAATCCCTTTTGAGATGGCAGCTCTTTGTAGAATCTGAGGAAGGAAAACATTATATCAATAAGAATATTCACAAAGATTCTGTTTAGAAATACTAAGAAGAAAGGGGAAATCATGAAACTATCTCAGGAAAATAACCCTAGAAGTTTTTAAGAATGTACTTTGCTTTGTGTCGTAGTAGAGCTATTTCTAGCCAAAGCTGGGAGAATGCATATGTATTCTCCCAACTGGGCTCAGTCTGTTTGCTCTTCAGACTGGTCCACATGGGTTCTTAGAAAGCTGAGAGAATTCTTTTCTGAGCTTCCTTTACTGAGGAATCTGTGATGCACTGATCTCTGTCTTAGAATTCACTTTGGCTGTTGGCACACACTAAAGACACAACAAGAGTAGCCTCTGTAAGTAGTGACACCAGAATTTCAGCAGTGGTCAACAGAGTGCGTGCATGGGCTTTTTCAGGTCATTGCCTCAGATGGAAATTGGCCAGACAGTTGTGTTTTCATTAGTTCTACATAGGCATTTAATGATGTGTACTTCTCACAGTGATTTAAGTGGACATCTTTACAGGGAAGGTTGCCAGCTCAGTACCAAGATTGCATGGCAGACTTTCAAGTTAGTTTCGTGATGCAAAGGGCGTTCATGATTTCATGCTTAGGACAGTGGTGGCATGGGGGCAGCCTTGTACCTCTGTCACAATTTATTCCTCCTTCTAAAGTCTTCTGTTACCGTGTCCTACGCTCAGTCCCTGAAGCGGGACACAGGTTTCTGTGAATGTGTGACTCCTTCCCTAACTGCGGATGACTCAGAGGCCGCATGCCAGTTGCCCACTTAGAGCAGAACCTGCAAACTCTCTTGGATGTGCTTCCCAGTGTGAGTCGAGGTTCAAATACCTTGATATATATAATTCAGGCTTGTTAACTTGTTCCTCCTGAGGCTAATGTAAAACGAATGCAAAAGCACGTCCGAGTTTTGTCCGAGAGAATGGAACCCAGGGCCACTGTGTAGGACTTCATGTCTGCAGACTGTTGACTTCTTGCTACCCTGAAAGTGTCTCCTCATCTCACACCTGCTGCGAGAACTCGACTGTTGGAACTATTTATTATTTGCTTGTTTATCCTGAGAAAGGCTGTTCTGTATTCTATGCATTTGGTTGCACACCCCATCTCCTAATGCCCTGGTACTTCTCAGCCCGGTGACCTTTGTTAATCTTCAAAATTAAGCAACACCATTTTTTTTTTTTTTGGAGCTGACATTGTGTCATCAGGTTGCTTATTTTTTCAGATATTTCTTATCATATGAGTGTAAAAGGACGTATTTATCTTCTTAAGCATTGAACATTTCTTGAGCGGGGTATTATCATTTTACTAATGAGAGCGCACCGCGTGTGTACACAACACAACTTTCAGTTACTGTTTTCTGTGTATATCTCAGTCTTGCTGGTGACCTCACTAGAATGCGTAATCTTAAAAATATATTTTGTGTGCTAAAATTCATTTTTATCAGTACATTTACTGCCATGCCAACCGAAGGTGAAAAGCGATTCCATTATTTTAATTTTCAATTTAGACAAGATTTTTAGTTGGCCCAGTGAGATGGCCCAGCTGGTATGTAGCCTGTCATATAAGCATAAAGGCTTGAATTTGATCTCCCAGAATCCCCAAAACAAGCACTTGTGGTAGGCACTTGTAATCCTAGTAGCTCTGGGGCAGCGGAGAATTGAATCATTGGTGCTTTCTGGATGTCAGTTTCACTGAAATGGAAACTTCAGGTGTCTCAAACTACACGAGGACATACACTCACACACAAAAGATGAATTGAGTATCAATATGCACTAGATTGTTAGGAAAATGAAGTATATGTGTGGAAGGTTAAAGTTCCATGAATGCACTGACTCTCACCAATGTTTACTGTACATGGTACACGGCTGACAGGAAGGGTTGAGTTTGCGTGTCTTTACTGTATAATCTGGTGATACCTTTTCACTTGGTTATGTTCATATAATGGGGTTTGAATCCAGGGCCTACCACACACCAGGCAAGTGCTCTACCAATAAGTCACATGTCCAGCCCCTCATAGTACTCTATGAATTTTTTTTTAAGAATAGAGAATGGACGAGGTTTTGGTTGTGCCCACTGGTGTCTTCCTCGGGAATAGCGAAAGCTGTTTACCAACCACAATTTCAAATCTTGGGTAGCTGGATCAAGATTTATACAGACGTGCTGGCCATGTACTTCTTAAGAGGGTTCTGGAGAAGTTTTATTTGATAATAAAACCCCGAGAATGTAAATGGAGAACAGTCACCCTGGGTCTGTTTGCAAACCACCCCAAACTGTTTCAGTCCGTGTGCGAAGCGAGGGAGTGTCTATGTTTGCATCACTGTGCTAAACAGATACTGAGGGGTAACCACAGGCTCGCTCTCATACAAACTGTGTGATACCTCAAGCATGATAGTTTATCAGAAAAACAACAGTAAACTGCGTTTAACAAGAGTTCCATGCAGAATCGAAAGGACCCTGAGATTCCATCTTACTCCCATCAGAATGGCTAAGATCAAAAACTCGAGCGACAGCACATGCTAGCAAGGATGTGGAGAAAGGGGAACCCTCCTCCGTTGCTGGTGGGAATGTAAACTTATACAACCACTTTGGAAATCAATCTGGTGCTTTCTCAGAAAACTGGGAACAGTGCTACCTCAAGATCCAGCTATTCAACTCCTGGGCATATACCCAAAAGATGCTCCACCATTGAATAAGGACATTTGCTCAGCTATGTTTGTAGCAGCTTTATTTGTAATAGCCAGAATCTAGAAGCAACCTAGATGTCCTTCAACTGAAGAATGGATAAAGAAACTGTAGTACATTTACACAATGGAATACTGCTCAGCTACTAAAAACAAGGAAATCATGAAATATGCAGTCAAATGGATGGAACTAGAAAAGATCATCCTGAGTGAGGTAACCCAGAACCAGAAAGACACTCATTATTTATACTCACTTATAAGTGGATATTAACCATATAATATAGGATAAACATATTAAATCCACAGACCTACAAAAACTAAATAACAAGGAGGAGCCAAGGGAGGATTTTTTATTCTCATTCAGAAGGGCAAATAAAATAAACACTGGAAGCAGTTGAAGAGAGGGTACAGGATGGGAGCCTACCACAGATGTCCTCTGAAAGTCTCCAACCAGCAGGGCATTGAAACAGAGGCTGAGACTCATAGCCAAACTTTGGGCAGAGTGCAGAGAGTCTTATGGAAGAGTGGCGAGATAGAAGGATCCAGAGGGGACAGGAGCTCCACAAGAAAACCAACAAAGCCAACAAATCTGGGCTCAATGTCACCTGCAGAGGCTGATGAACCAAACAAGGACAATGCATAAAGAGGCCTTAGAATCCCTGCTTAGATGTAGCCTATAAGAAGTTCAGTCTCCATGGGTTTCCTAGTAAGGGGAACAGGGACTGTTTCTGACATGGATTCTGTTGACTGCTCTTTGATCACTTCCCCCTGGCAGGGTGGCCTTGCCAGGCCACAGAGGAAGGATGCAGGTCGTCCTGATGAGAATTGATAGGCTAGGGTCAGATGGTAGGGGAACACGGTTCCCCATTTCTGTGACTAGGGGAGGAGAATGGGGTGAAGAAGGAGGGAGGGTTGGACTGGGAGGTGATGAGGGAGGGTGCTACAATTGGGAATAAATTATAAAAGTAAAATGACACTCCCCAAAAAAGTTCCATGCAGAATTTAGTTGACTTATTGATGGCTCATTTGATAATTGCAGTTATTCAGGAGAGGCATTCACAACCCTCTGTTTTCTTCCTCAAATGGTTTACTAATTATGTGAAGGACAAAACTGTTTTCAGCCTCCTGAGATTCAGGGGCACTAGCCTATATTTTACTTACTGTGAAGTGATAAGTAATTTTTCTGTACGTGAGAACTCCTCGTGTTTTAAAATATTTATGTTTTGAGATCATAATATATTCTCAAAATTCCTCCTCCTCTTTCCTCTCCCAAGCCTTTATATATACCTCTTTTGGCTCTCTTTCAAATTCATGGCCTTTTTTCATTAGTTTTGGTTATATACATATATGTATATATCTATAAATATATATTCCTAAATATCTAAATATGACTTGATCAGTCCCTATAATGTTACTTGTATGTGTGTTTTGAGGGCTAATCATTTGGTATTGGATTGGTGTGACCATACATGTATGAATATAAATAATCTCAGGATTCTTCAGTTCTGCTACTGAAGAGTCTGCTTCTTTTCCTTTATTCTAGATGAAGAGAGGGATCTGAATATTACTGTTCTCCCTTGTTTCTGCTCACTACCTGAAGAACTGTCAACATTTTGCTTTGGTTTTACATGTTCTTTGAGCTGTACTTGTACATAAATGCCAAATTATGTTCTGCAGCTTTATTAAACAACATATTTGAACCCAAGCCTTGAGGTACAGACCTATGGTCATAACTCTGGAGGCTGAGGCAGGAGGATGATAAGTTCAAGGCCTGTCTAAATAGCTTTGTGAGACTTTGAAAGTAAAAGTATAAACAGCAGAACACTACAGCTTATTAGGGGAATGCTTGCGAAGATGCCTGAGGCCTCTGGTACAATACTTGTTACTGAAGAAAAAAAGCTTAAAATAGACTCCAGTATGTTTAAGATTCATCCATGATACTGCGTGGAGTTTTAATTGTTATGGAAATGCCCTCATATCAATAAACCAGATTTTATATATTTCCTTGGTGCCTATTAGTAATGTTTTCAGGTTGGGGCTTTTAGGACAGGAATTCTTAAAGATAATGTTTTTCTACCAAGTATCCTAGTGTAAAATAGAGTTGTTCTTTTAAATACAGGTGAATAGACTGTAGGATCAGACTCGTTTTCAAGCACTGCTTCTTAAATTTGGGGGAAAGTGCTGAAGATAGTTGTGCTATCCCCAGATAAAAGCTCACATGCACGCACACAGGTCTCAGTTCAAAAACTTGTACAAAATAGATTGGACTTTTTAGTTGCTTTGGTCTGTGGGACACTGTGGTGTCTCCAGTGCTCTTCAAAATTCAGCATTTTTAATAATGCTGGTTAATTTGTGGTGAGTGTCTGATTCATTCTGTCCTTTATAGGAGGTGAGGTGACTGAAAGAGCAGTAGTTCTTGAGTGGATAGGATTAGTCTCTGCCTTTGAAGTGGGATCATAAATAAAGGCAAGCTACATGCAGAATATGTGCTTCTGCTGTGGCGTATATGCCTCAGCGAGGAAGCCTCAACCCTGTGCTGGTGCCTCTGACTGGGGCTCAGCTGGAGGAAAACAGTGTACATTGGCTAATTCTACCATGTCAGCTGACCAGAGGACAGCCTTTCTACAAACATGAAACATTTGTGCCATGACTGTTAGGATGTTATGGTGGTCTGTTGTATATTCATATGCTGAGTTTTATTTTATCTTATCATTATTTTACTGTAGAATGGAATAATGGAGCATTTACTTTAAAAGAAATCTCTGAAGTTGAGATTATAGGAGGTTCCTCTTGGGGAAACTGTTTTTATTATTATTATTATTATTATTATTATTATTATTATTATTATTATTATTTTAAGCGAGACATCAGTATTTGTCATCTGCTCCTTTTTGGAGTTTTTATTTCAAAGGATAACATCATTTGTATAGGAAGAAATCTTTAATTTTATGTTCATTTCTTGGCACAATGCCAGTTTATTGATGGAAGATAGTTTATCCCCTAAATAACTACTTTCTGAAATGGTATTTTCCCCATGTCTAGTGGACTGAGCAGCTCTCTTGGAAGCCTGTGATACAAGAGGCTCTTATACACTGCAGTGAGTTGGCAGCTTCATAACAACAACACCCTCTTCTCCCAGAAATCATTAGATTTGGGTGCTTTTGCTTACACACACATTGGCGCTTGCCAGAAAGTAGAAACGAGCCCCTTGTGACTTTAGAGGCTTCTCATCTGGTTGGCTGGAAATACTCCTCTCCTGCAGTGATCCCACCCTTAGTTCTGTAGGTACATTCTAGGTCCAGCTATTGCCAGTTTCTCCTTTTGGAGAACTCTGTTTTCAACAATGCTTTTTCAGAAGGCTATACGTTGCCCAGTGCTCTGGCCACTTTCCAGTGTCCCGGATGCTTGTTCGTGCTCCCTGGAGTCATGTAATAATACTGTCTGTATTTCTCCACGGTGGCTGCTCTCAGTCTCCTGCTGCCTCTTGCCCAGCTGTGCTTGTTGTTCAGTGTACGGCACCACCTCTGTAGCCTGCATTACGCACTGCATTTGTCTCTTACCGTGAAACTAGGCAGGAAAGTCATTTCTCTTTGCAGAAGTTGCAAGCACAGTGTTCTTATTTATAATTACAAAGTGTTCTGTAGTTATCCTTGTTTGCTTCCCATCCACAGGTGCTAAGCATCTGATGCTATCCCTACGTTATTATCTCTATATGAATATAGGAATGCGATGGTGAATTTGACACAGTCTTTGAACTGCTCACAGCACAGGTATGGCATGGTTGGACTAGCATTAGCTTTATGGACATGCACTGTGGGGATACTAAACTCAGATCATTGCATTCACCTGAATTGCATAATACAGTGTCACAAAACCCAGCATAAAGTAATGACTGTTTCTGCTGTCCCCCAGCCTGGAGTCAGCTGGACTACTCTGGCTTGACTTTGGTTATCACTTGTTAATTTCGTCTCTGCGGTTCTGGTCTAGATTCTTTCATTTGTGTTGGGGGACAGAAAGCTGTAGGACACTATTAGCTGCATTTCTATTGCTGTGATAAAGTGCCATGACCAAGGCAACTTACAAAAGAAGGGTAGTATTGGGTTTATGGCATCAGAGGGTTAGAGTTTATGATGGTAGAGTGAGGGCAGGGAAGTAGGAGGCTGGGGAAGCAGCTGAGAGCTCACGTCTGTAACCATAAGGAGGCCAACAGTGGGAATGGCATGGGTCTTTTGAAGCCTAAAGCCCTGTTCCCAGTGACACATCTTTTCCAGCATAGCCACACCTTCTAATCCTTCCCAAACAGTTTCACCAACTGGGTACAAAGCATTCAAACATGAGCCAATGGAGTCCCTTCTCATTTGCACCACCAGGGTTGTTTTAATGCTTAACCTCATTAGCCATCAGGGAGATGCAAATTAAAACGACCCTAAGATTTCACCTCACACCCATCAGAATGGCTAAGATCAAAAACTCAAGAGACAACACATGCTGGAGAGGTTGTGGAGAAGAGGGAACCCTCCTCCATTGATGGTGGGAATGTAAACTTGTACAACCACTCTGGAAATCAATCTGGCACTTTCTCAGAAAACTAGGAATAGCGCTTTCTCAAGACCCAGCTATACCACTTCTAGGCATATATCCAAAAGAGGCTCAAGTACACAAAAAGGACATTTGCCCAACCATGTTTGTAGCAGCCTTATTTGTAATAGCCAGAAGCTGGAAACAGCCCAGATGCCCCTCAGTGGAGGAATGGATGCACAAATTGTGGTATATCTACACAATGGACTATTACTCAGTAATAAAAAACAAGGAAATCATGAAATTTGCAGGCAAATGGTGGGATCTGGAAAAGATCATCCTGAGTGAACTATCCCAGAAGCAGAAAGATGCACACGGTATATACTCACTCATATAGACATATATTATAGGATAAACCTACTAAAATCTGTACACCTAAAGAAACTAATCAAGAGGGAGGACTCTTGCTAAAATGCTCAATTCCTATCCAGAAAGGCAAAGAGGCTAGACATCAGAAGAAGGAGAAAAGAGGGAACAAGTCAGGAGCCTTACACAGAGGACCTCTGAGAAGCTCTGCCCTGCAGACTATCAATGTAGATACTGAGACTTATGGGCAACCTTTGGGCAGAGTGCAGGGAATCTTAGGAAAGAAGTGGGAAACAGTAAGATCTGGAGAGGACAGGAACTCCACAAGGAGAGCAACAGAATCAAAAAATCTGAGCACAGGGGTCTTCCCTGAGACTGCTATTCCAACCAAGGACTATGTATGGAGGTAACCTAAGACCCCTGCACAGATGTAGCCCATGGCAGTTCAGTATCCAAGTGGGTTCCATTGTAATAGGAACAGGGACTGTCTCTGACATGAACTGATTGTCCTGCTCTTTAATTACCTCCCCCTGAGGGGGAAGCAGCATTACCAGGCCACAGAAGAAGACAAGGCAGCCACTCTTGATGAGACCTAATTGACTAGGTTCAGAGGAAGGAAAAGAAGTCCTCCCCTATCAGTGGACTTGAGGAGGGGCATGCATGCAGAGGGTGGAGGAAGGGAGGGATTGGGATGGGAGGAGGAAGAGAAGCACAGGGGGGATACAAAGTGAGTAAAGTGTAATTAATAAATAAAATAAATAAAAAAATAAAAGGGACTCAGGGGAAGGAATTGTTTCTGGTGATATCTTCCGTTCTAGCAGGCTGTCCTGGCTTTTTCTTAGGGTAAAGCAGTGTCTGATGGAACAACTAGAAGTCAAGGCCTTCCTTGTCTAGTCTCAAAAACTGGCCACAGACTAGAAAAACGTGTTGTTACAAGCAACAGTCACACTAGAGAGTAAATTAAAGTTGAATTAGGAGTTTGACATGTAAGTAACCAAACCTTGTTTAAATAAAGTTAGTAGTAATAAGTAATGGATATAGAGATGGTTCGGATGATGAGAGAAATATGGTATGAGCAACTCCAGTTCCAGGTTGTTTCCAGGGCTGTACCCTCAGTTCTGTTTAGTCTTAATGCTTTAGACATCAGGTTATGGCTGGTTAAGAGAGACCTAGCCAGCTGTTAGATCACATTATCATCTGAAATGGAGCTGTAGTCCCAGGCCTCCTTTTTCCCTGGCACTCCTCTATCTGCACTCTCCATTTCGACTGTATGATTTTGAAAGGCAGGCGTGCCTCAGGAACTATTTCCCAGTGTGATCTGTGTTCTATAATGTAAATATTGTGTCTTAGCGTTCCTTACTGTGGATTCATCAGAGAGACCTGTATAAATATTGAGGGCAAAACCTAACCCTCATGGGCTGCCTTCTCCTCTTGTTGAAGATTTTATGAGCTTTAAATAATTTAGAATGTAGCAGCCCCCTGGGTGTCTCATTTGGACATTGGTACTTTTGTGTTATAGGCACAGTTATGAAGTCCTGAGGTCACAGCATGCTGTCATTAGTTATTTTAGAAATGTGTCTTCTTGGGGACCAGGATCAAATGATTATAACAGACTTGGAATGAGTTTTAGGTCATACTGTTTGACCCACAAATTTTATTCACTACTCCATCTCCTGTTTTTCTCTCTAGAAATAGAGCACAGTCTGGAGCAGAACACAGATAATGACGTGTGTTATGTTCCTTGTCATTACATACTTGTTTACATTTAGTCACATATTAAGGTTTGAGATTCATAACTTTCTTGCTGCTAGAGGAAAAAAATGACAAGATGTGTGTTTAGTTGTTTTTATTTTATTTTATTTATTTATTTATTTATTATTTTTTTTTTTTAGCATGGCTTTTATGGACCATGCATATTCAGGCAATCATATAAAGACTTAATTAGCCTATATCTGTTCTATGAATATTTGCATGAAGACTGTACTTTTAATGGGTAGCAGGAACTACTTCTCCCGTTTCATTTATTCCACGCTGCGAATCGCAGTTAAAGTCTTATCTCTAGCTAAGCACATGTTCTCCTGTGGAGAACACCCACATCTCCCTGCATCTCCCTACATGTCGTGTTGATAGTTATTTTTCTTTATTGAATTGTTTTGATTTTGTGTGTGTGTGTGTGTGTGTGTGTGGTGTAGACAGATAAGCCATCATGGCTGTATTAAATAAAGCTTAAAGTACTTTTCAAAATACTACTTAGTGTTAAAAGTTGAAAACTTTTTGTTGGCGGGTATATATACTTGATTATCATATTATCAGTGCCTCATAGGTGCTCGGCTGTATACTGACACCCTGTGGGTGTGAAGGTCTGTGCTAGCTGCTGTGGATGATAGCCAGGTGACTGACATGCCCTAGACATATCAGGTCAAGGGAGACAAGTTGTACAGCTACTATAAAGGGCTCTACCGTGACAGATCATATTTCTGATTACTAGGTGACATTAATTTTCCATTTTGCATTTGGGATATGCTAGAATTTTATACTTTGACCTTTATTCAAAAGGCGTGCTGAATATTGAAAGTTATGGCGAAAGGAAGCTTCATCTCGGATACTTGCAGTGCAAGCACTGCAGGTACCAGGTAAAGGACGTGACAGACTGTGAGGAGGAGCAAAGCAAACATGATTATATCTATGTCCTCATGGATATAATCTCTCTTGGTTGGAGTCCACAGACAAAAATCATAAAAGCATGGCGACTGGCCCTACATTTTGAAGATATCCCTGGGGCACTGTGAAGAAGATGACCCAAGGAAAGGCGCTGGAGACTGAAGTGTTTTTTATTTGCAGACATGCATGTCTCCTAAAATAACTAGGTCATAGAAACGTTAGTTACCTCAAAGCTGAGGATTGGTAGAAGGCCCTTACCTTATAGGTTACTTAACATATAGATGCTATTTTCATCATTAGATAGATTTCCAGAAATTATTGATAATGTTCATATGGGTCTCAAGTAATTTGTATTTATTTTTTATATCTACTTTCTGTCTGACTGTCTATCTATGTATGTATCTGTGTAGCTATGTATGTATGTATCTATTTTTCTATCATCTATAACTGTCATCTATGTATCTGAATCCAACAGAAGTTACTGCTCTGGTAATTCCTTTCATTTGTTTATTTATTTATTTTTTTAAGTACCTCTTGTTTTTGAAGAAACTGAATTGTCCCCAGACTTGCAGCCAAGTTAATAATATGCCTTGAGATCATTTAGAACTCTGGACTCAATCTGCTGTCCTGCTGTGTATTCAACCTGTTAAAGTTTAACCTGCCCTTAGGAAGACAATGCAACCAACCTTACTATACTTTGCAACTTCCCATGTAATCAGCTTTTACAGCCTAAGATAAATGCTCACCTTTCATCTTAACACTATTTACTCTTCCCTGGAACAAAGTGTGTGTGTCTCTCTCTGTATGTGTGTGTGCACGTGTGACAGTCAATAGCTTGAAAGTGACTTTAAAAACAACAAATATTTCCGAAGTGTAGAAAGCATCATAAGGATTTGGGTGGATAACATCTGTGTGGAGTTTTGCTATTCTGGGTCAGTAAAATAACTTCTCTTTTAAAACTCTGTTAAGATTTCCGCGAAAGGTTTTCCTCATTCCTTTCCCACACAGTGTTTTGTGTGCTATTCAATAACTGTTGAGCAAATCCTTTTATTATGGATAGACATCAGGCACATATAACCAATAGACAACAGACTGGCTGCAGAACACAATCCAGACCTATAGAAGACACAGGGAGAGAAAAAGAGAATTTAAATTTGGGTTGTTTTTTGTCTAGATTACTTGAAGAGGAAATTCCCCTTAAAATTTCTTAATGCTGTATTGACTCATATTACATTTTGTCATTCAACTTTTAATTCCTACTATTGATTATCTGTATTTTATTCTTTCCTGATAATATATGCAAAGTGATAGTCGATAAATTTTTATGATTTTTGTGGACATCAAAAACTATATATATATATATATATATATATATATATATATATATATATATATATATATATATATATATAAATTCACTGTCTTGATTCCATTTCTTTAGGGTCTATAGACATCAGATGTTTTTGTCTTTGAGAGTTTAAATGCTCAGACAGGGTTGCAGTTGTTTTAATGTTCCCTAATTGTGAGAGCAGTCCACATATGCTGACCTCAGAAAATGGTAGCTTTTACTTTACATTTTAGATATTTTATAGCCTTACAGGGTGTTAACAAAACACTTGATCTAATGAGTAATCAATAGTCGAGATTTTAACTTTCTATTACTTTGTTGAAAGAAACAATGGCAATAATTGTTCTAGTAATTAATAATTGATGTAGTTGGACAATTGTATACTTTTATTTCACTCATATTTGGCTTCCAAAGGTAGTGCTAAATTCTTAGCTTCCAGCTTAGTTACATGGCACTTATGAGAGGGCTCCTTGAGACAGGATTTCCAACTAAATCACTGGGAAGCAGGAGTGTGTGTGTGTGTGTGTGTGTGTGTGTGTGTGTGTGTGTGTGTGTGTGTTTGATATCATGCATCAGGTCCACTTGAATGTTATCTTCATGGAATTTTTGTCCACTTTTGACAGATTGTCTGCTTTTCATCCAAGTGGAACAGGGAAAAGAAAGACCAAATTCTGTGTAAAATCCCCGCATTTATTAAACTATACATGGAAATACTGCACTTGAATAGGCCAAGTGTAGTTTGCTACACAGTCTGTGCTTTTTAAGATGTATATGGTGATGTCTGAGACCATTTGATCACCATCTCAAACACTTCCATACATTATTCACCAGCAGCTTGAAAATGACATCAATCTGTCTTTACAAACAATGGCTAAAAGGCTGCTTTCCTGCTTTCCTGAAAAAAATAAAATAAAAAAAATAAAACAATGGCTACTATTTACCAAGAAGATTATAGTATGACTATGTAGAACCAAGCCAGAGTTTATTTTCACACTGAGCATAAATTGACCGTGGGTACCGTGAAATGCAATCTTGCCTTAATGCTATTCTCTTTCTAAGACTTTCAGTGCCTGTTTGAGAGTCAGAGCAACATGATTCTGGGGAAGAACCTCCGCAGGTAGGTTAGAGGTACGGGCATGTTTGTGAGATTGAGAAGGGATGTGAAAAGTCTGCTGATAACCCTTAGTGCAGACTGGAGAATGTGCCTCTTTCTCTCTCTCTCTTTCTCTCTCTCTCTCATTTCCCTTAGGAGGAAGCAATTCAAAATATTTGTTGAGCATTAGGCCCTCTAAATTATGGATGTCCACCCCTGCCTCATATCTCCATGTCTGAAGGGTTTCTCCTGCAATCACTACTTCTGTCTGAATCATGTTTACTATTGCAATTAGCCATGATCTGCCGACTGCTCTTTGAAACTTCCTAGACAAGCAACAGCCAGACTCAGATTTTCAAAGTGTTCTTGCCGCCCCGGCCACAGCTATTAAACATAAAAACAAAATTACTCATTGCTTATCTGTAGTTTTCCAGGAGGATATGCTGTTTCATGTGGATGACTGGTGAGAATACGTAACATAGGGAACCATGCACCTTTAAAAAAGATGCTAATTGCTGGCATATCAATAGTGCTTTTGGAAAGAGCTCACCTAATAAAGCATTGCTGGACAAAGCCAAAATCTTGTTAAGCACTGATCTGGGCCCTGCCAGGTTGTAGAGTTGATTTCTAAAGTGACTCTGGCTCTAAATTTTAATCTTATAAAAAATTGTTACCTTAATTGAGCTCCCCCACTCCCCTTCTGTGAATTTTTTTTTTTGTGTGTGTGTGTTTTATTTTTTGAAGAATATACCATTCATTGCACTCATAATAGCAATTATATATCTTATAGATACTAGACAATGGTGTTGCCAAAATTCAGTGCACCTTATCTCTCTATAACTTTAATTTTAAAGCACTAATGAGTGAATTTATAGAACATGTAACAGGCCTTGTGAGTTAAGCCTGCTATGAAGCCGTTAGCTTCCAAGGTAAGTTTAACTTCTGTGCCAGACCTGGCGCTTTCGTACTGCATGCAGGTGGATAGCTATGTCCTGCCCAGGGAGAAGCACAGGCTTATTGCAGTGTGATTTCTTCAGGTTGGGACTCCCTTTCAATCAGACTTGTAATCCATCAGCTGCTAGTTCTCCTAGCAACAACATTTGTTTCCAGAGCCATTGGGGCACTCAGTTCCTCCTCAGTCATACCTATTTGTTATGCTGTCTCTCAGGAGCAGATGTTAACTCTCCGCTCACCTCACCCTCAGAAGCATGCCCCTGCAGAGATTTACCCAGTGATGTGGTTCATACTAGGTGGGACTTTTGCTTTCCATAGACTTATCCTCCTCCAGCATCCAGTCCCTGACTCGTCTCCTACCTTGTGGAGTCCTAAGATGGTTTTGCTGTTTAGGGCTGTAGGTTCTCCCCAGATCAGAGAAATGAACACCAAACCTCACTTATTTTCCTCTTAAATATCTCTAAGGAAAGCACTTAATAATCAGGGTACCTCTTGGTTACAGTCAGGAGGAGCTGTGATAACAAGGAACCATTTCTTCTTCGTGTCGAATGTAGAGATTAAAAAATGAACAAGGGAAGTTTTACTGTATATTCTTACACAGTTCTTTAATGTCTAATTTAATGGAAAACATACGAATTCCCACCTTTCTCTGTCTTCAGCCTGTTGTAAGTGCTATTTTGATTCACTTATATTCCAAAAAACTGGACCTCACACAGACATGCACTAGAAAAAGGAAGAGCTATTTTAATAGCGTATTAAACTAATTGAGAGTTACTTTAATGACATCCAACAGCTGTTTTAAACGTACTTTTTGGGGGGTTGGTGGGAATTAAAACAATATCAAGAAACTTTTTTTGTGCCTAATTAAGATAAAATGCATTAGCTTGGTCTTGCATTCTGGTTTTATCTTTTACCTGCATGTGATTTTGTGATGTCATACATTTAGTAAATTGATAGATACAGTTCTCTTTCATATGTCATCAGAATTATCACATTTCTTATAAAACTCACAATATTACGAGAAAGGTCTTCAAATACTGGGGAAGTACTGCACTCACTGTAGTGTATATAAGTTCTTCAGAATTCTAGCTTGCTTTGGTAAGCTGAAATTTTTGTTACTGATAATAAATATTATAAGTTGTTTTCCTTGAGGTGATGACCCTTTATCTTCAAGAGCATTCTTCCAAATACCAAAGGTTAGAATAACAATAATAGCTGACCAGTCACTTGTTCAAGTAAAAGTGGCTTTGCCTTCAAGCAGCAGCACATTCTTGAAGAGGAATTGTACAAGCTCACTCTTTTTTTTTTTTTATTTGGAATCATCTCGTATCAGGGATACTGTATGCATACTTTCTGCTCTGTCATCAGAACATTAAAAAGGTATAACTTCAAGGGAGGAGGTTGAGTAAGCTTTACAGTTCTGATGCCTCATGAGAACGCTTCTTTGTTGTTGTCGTTGCTGTTGTGTTGTGTGGAAATGGGGAGCAGCTAGTGGTAAGAATAAAGGGGGGGCACTATGGGGTGCTGTCGCATTGCCCAGAGTGCAACTCCAGCCTGTACTTGCTTCTTACTTACTTGGTTGAATTTATCATTATGAACAGGTCAGCATCTTTTTTTTTTTTTTTTGGCAAATTTTTAACTCTATTGGCTGCTGTTTTCCCTGGATTGCTTCCACTTATGGGAGGCCACAGGAGACTCAGGCATTTCCTCTCATACTCTCTCTTATGTCCCTGCCTGCCCTGGCATGTGGGTTGCAGTCAGCTGTATAAAGCTCACAGAGATCATCATGCCCAGTTATACATTGATATCTTTTGCTGAGTTGTAATATTTTATTGAGAATGTTTCCCTATTTCTTCGTTACACTGTGGTTATAGCTTAGAATACTTACCTTGCATGCAGAAGGCCCTTGATTTGGTCACACACACACACACACACACACACACACACACACACACACACACAGAGAGAGAGAGAGAGAGAGAGAGAGAGAGAGAATGAGAGAGAATGAAAGTATGAGCATGAATTTGAGAATGAATATGAGTGAATCTGCTGAATTTGCTAATCCATACTCCATACTTCTGGAAGCGAAATTCCTATCTGTTTTCACAGATTTTACCAAGTGAGGGAAATTATTTTATTTGTTTAATGTGTCTTATATCCAAAAATATAAAGATGCTATAGAAGGAGTCCAGAGAGATGGCTCATTGGTTAAGAGCACATCTGCTTTTGCAGAGGACCAGGTTTGATTCCGGACACCCACACTGCAGCTCTCAATCATTTGTAACTCTGGTTCCGGGAGAACTGACTCCCTCTTCTGGCTTCTGTGGGGTACCAGGCACATGTGTGATAGATTGATACACATGCAAACAAAACACTTATACATGTTTAAAAAATTCAAATAAAAATACTTAAGAAAGTGTTAGTGAAGACAGATTCATTGGGTTAGAAGTATTTGACAAATGGTGGTGGCCCTGGTCTTGCAAACTCCAGGTTTGACTTTCTCTTGAAATGCTTTGTTTCCTCTGCTTTCATATCTGTGCAAGGCTGTACATATTGTTTATCTGTAGTTGCATGCAGATTAATTTTATTATGTAGACAGCACAGTGGATAGCAATTTTTTGAAATCATCATAATTTATGAATTTGGTAATTAGACACTTACTGGTCCTATCATATATAGTTGCATTATTTTAGAATGAAATTGTGCCCTTGTGATTCATAAAAGTGTTTTTCTGGCATGCATGCATTGCCAAGATTGTGAAACACATATTTTAAGTGTACATGTAATGGATAGCAGATGAGAAACAAATGCAAGAAATCTTTTTTCAATATCCAAACATGACAGCAAATAAACTTGTTTTGCTCAAAGAATAGGATCCTTAATTGGACGGAATTCTTATTTCATTCTTGATCTACGGCTATTATTGTGTCTTGGATGTATTCTAACCCTATTACTGTCTAATAGCTTACTTATACAATGGCTAGGCGTGCCAGTGGGTAGGCTTTGTTTTGAAATATTTGCTCTTAACTCAGATATCAAAATTAGATGACAAGGGTAGTCTGTGCTGATGGAACTGCATAGGAGCTGAAGTATGCCTTGCTTGTTCCTCTGTGTTAGACTCTTTTCAGGCGCTGGGACAGGACTATGTGCTGCTCACCCTCCACGTGAATTTTGATTGTACATAGTGACCTGTAGAAGTGCTTGTCTGCAGGCAACATAAGCAAATAAAATTTATGCCCATTGGGGCCTAAATGCTAACCCATCCCCTTTGAAAGTTAGTCACCTGTCATTATGGGTCTCACCCGCTGGACCCTGATCTTCCTCTTGCATGAGGCTGTGAAGGCAGTGGTTCCTGCCAAAGCGCTTACAAAGAAATGGCACTTTTTATTTTCACACTTAAAAGTCGATCCTGGGTTTTAAGGCAATTTCCTTATAAGTATATCTTGACTCTGGTAAAATCCATCCTGAAAGACAGAGGCAATAGTCTTTGAGATTTTGGACTCAGTAGAGGGGCCCTATTCCTTTGGCTATACTTCCTGATAGTTTATATCTTATCATTTTTCAATATATTTATTAGGCATTAGCTTAAAAGCTCAGCACTTAATGGGAACTTTGGGCAAATGTAAATATTTGATGCAAGTATTATCTTTGTTCCGTTTCAGCAAATCCATTGCCCTCATGAAGACTTCCTAGGGAATGTGTATACTGATTTTGGAATGCTAAGAATTTGGGGGAGTGGTTTCTCAGGATCCTGAAATATGTTAATCATGTTTCTATGTCTGGGACTACAGTTTCCTTGATTTTTATTTTATTTTATTTTAAGATTTTGTACTTTAGTACAGGCTTTAAATTTTTAGGCTTCTTAAAATTGACTCACATATATATAGATAGACACATATTGTTGTGAGAGATGTTGGCATAGTCTTGAAGAAGGAACAGGCAATGGTTTTTAACCATATGAAAGGTGGTGTCTCAGGCTGGCAATGTCTGGCCCACCAGCTGCTTGGCTCCTGTTAAAAGGACTGCATGGCCCAGCCAGAGCAACAAAGATACTCTTCTGGCAGAGTTCTGTGCCATCTGGTTCAGGGCTGTGGCCTCACACCCAAAGGCAGATTTCCTTGCTTTAAATGAGTGAGCCACATTCCTTAGCTAGTAGATGAAAAGTTCAAGCCATTTCCATTATCTCAGCCTGTTACTGGTTGTATTTTACACAGATATCCAGCACCAATTCACTAAAAAAAATTTAAAAAATAAAATAAAATAAAAAAAGAAAAACAGCTGTGATTTTATCTCTGCCCCTAACCAATGCTGAGACCTCAGGGATCATGTTTAATCTAGGCTTCACTGTCCTCATCTACAGATTGAAGTAGGTGAAGAATGCCAGTGAAATTGTCTACGATCTCCAGCTGGTAAATTTCCCAGGGTTCTCAGCAGGAAGCAATGTTGCAAAGAAGTAGAAATTACTAGGATGGATGAGGTAGAACACTGGCATTGATTGCTTCCCAAGTTTTAGAATTCTCCAATGGCATCATGGGGCTATCTTGGGCAATGTATGTAAGGCCACTAACTTTAATTTTCCTTGCTGTCCTTACAGAGTATAAAGCTGGTTCATAACTTCTTATGGGATGATGCGTGCCACCTGGTATGGCTTTCTTTGAAATTACATGGTTCCTTGATATTAATAATATGATAGCTATGTGATAGGATTTCAAAACGTGTATATGTGTGTATATGTGTGGGTTCAAGTATGCTATGCAATGCTTGTGGATGTCAGAGTACAACTTTCAGGAGTCAGTTTTTCCCTTCTACCATGAGTTCAGAGAATCAAATGCAGACCAATGGGCATTACCTGCTTCTTACAGATTCATAATGTAACATTTTTGAAATGTGGAAATCACCACTCACGTGTTAAGATCAATCTGCATTTTAAATACTGATTTGCATCTTAGTATTGGGAACATCTTCAGTCAACGGAGATACCCCATGTAAGGAAAAAATAGCATATATTCAGGTAATAGATGCAAGAAGAAGTAAAAGATAAAAGTGGACAATGGGAACTGGGCACCAGGCCCATAATCCCAGCACTTTGGGAGGCAGAGGCAGGCAGATCTCTGTGAGTTCAATGCTAGTCTGGTCTACAGAGAATTTCAGGATAGTCAAGGATACACAGAGAAATGGTTTCTCAAAAAACCAAACCAAACCAAACAAAAAGTGCACAATGCGATATGGGGAATGTGATAAAAGAAATCAACATTGACTGAAGAACTGGGAATAAATTCACACACAAAATAAAGAGATACCTGAGTTGGCTTTAGAGAGATATGGCTGGTGTTAGGACTAGAACAGTTAACAGTCACTTTGGCAAAGGAGGACTTTTACGACAGAACTGTCATGGGATATCATTCATCTACAGAGAAGACATGGAAGATAGGAAGAAAGTACATGGGTGAAAAAGACCGTAGGCGCCTATTGTGGTGTACACAAAGGACAGAGGCTACTGTGTCTAGGGAAATGGTTGACACAGTGAAGAAAGCTTGATGTAGAATGGATAGAATCTGTTGTGGACAGCCTTTTTGTGGGATTGAGTAAGAGAGATGATAGATGAGGAAGAGATGGATGAGTCCTGGGATTATGGCTTATGCATTGGAAAATAAATTAAGAAAAGAAATGCCGATGTGTTTGGGAGGAAAACCATGACTATATTTTGGGCATTTGTGTTGAGTTCCGATAGGGTAGAGTATAGTAATAAGGCTCAGTAGATATACATTTGACAGCTGTCTACTTTGCTATGGAACATGAAGGCATGGATAGAGATGAGCTCACCAGCGAGAAAGATACATATGAAAAGTATCTAAGCTCAGTGCCTTTTGTAGGAGATGGCTCTAAAATAAGAGCAGAAGCTGCAGCTTGACAATAGAGACTGAAATTGGCAATTGGTAGTCAGCGCCGTGAGTATAACAGGAAGTGATATGCACACCAGTCAGAGAATGATGTACTTGAGCAAGGATGAAAGAAATTGATGGACGTTAGCTAGGTACAATCTTAAAATACTGACAATTGTCTTTGCCTAGGGTCTGTTTTGCTTTGGATGTAACACCAACTCTCAACTTCTGTACCTGAATGTTTTGTCCTGATCTGGTAGCGCTATTTTGGGAGCTTGTCAATCTTTGGGGCTATGGTCACAGTAGCAGAAAGTGATACCCAGATCAAAACTTTGTGTTTCCTGCCTCCTGTGATGTGACCAGCTGCTTCCAGCTTCCAGTGCCCTGCCTTCGCTGCCATCGTGGACTGACATCCACTGACACAAATAGCCGAACAGACTCTACCCCTTAAATCACCTTTGTCACATACTCTTTCACAGAGGTGAGAAAAATAGCATAGAGAGATGAGAGAGTTATCTTCATAAAAGCAGAGACTGTATTTTGTTCTTCACCACTATCACCCTAGAAGGGTTTATGAATGTAATACCACCGATAAATCTCAAAAGATGCTTCAATACTTATTGCTTTACTTCATATTTTCTCAGATACAATTTGTAAATCACCATGGCCTATGTCATAGATTCAAAAGTGAAAGGGAGAGAGTTTGGGTTGTAACATACATGTTCTATCTCTCTTTTTTTCTGAGGAGTAATGACATTCTGTCCTTAGATGATAAAGTCTGAAGTTATTCATTAAAGATCTAAGGATTTACTAGAGGAGTACTTTAGAGATATTGAGTAGGAGAAAGAGAAAAGTATTGCAGAACTCTGAATTTACTAAGCATCCTTGTTGATGACATCACACGATCAAAACATTCTTTCTGAAGTTATTATGTTGACAATTTACAGAGATTTCATATTTACAGAGATATTGCCATTCAAGAAGATTAAAGTAAATGTGTAAAAGAATTGCCTCTGTCATGTGACAGGACCATCCTCCTGGACCATGGCTTATACCAGGACTGTCAAACCTTTTTTGTGAATGCTCCTATGGAAATGCTTTGGTCAGCCAAGCAGGTAGATTTCTGTGAGTTCGAGGCCAGCCTGTTGTCTGTTGTTCAAAGCGAGTTCCAGGACAGTCAAGGCTACACAGAGAAATTCTGCCCCGAAAAACTAAAAATAGGTAGATGATAGATAGATAGATAGATAGATAGATAGATAGATAGATAGATAGATAGATAGAT